>NC_059354.1:10514166-10832500 GCF_019703515.2 Myxocyprinus asiaticus | reverse complement strand
GATATAAATGCTGGTAATATTTCCAGTATGATTGTACAGTGTGATTGTAGGTAGACTTCGTCCATCATTCGTGTTTACACTGGCTTAATCAAACAATAACTATGTTCTGTGTAAGTTGTGTAAATCAGGAAGCACTAAGCTACATTTTCTGAGATGTCAACAGAAATGTATGTGTTTATAATAAAATGTTAGAACATGCGTGACAGTTATGGGCTCTTCATATCAAATCATATAATGGATAGACTATAAATGGGAGAATCATCCACTTCTCCTTTTACCATGTTGATTCAGATAGATCACTAATTATTGCTTTGTTCTGTGACGTGTTTCAAATGTACTGCATTTATAGTCAACATTTTGTCAAACAGCGATATTATTTCATTTTGCTGCTCTGCTCAGCATGATGCGCTAGATGGCGCCGCATACTCACAGCACTGACTGACGTCATTATTTTAAACCAAGGTTTTTCAACTACACTGAAATGTTTCTGATATCTGGACTCTATCTGCAGGTGTTTATGGTTATACATACTAATTGATTGATATACTAAAAATACTTTCTAGATAAACTTGACTATTTCTAGATATTGATTTCTAGACAACTTTCTAGATGGACTTGATTTAGATAAAAATAATACCTAAATTGGCTTTGAGGTATTTTGTATTTATCTTATTTTATACTATTATTTCTGAACATCAGTGTTATTTTAAATAAATTAGATTTTAATTTATTTTACTTCTATGCTGTTGACAACGTTCTGTGTGTTGCACTTTTTTGTGCATTTATGTTACACACCTTTGTTTTCTATAATGAAAAAAAAAAATAGATTTTTCTAACCAGGTTGCCTTGCATTCTAATAAGGAACATGTTATTTGAATCCTGTTGGAGTTACTTTTTAAAAAGTACCTTTAAATGTTGGAAAATCTAATCGAAAATCATAAATCGTCCTTAAGTTGTTTTTTTTTTGCCATATCGCCCAGCCCTAACTTCCATTCATCCCTCATCCATCCTCCCTTCATTCATCAATCCATCCTTCCTTCCATCCCTCCCTCTTTCCATCTTCCCTTCCTTCCATCCCTCCCTCCCTTTTCCATCCTCCCTTCCTCCTTTCATCCATCCGTCCACCCTCCCTCGTTCAATCCATCCATCCTCCCTCCCTCTCTCCTTCCAACTTCATTCCATCCATCCATCCATCCTTCTTTCCTTTCATCCATCCACCCTCCCTCGTTCCATCCATCCATCACTCCATCCTTCTTTCCATCCATCCAGCCATCCATCCTCTTTTTGCAGTGTATGATAGCAATTGCTTGGACCTTGTTCAAAGCCCAAATACATGTTTTTACAGTTTACTGTGTATACTTCCCACTTTCATGCTGCCTAGCAACCTTGTAAATCACCCTTCCGTGACATCTGCAATGCTTTTCATGTGCATGATGCTTGTGTTGAGCAATGCATGGAAGACCTGATGGCATTCATTTACATTTATGCGTTGGGCAGACGCTGGAAACTGAACCCATGAACTTGCCATTGCAAGCACCTTGCTCTTCTAGCTGAGCTACAGGATCACCACAGGAATTATGTGAAAGGACCTATACAGTAGTTCTCTGCTGGCATTAGCATTTGCAATACATACACAAATTCTGAAGATGACATCTAATTTTCTCTCAACACATGGGCTTCCACTATAAATCCAGTTGATTAGTGCAGTGCATTAACGCGATTGCTTCTGCAGCCTCGAAGGCTCATGCGAGGGGTGTGTTAGCAGTCACAGGAGGGCATGGCTCCACTCTGTTGCTTGTTTCCCATAGATCCACAATGATGATGGGGTCTGGCCATCCATCCATCATCCATCCGTCACTCCCTCATTCCATCCATCCCTCCCTCCCTCCCTCATTCCATCCTTTCTTCCATCTTTTCCTTCCTTCTTTCCCTCTATGCATCCATCCATCCATCCATCTTTCCATCCACCTATCCATCCATCCATCCTTCCTTTCCTTCTTTCTTCCACCCCCCTCCTTCCTTCCTCCATCCATCCATTGTTCCATCCATCCATCCATCCATCATCCATCCTTCCTTCCATCCATCCATCCATCCATTCACACTTGTATAATCAGAATATGACCAAATTCTCATTAATATCAGAATATTCTTGTGCATGTAAATACCGCCGTTGGATGATGTGTTTTCTTGAACACCTATCTGACAGGATGTGTGGGTTCTTTGCTTTGAATTCTTGCTCTCAGACTGCAGCTTCCTGCTATCCTCTAATCTGTTTTACTGTCACTGTCTCTCCCCCTCTGCTTCTCTCAGGTGCGTAAATTTGTGGCCAAGGACAGCGCAGGGCTGCGCGTGCGTAGTCACCCTTCCCTGCAGAGTGAACAGATAGGCATAGTCCAAGTCAACAGCACCATCACTTTCATTGATGAGGTAAAGCACTCTAGAATAAGGCCAAACATTTATAAATCTAAGAACCATGTCCTTTTTTCTTTTTTCTTCCTTTGATCAGTGAACGTAATTATGAATGATTACTGTTTTAAAACTTGAAAGGCTTTTAAAACATTTTCTGAATATCTTTGAGCTTTCAAATGGACTTTTGATTTGGTCAGAACTAGCATTTCTTTGCTTATGCTTTGCTTCATTTACATGCAGGAGACTTTGAGGCTGCAGTTCAATCTCAGATAGGAACTATCCATCCCAGCCCATTCTTAAAACAACCCATCACTGCATGCTAATCACTGATAGCTCCTATAAAATACAATCTCACATTTGCATTGCTGGCTTTTGCTATAAAGGTCCTTTCTCATGACTTGACTCAACGTTGCCCAATGCGCCATACTCTAGAGTGAACAGCTACAAATTCAGACAGTTTCAACCTAGACACCATTTGATATTTCAAAGTGTAGCCAGTGGTTCTCAAGCAATAAGCATGCCAATTGCAATGTCTGTCTATGCAATGACAGGTCCAACTTGTATAGTTAGAGCTGAAGTTAACACATAATTGTCACAAAAGTGATTGATTAAACGGTTAAAAAAAATTTAACGACACTAATGCATTGTTCTTCTTGTTTGACATGCAGCATATTTAATTTTTACATTTTAAAGGTCCAAATTTTGCCCAGGAGGAGTTGTCCAGCCTGAAATTTTGTCTCAGTTCTTGAGCTAGTTTTAATTCACCAACAGCATTTTGAGTTAAGTTTCATGAACACAATGCGTTCAGTTACTTTTTCCTTTTTGCAGTGTATCATAACAATTGCTTGGACCTTGCTCAAAGCCCAAATACATGTTTTCACTGTGTACAATTCCCGCTTTCATGCTGCCTAGCAACCTTGCGTGACATCTGCAATGCTTTTCATGTCCATGATGATTGTGTTGAGCGATGCCCAGAAGACCTGATGGCATTCATTTACATTTATGCGTTGGGCAGATGCTGGAAATTGAACCCATGAACTTGCCGTTGCAAGCACTTTGCTCTTCCAGCTGAGCTACAGGAACACCACAGGAATTATGTGAAAGGACCTTTACAGTAGTTCTCTGTTGGCATTAGCATTTGCAATACATATGCAAATTCTGAACATGACATCTAATTTTCTCTCAACACATGGGCGTCCACTATAAATCCAGTTGATTAGTGCAGCGCATTAACGCGATTGCTTCTGCAGCCTCGAAGGCTCATGCGAGGGGCGTGTTAGCAGTCACAGGAGGGCATGGCTCTGCTCTGTTGCTTGTTTCCCATAGATCCACAATGATGATGGGGTCTGGCTCAGGCTGAATGATGACACAGTAAAGAAGTATGTTCCCAGCATGAATGGCTACACTGAAGCCTGGTGCCTCTCTTTTAACCAGCATCTGGGCAAATGCCTCCTGGTCCCTGATGATGTAAGTAAACGGCCTCCCCTTGCGTAGATTAGCCAGAGCCCCTACACTGCTCATTTGGGAACGGGATTCATACGTGTACAATTGTTCAGTTAATTCTGTCCAGTTTTTGGGTGATCAGTGTATATATGTAAGTTTGGCTCCTTGTACAGTATAGTGAATAAGAATAAGAAGTGCAAACAACGACCCACTCCCAAATGTCTACAAGCATGCTTTGTCGATTACTTGCAAAGGCCAACAAAATGTGTCCTTGCATGTGTTGGTGCTACTCTGTAGTTTGCTTTGGACACTGTCACTGAGATGCAAGGATGGTTAAGAGTGTTTTGGGTAAATTAGGGTTGGGTGATATAGCTACAAATTTATACCTTGATATATTTCAGCAATTTGATGATGAATCGCCCAGCCCTAGAGTGAGTGCATGTGTCCAGTTCACTTGTCTATTAACACCTGGTTTAGAGACACTAACTCATATACACTGTATTGTTGTTACCCATCATATGTGGTGTGAAAAACAGCTCTTGTCTGATTTTAAACATCAATGTACAAAGCTTTGCTGTTTCCTGGTCATGACAGTATAGATATTCAAGCTCCTTCCGTGCGGCCCTGTAGAAATTTCTGGCACTTCACAAAGCCAAGATTCATTTGCTTAAATTTGCTCCATGGCACTGAAACCTTTTCAACAGATGTTTTTAAAAAAAATGGCTAATCTGTTTAAATCTTTCACACTAAATTAGCTGATGGGGTTCTGCAACTTTTAATGAGGTTCTGCCATGAAACAAGCTGTGTCTGAATGCTGCTTGGCCTGAAAGTGGGTCATAATTCTGAGAGCATAATTTCCTCTGGATATGAAAATGTCATCAAGAGTCCCAGTATGAACAGCATGACACACCACCAATCTTTTTTGGAAGATTATGAATCTTCATATTTCTTATGTGATTTATTATTTTTTTTCTTTGTATTTTGATGTGATTTCAAATTTGTTAAGAGTTGTAATTAGAGCATTCGGAATCCTATTATTCTGCAGATCCAGCAGACTCTGACCAAAAGTCTTTCATTTGCTTTAATTAGTTGTTGGATTGTTTAATGAGATACTCCACCCAAAAGTTCAATTTCTGTCATAATTGTCTCACCTTCCAAACTCATATGAACTTTTTTCTACAATGGAACACAAAATTAGAAACTTTGAAGAATGTACCAGTTGCTCTTTTACATGGAATTACAAAGAATGGCTAATGAATAAATGCTTTGGACAACTTTTATGATACTTTTATGCTTTTGCATGTTTTTTAAAGCTTGAAATATCCTATCCCCATGCGTTGTAATTGCATGGAAAAGAGCGAGCAGTACATTCTTCAAAATTTCTCTTTTTGTGTTCCATGGAAAAGAGAAAATCATATGGGTTTGAACAACATACAGTTTTGGTAGGTATATGAAGACAGAATTTTCATTTGTTGGTGAACTTTTCCTTTAATTTTCTAGACCATCTCCCAACCTTTAAATACTTTTGCTGTAAAAATTTGAATAAGATTAAAAAATAAAATACACAATCATACAGCCACAATAACAAATCCATCTCTTCCAAAAAATGACAAACCATACCATCTGCGTTTGTACCTTAAGGTGACTCCCGACCGTGTTTTGACTTGCTTATAATCTGTTGCTCAGAATATCTTTAGCGCTAGCCAAGGAGTCAGGGATATCGACTTTTTGTCTTGGACGACCTTATCTTGTTTTCCCCAGGTGAGTTGTCGGAAGGCGAGGTGTATGTGTATCTATGCTGCTGCTTTGTTTCTACCAGTGTTTCTCATTATAATTTTTTTCAATTTGAGACTTTTCAAATGAGGTATCGAAGTACCATCAAAGTTGCATGTTTAATTGTGTAAATCATGTGAGTGAAAACAAAAAAAAACAAACAAAAAAAAAATATATATATATATATATATATATATATATATATATATATATATATATATATATATATATATATATTATTATCTTTTTCTTGTATGTGTTGAGTTTCTAAGAACACATTTTAACCTAATGGTCATTACATTTCATTTATGTTAACCTTGGGTAGCTTGTTGTGTTTTCATGTTCTAGTTCAGAACTCAGAACAAAGTCAGCTGCATGGAGATTTTACAGGAAAGCCGAAGATGTGAATGCATGTTTAGTTTTTTTTTATTTATTTATTTTTTGTTTTTGTTTTTTTACTTAGTCTTATTTGTCAGTTTCAAAAAAGCATGCCAACCTAATTCTCAGTACTTGGCAGCGGAACACACTGTTATATACTGTATGTTAAAATGTTACTCATCCTACAACTTTGTTAAGCAACTTCTTTTTAGGCTAAGATGAGATTTGTAAATATTGTCTCGATGTAGAACCACAATTGGCTATTATGCTGTATAAGTATTGCTAATCTAAGTAGGTACGTTGGCCAGTTTCATCTTGGTAGCAAGCGATCATAAAGGGTTACTGATGTGACACTTTTTGTGTTCTGGCTGTATTATTTTTTCCCAAAATACATTTAAAAATGCAATTCTTACAGACAATGACTTGATTACACCTATTCAATTTCTGAACTGAAATTCATTTTGATATGTTTTGAGGAAGGAAAAAATCTAAAATGTCTAGGTGGTGTAACTGTCCTGAGATCATAATGAAGAAATAAAGTCTCATTAAAAGTATCATTTTTTCCCCCTTATAAAAACAGTGAAGCAGTTTTGATTTCAAAGTCACCTTGTAACCAGCATGACCAACAAAATGGAAAACCATAAAACAGGAAATTATATGTAGACTGTAGACCCTCGTGACTGTGTCAAGGTCAGTAAATTGTTTTTGTTTTTTTAAATATCAGATTTAGACCTTTTTAATAACATGACAAGGTTAGCTCAGGTTGTCAAATGAAATAACTCCAAGAAATAAACAAACAAACAAAGCAATACATTTTTTTATTAAAATGTATGCACCCAAGTTTTTAAGGTATTTTGTATTGCTTTTTTACATGATGGTTACACCACTTGACAGTTTTCATTTCTTTTGAATCCTAAAACATGAAACCAGCATAAAGACAAAGATTGCATTTCTAAGTTCTAAACCAGATTTGAAGAAAAATAATCTCGGACATCCTAATTTGTTATGAGCCTAAAACAATGGCTTCTGACCTTAAAAAATAAATAAAAATGGATTGAATGAAATATTACAATCTGTCCATTTTGTAAATAAATATAATGTGCCTTTTGCTTTTAAACTTCTCACAGTTAACATTAACCTGTGTCCTTTGGTTTTGCAGGAGGGCAGGTCAAATTCAGATGATTATGGGAAGGAGACCAATGGCCGCCCTTCTCATGAGACCAGTGTCCATGACCTGGGTGTGGGCCAGGCTGGCGGACCGGGTCTTTATAAGGTAGTGAAGACTGGACCTTCTGGTCACAACATCAGAAGCTGCCCAAACCTTAGAGGTATCCCCATTGGAATGTTAGTTCTGGGGAACAAAGTCAAGGCGGTAGGCGAGGTATGGACTCCCAACTGTGTTACTGTGGCTGCCAATAAATAACTAATTAGCTAGATTTCTTGCTAGTTCTGCAGTTACTGTAACACAAATTCTTGATCTATCTTTTAACAAATAGAGAGCCCTTTGTTAAAACTTGTAGAGACAGTACATGATATGGCTCTGGTGTGGGTGTGTTGTCCTTCTGTACATAATAAAATGCCTCTCGAGAACCAACAAGCATGGCTTCAGCGTTTGCACAATAACAGTATAGCAATCTGGCATGCTTTAACATGAAAATTGTTTGCATCAAATAATACATCTTAATTGGTGATTAACAAAATGATAACAAATGCAGCATGTGAATTGCAAAATGCTGAAGTCGTCTTATAATTCCCACTGAAAAGATCAGGGTTGGGTAAAATTAAGAATTCAAGAATTGACTCCTTTTTCAGTTCATAAGTTGGAATTTGAATTGAATTGGCCACGCCCCAAAGGATGTTGAATTGGAATTTAAATGACAGGAAGAGAAATTTACTGAATTCTAATTCAAAAAAATGTAACAGTTGCAAAGCAGAAGAATTTCATTAGTCCAACTAGAGTTTATCATCAAAACACAGTTGTTTATTATTATTATTTTAATTTTGACTAATTATGCTTACTAATGCAGACTTTTGGATTTAGTAAATTAGAAATTAGAGCTTTCCGAGAAATGTGTTCTTCCACCATGGTCCATAAAATGAAAGCTAATGGTGACAGTTATTTGAAACATTGACAATAAATATAAATTTTTATTATATGCATTTCTTTGAAATGTATTCTATTTTAATTCTGCTTCCTTAAATTCAAATTACACTTACAATTTTGCATCCTTTTGGCTACATCCGTTCAAATTCAGGAATTGAATTGGAATTTAAAAGGCATTTTCAATTCAACTCAAAATGCGCACAACCTTGGTTAATACTCTTTTTCCGTTTGAATCGTCTCCATATGTGATCATGGAAGTGCTGGACTTCGCCTCTTTCTTCTCTCGGTAGAGGGTGTGGTGTGTCATGCTGTCCTCAAATGCTCTCTTATAGTTACCCAACTCACACAAATACTGCTATGCTGCTCTCAAAAAACTCTTTACAGAAATCAAGTCCAATTCAAAGCAATGTCTTTGTTCAAACAGGTTGCCGTTCATAAATCTTGAGAATTGTATGGTACCTCATATATTTGTTGCAACTGTCCAAATGCGCTTTGTTATTTTAGAGTTGCTGCTGCGTTTTGTTTGCTAAACAGTCTTGCTCCTCTGGTTTGATTATGGTGTCAGGTGTGTGTGTTTAGTGAGGGATGGTACTGTAAATAAAGCTGTGTCTGTATCAGGTGATTAACTCGGAGGGAACGTGGGTTCAGCTGGATAAAAACAGTGTGGTGGAGTTCTGTGAGAGCGACGAGGGGGAGGCCTGGTCTCTGGCCCGAGACAAAGGGGGAAACCAGTACCTACGCCACGAGGAAGGTAAAGCAAAGACTCTTTTTTCTTGTCTTTGTCGTGGCATTAAATGAATCTTTCACCAAAAATAATTATGTCGTCATTTATTCGCCCACATGTCATTCCAAACACCATAATATTTTCTTTCCTCCATGACAAAAGGAGATGTTAAACAGACATGCTGCTCATTTCCATGCAACGAAAGTGACAGTAACCAGGGACTACCAAGCTCCAAAAAGGACCAAACCCACACACACTATAAAAGTAGCCCGTATAACTTGTGCACTCTATTCCAAGTGTTCTAAAGCCATACAATACTGTAGACTAAAATTCTCTCAATCTAAAAGGTGCCATTTTGGAACTGAACACAAGTGCAAATGAGATTTGAGAGATCTGGTGGATTATCTGTTAATAACAGCTTTAATTTCTATATGTTTCTCACACAAAGCTATTGTACCATATGTCTTAAGAAAACTTTGAATATAGCATACAAGTTGTATGAACTACTGTTAGGATAGTTTTATGGTGCTTTTTTGTCACTTTTGGAGTTTGACAGCATTCGTACCTATTCACTTTCATTATATGGAAAAGAGTGGCCAGGAGAGTCTTCAAAAATTCCCCTATGTATTCTGTGGAAGAAAGGAAGTCATAAGGGTTAATGTGACTGAATTTTAATTCTTGGGTGGGCTATCCCTTTTTATTTGAAATCAGTCATTTTAGTGATTGATGGTTACAAACATTCTTCTGTCTGGAACAGAACAAGTGATTTTGGAGCATGGAGCGCAGACCCCTCCTCCGAGCCCATTCTCGGTTCAGGCATTTAACAGGGGCAGCTCAGGAGCTCAGGGCTTTGACTACGGCATCTCCAACAATAAAGGTGAGAGTAAAGATCCCGTTGAGATGAACATAAAATGTCTGCAAACTGAAAATTTTTCATGTCATGATTCATCTGCCAGACATTGTTTTATGATTTTTGTTTAATCTCAGAACTGGTCACAGAAATATCTACCAATGTTTTACCCTTTTTTGTTGTTGTTGTTGTTTTGAAATCCTAGCAGTATACATGCATGATCATTATAGCTCAAAAACAAAAATACATTTTGATACTTTTCAGCCTTTTGGAAATATTTGATTCTTTTTAAGCACTGACATGGCATAAAATGGTGAATTTTTGAGTGATGATACAAATTAATAATTGAACCAGAGTTTTTAATTGATTCTTTGAAATGGACAGTTTGAACTGATTAATGGAAGTCAACACTTAACATTATTTTTGAATCTGAAATTTAAATCAGAGACACTATTAAAACATCTCTATTAACGCTCATATATTTGCAAGTCGCAAGACAAGAACATATTGCGATAAGTCTAATGACAGTCTTTAGGAAATTTAATGGCCAAATTAAAAGCACATTTACACAGTATTTAAGTGTGCTATTCACGTTCTAGGAAAAAAAGAATAATTTCCTTCTTTTCCTTTTTTTTTTTTTTTTGCTTATGATAAAAAAAGATTTTAATATGAAATAAAAGTGGTCCAGAATGATCTACCAGACACACACAGCATATATAAATACAGGACCTGTTCTGGTATTGTGGAATGATTTACAGTATTCTACCAGTTAAAAGTTTGAACACCCAACTTAAAGTCCTAATTTTAATTGCCATATAAACTCCTTTTCGTTTAAATAGTTTATTGCCTATTAGTTGATATCCTCAATAATATTTTGGAATATTTGGAACTTGTATCAAATGATTAATAAGTTCAAATCATTTGTTCTAATTCAGGTCTGTGTAATCAGAGTAATTGTGTTTTGCATGCTGTGATCTGTGTTTTGGCTGTCTTCTGTGCCATGTAAAGCCATCATTGTGTGCATGGGCAAGACTCTGTGTGCTGTGGCTGGGTCTTACCCATTTATATTCCACTGCCTCTCACCATTCTTTCCTCATGCACCGCTGCTTAGTGGCGTTTCCCATAGACTGCTGCTGAGCTGCACCACATCTAAGGGGTTCTTCATCACCTCTTATACTCAACGAGTTTCAATACACCTGAATAAAAAAATTTAAAAACCTGATCAGAAAAAAATTATAAAATAGAATAAAAGCTTGAAGTCTACATGAAGTAATAATTTTTTATCAGAACGTAACGCATCTAAAGCAACTTTTATTTTTAGCGGATGGCACCAGGGCTGCATAGGCTGTTGGTTCATGGTAACCATAATTCATTGGTCAAAAGGTGTGGGAACCCTGAATACCAATTAATGTAATAAAGGTTACAGAAATAATAGTAAATAACGATGCAGTTGAAAAAGAAAGTCCCGGTCAAAAAGCCTCCTGAAACGTGGGTGCTGGGGGTGTTTCAGGAGGGAATTAGTCCTTCACAATTGACTGCAAACTCACATTCAGGTCTGGAACACTCAGGGCTCTATTTAAAAAGCGCTAGCACTAACCGCAGCGATATGCCATAAGTCATAAATGCAACGTCCACGGGCATGGCCATGAAATGCAAAACTGCGCTAAGTCTAGACGTAAGTGGGTTCAGCAAAATCACGTGTGCAACGTGCAAATGGGCTGAGCCAAGTGCAATTTAATTCGGAGGTTCTTCTCCGGTTATTGCAGCATCTGTGTTCTATTATATAGTCCATTTCCACAAGCACCAGCGATATAAACAAAAAACAGCACATTCATAAGAAGTTGGTATTTTAAATGGACTATATGCAATGAATTAGAAGAATAGAAATATGGACACGCTCCTTTTATATGCTTAGAAAATGTTATTCTTCTCAGGATTTGGATGCATGCTCCGTTAAATTATAGGGAATGTAAGTATTATTATTAAGTTTCATCTACTGACAAACAAATCATGGCTAGTATTAATAGTGATTGGATCAGCTCTTCACTTCTACCAGTTGATTTTGATTTTGAACAATGAAATTCATTTATTGAAACAAAAATATTTCTTTTTCAAATTACACTTAAAATGAAATGAAAATATAATCAAAATAACGAAATGGTCAAAAAAAAACATTTTCTCTCCAACTTCTTTCACCGGCACCTTTTGCAGTGACTTAAAAATCACTCTATGACAACAGGTGGAAAAATACCAATACAAATTAGATCATAAATACAATTGTAAATAGATACATAATAATATTAATTGAAAAATAAACCATGACCTATAGATAGTTTAACACAAATCTCATACATTTTTGTAACATAAGACAACTTTGATGTTCCACTATATTTTCAGAGTTTGGACATTAACTTTATTACCACCTGCAGGTGGAATCTCCAAACTGCAAATGCAGGTACTGACTTTGCGATGAAAACAGACCTGCTTTTGAAACGTCTTAGCGCAATGACCTATTTCTCAGGAAAATAGCAAACTGCGCTTTGCGCTACTTAATTACGTACAGTACACCCACAGTTTGTGCGCATACACCAATGGTTAGCGTAAACACTCCCACCCATGCCCACTTGTGCTTTGCGTTGGCACGAAAATTGCACTAAGAAATGGTGCTTTCACGAAAATTGGATGAGATGTAGCGCACGGTCGCTGCACTGCGCTTCACGCTCTCACGAAAATAGAGCCCTCCGTTTTCAAGATCCAATTGATAACTGATGGATAAAATTTTGTCCCATAGTACATTTCTCACTAAATATCCTTCAACACATTGCGGTAGTCATTTTATGTTGACTGTAACAACTCACCTCATCTAGCAGTGTTAGTTTTCAGTAATGTCAGGTTTCTTCGATATGTTATATTACTTTAACCATGAAATAGAACAAAACCATATTTTCCATGAGCTGCACTATTGAAGCGATGAAAGAAAAGGATTGGCTCTGTGTCTGCCAGTTCTTCATCTGTGACCTTGTAGATGTTTCAGGTATGAGGTTTCATGAAAACCTGACCTACAGCTTTTCCCAGCCCTTCCCTTACTCCCCTCATGTTGGTTCAGCCGACCCACTCATACACCCCATAACTTCTAGTGAGCGTGCTTGTGTGGGGCGTTCATCTGACTAGCGTTTTGTATGGCTCCTTCTGAGGATCATATAAGCTACAGCACTCCCATTGTCTTCCGAATTGCAGGTGACCGGCTGAGTGCCATACTGAATTCCATTCAGTCTGGGCCTTTCCTCCCAACTCCTTCCATATTTGAGCAAGCTGCCAAACCTCCCTCTTCCCTTGTCCACAGCCCATTTGTGTTTGGACAGTCCTTTTCCCAGCAGCCTCAACCGCATCCACAGCTTCCGAGTAAGTCTGTCCATTTATAAGGTAGTGGCGGTGCTTGCTTGCTCAGGTGCTGCTTGTTCTTGTCTGAAGCGCTTCTTTGTTCAGTGCCCCTCAGGTTGTGTTGAGTTCCATTCAGGCTTATTTCCTGTGCTTTTCTGCCTTTGTTCACCTGCTTGCTTGCCTTGTTTTAATTGGTGATTCTTTTCTTTCACATCTCATTGTCATTTAAACTCCCGTGGTCTAATATCATTTAAGTTACTCCTCTGTGTTTCCACTGTAGCTTCTAACAGTGCCTCTCTTTCACAAAAAATGTCACAAGTGTTTTTTCTTGTGTGCGTAGAAAAGGTTCTTGTGCAAAATTTCTGCTGGATTCACAACAGGTGCATACACAAATTTGTTCTTGCCATCGTTCTAAAGTTGATGAATCCTGATTATTCTAAACGAGGGAGCGTGTACCTGTAGTTACTAATTAGCATAGTGTACCCCCTATCTCAGATCAAGCTATTACGCAATTCTTTTTTGTTACTTTAAAATTAGACTTGTTGTAGGGTCACTTAGTTACCCATTTCTAATAAAAGTACATAAAGTATCTTTGCTTAACTCATTCTACATTTCTTAGGCCACAAGGAGGTATTTTTGTGTGGTTTATGTTGGTAAATGCAAGTTTGAACTTTTTGATGAATCATGATTTCTTTACAAAAACATTCACATGTAGGTTTAAGCCAGATATGCACAAACGCATGGTTAGTGAACGAGACCCATTGTCATTTCAACTCCAGTGGTCTAATAATATTTAAGTTCCTGTTCTGTGTTTCCACTGTAGCTATTTACAGTATTGGTTACATGTCAAATGTTTCTGTTAACTTGATTGCATTTTATTTGTTTTGTTTTTTTGCGTGCAACATGGGGTGTTTTCATTTGATCATGCATTAGCTATGTTTCCTGAGCAGTTCCCAAGAGGTCCAGGAATCTGTCCAAGCAAACAACACAAAGGGCTTTTATACCCACAGTGTAACCAAACATGCACTAATGTCTGCAAAAGGAAAATGAAATTGGCTTGTTTGAAATTTAAGGTGCAAGTGTCTCAATATTTTCCACAGCCAGAATACTCTAAATCTGTGTGCATTCCAGATTCATTAACAAATCCTAACTCAGTCATTCCATTCAGACACTTCTGCCAACTTCCCTGCACCAGTTAATGCCCAGTTTTGCTGTATCATGTGCCTCTTTCTACCAGTCTACCTGTGTCTCTTGTAGTCTACTGTATGTTCTTCTACTTGTTGCTTTTTCTCGATTCGTGTCTCTGTCTCAGTCCCTACATGCCCCTCTGTCCCGGTTTACATTACATCCGTCTCATTTGATCCGATCGCAAGTTCTAAATACATGTGTAAACGGGGTCCAAAGCATTTTGTTATCAGATAACTCAAACTACATTCGAAAAAGTCTGAAATGCAAGAGACCCCATTGCATTTGTTGTGCATCTGTCCTGATGTGTCCCAGATAAAAGCAAAGGACTGCTTAAACACCTGTGACACATGTGCATGCACATCCTAAATTAGCCAGACTATTCTACTAAAAATGGCATGTCTGCAGCACGATTTTGGAAACAACAGTGTGTTTTTTGGGTGTTCCCTTACCCCCACACCTATCAGCACCCCGCCCCCCAATCTACATGCAGTAACGCTGGCATAGCAATACCCTTTCCATTGAAATTCAATTACAAGTTGTCAGTGGAGACAGATTTGAGGTGCATGTTAACACCAGGTGTAAACAGCGATCTGTCTAACTTTACCACTTTGGATTGAAACACCCGAGACAGATGTTAATACCAGGTGTAAACAGGGCCTGATTCTCTATTTCTTTGTCTCATCCAGTACTCTTTCTTCAGCTGTCCCTCATTCATTGCCTCACATTTCCTTTCTCATTCTCTGATGGTTTTCCTTGGTTCAAGCCTTGTTGCTTACTTTCCTTGCCACTGTTTTCCGCTATAGATGCTTCATCACGCAGCCTTGCTTCACGTGAGCGTGTACACAAAAGCAGTGCGACCGGGCCTGGCACCGCTCTCTCATCTCTTGTTCTCAGAAAAAAGGGTGGGTAATGCATGCCTTCTCCTGGGAGCACCCTGGAGACTCACTACAATGATGGGCTTCATGTCATCCTCTCTTCCAAAATCCATTTATTTCCCCTCTTAGACATGGAAACAGAGTATGTAGTGCTTTGGAATATATATGAATGCAGTTTTACAGGCACTGACCAAATATATCCCATGAGCTGGGTGCTTTCAATGTAAATATAAATATTATTGCATAATGATACCTTAGAGTCACATAAATAGTGTCCAGAAGTAGAAGCTGAATGTTAGAGTATAATACATTTTGTTCAGTTCATTCTTGGATTTCAATGGATTCTTGTTGATGGCATTCTCTTTTTTGCCTTTTATTCCCTTTTTATTTTTGTTGTTTTTAAATTGTTTCTTTCTTTCATTTTTAGGTTTCCATATATTTATTGTTTTCATTGTTTTCTTCCGGTCCTATTTAAAAAGGTTTGAAAAGCCATAATGGGTTGCCTTGCTGCACAAATTAATTGCACAATGGTAACTGTTGGTGTTATAATATGCAGGTGACAGGGAAAACATGTCCAGTCGGCCCATGTCTCCAGCCAGCAAGCACCGTCAAGAGACCCGTTCTTCCAAATCTGACAGTCACTCTAGCCGAACCGTTGACCAGGTGAAGAGCAAGAACAACGACAGTCTGTCTGCCAGCGAAGCCCTGATTCTAAAATCAGACACAGGCAAACTGCGTTCTGACTCTCACAGCCGCTCCCATTCCCCTAACCACAACACCTTACAAGCCTTGAAAGCTGATGGCCGAACTTCAGGCTTTAGGGCTGAGTCTCCGAACCCTGGCTCACGTTCGTCCTCACCCAAACAAAATACCTTCACTTCAGGAAGATCCAGCCCTTCCAGCACCAGTTCTCCACGTTCCTCTTCTCCTCATGATAAGAACCTGCCCTCTAAAGTTAGTCCTTCTTCTAAAGCTCACCTGGACCCTCCTCGTGAGAGATCCAAATCTGACTCCTATACGCTGGACCCTGACACTCTAAGAAAGAAGAAAATGCCTCTCATGGAGCCTCTGAGGGGCAGGTCTACGTCACCCAAGCCAAAACTTCCACCCAAAGAGGGCAAAGGAGGAAGTGGTAATGCAGAGAACCGAGCCCCATCTCCCCATGTAGTTCAGGAAAACCTCCACAGTGAGGTGTTGGAAGTGTGTAGGTCCAGCGCCTTGCTATCCAACGATGAAGCCAATGATGAGAATGCAGAGTTGTGCAATGCTGAAGAGGGCTCCTCCAAGGTGCACTTCAGTATTGGAAAAGCCCCAGTTAAGGAGGAGCTTGAGAGTCGTCCTTCACCTAAAGTCAGCCGTAAAACCTCCAACAGACATGTAAGACCCAAAAAAGACAAATCAGGGCCACTCTTTAAGGGTGACAACTTGCGTCCCACTGAACCTGCCAAGCAGGCCATGTCGCCATCTGTTGCCGAATGTGCTCGTGCTGTCTTTGCTGCCTTCCTGTGGCACGAAGGCATAGTACATGATGCCATGGCATGCTCCTCCTTTCTGAAGTTCAACCCTGAGATGACCAAAGAACATGCGCCCATCCGCAACTCTCTGAGCTGCCAACAGGGCTTCGATGAGAAGGAGAGCAAACTGAAGAACCGCCACTCGCTGGAGATATCCTCTGCCCTTAACATGTTCAACATATCACCCCATGGCCCAGACATCTCCAAGATGGGGAGCATCAACAAGAACAAGGTTCTGTCCATGTTGAAAGAACCTCCCTTGCCCGAGAAGTGTGAGGATGGAAAAAGTGAGGCAGTCTCCTACGAGATGACCAGCCATTCCTCTATGCGGTCCAAGTCTATCTTGCCACTCACCCTCCAGCACCTAGTAGCCTTTTGGGAAGACATATCTATGGCTACCATTAAAGCAGCTACACAGAACATGATCTTCCCCAGTCCAGGTTCCAGTGCTATCCTTAAAAAGAAGGAGAATGAAAAGGACAGCAAAAAGGCAAAGAAAGATAAAAAGAAGAAGGAGAAAGCTGAGGTGCGCCCTAGGGGAAACCTCTTTGGGGAGATGGCGCAGTTAGCTATGGGAGGCCCAGAGAAGGATACCATCTGTGAGTTGTGTGGAGAGTCTCACCCATACCCTGTTACATACCACATGAGACAGGCCCACCCAGGTACAGTGCCATCTACGTTTAGTTCTAATACACATTCTATATTATTCGGAGCAGTTCCACGGAAATGTGTAAATTCTTTATTGTATTCTCTCAGGCTGTGGCCGATATGCTGGAGGTCAGGGCTATAACAGTATTGGGCACTTCTGTGGAGGCTGGGCTGGTAACTGTGGAGATGGTGGTATTGGAGGAAGCACCTGGTACCTGGTGTGTGATCGTTGTAGAGAGAAGTACCTGAGAGAGAAACAAACAGCTGCAAGGGAAAAGGTATACCTTTCATGACCAATGCCTCTCTGTGTATTTAGATGCCTTATATTTGTAAATTTTTCATATCTTAAACATTGTATAATCCATTCAAGTCTTGAAGATTATTCTTTACTCTGGTTCGACCCTGTGGTTCTTGGATCAGGTTAAGCAGTCAAGGAAGAAACCTCTCCAGGTGAAAACCCCACGGGCTCTGCCCACGATGGAGGCCCACCAGGTTATCCGTGCCAATGCACTGTTCCTGCTATCTCTGAGCAGTGCCGCTGAGCCTAGCCTGCTTTGCCATCACCCACCCAAACCCTTCCACACACAGTTACCAAGTCTCAAGGAGGGAGTGTCTGAGGAACTTCCAAACAAGATGGGCTGTCTTTATTTGCAAACCCTAGCTCGGTAATACCTTCTGTTCACCTAGATTTAAACTTAGAAATTGCATGGGCAGCATTATTGCAGTAATTCAATATTGAAATTTGCTGATTAAAATCCCATTTTTGAGTACCTCATCAAGCCTTGCTTGATGTCTTTTTTGTAGCCAGCACACTGAGAACTTTGGGGCCTACCAAGATGACAACTTGTTTCAGGATGAGATGCGTTACCTGCGTTCTACATCAGTACCTGCTCCCTACATCTCAGTCACTCCAGACGCCTGCCCCAATGTTTTTGAAGAGCCTGGAAGTAACATGAAGTCCATGCCCCCAAGGTACTGAAATAAGCTCTCATCTCCCTTAGTCCTGTGCTGTACCAACCTAATTTTTTTGAACTGTTGACATTTAGGTGATACTTATTTTGTCTGTAAGACTTTTTTGTCACACTTTTTGTGTTTCTTTAGTTTGGAGACTAGCCCAATCACAGACAGTGACACTGCCAAGCGGACAGTGTTCCAGCGTTCATATTCAGTGGTGGCCTCAGAGTATGACAAGAAGCATTCAGCCTCCCCAGCACGGATAAAGGCAGTGCCCAGACGGAGGGTACACAGCGGGGATGCAGGTAATGTCATGTCACTATGTACAGCACAATTACAAATGAATAATTACCCTATTACAATAATGATGGTCACTGAGGCCTGAGAAGCTATTTGCATAACCTTATCACATAATCAGGTATGCTGTTGCCATATCACACAATGTAATGTTTCTATTCAGGATGTTATAACTAGTTTTTTTCTAGTGAATATAAATTTTGTATTGTATAATACCAACTCAGTTCTGTACAAGGATGGCGAAATTACGAATCCTACTTTGCTGACGTGAAGTTGCTTCATAACCTTCCTGTAGTGTCCAGTCACATAACCTAATAAATATTTAAGAACCAATTGTCACCAGAGTAGGATTTGTAAATTTGTACTCAGGTGCTGCTGCAGTAGTATCATCATGGTTACACTGTGTTCACGTGATAAAATGACAGTTGGTTAAAGCTATCTCTTCCTTGTAAAACCAGGCGTGACCAGGGACACAACATTTTGTCGATCACTCCGTTTAAATTTCTGCGGCATTGCACAGGGTAGCCCGGCCCAGAGTAAAATCTAATTGGTCCAACAGTCATACAATATCTGTACAGTACATTACACTTCAAATATGTTCTAATTTGCAGCATTTTCGCTTTCATTGTGGGCAGACAAATCATTTTTTGTGGGAAGCTTGTTGTGTTGCGCCTTAAGTAAAGTGCATATTAATGAGTTAATTTCATCTGGTCTCTGCAGAAGTTGGGTCGTCTCTGCTTCGTCACCCTTCTCCTGAGTTGTCTCGACTGATCTCAGCCCACGGCTCTCTCAGCAAGGGCGAGAGGAACTTCCAGTGGCCTGTGTTGGCATTTGTTATACAACATCATGACCTTGAGGGCCTGGAGGTGGCCATGAAACATGCACTTCGCAAATCAGCCTGCAGGGTGTTTGCCATGGAGGTCAGCTTTCATGTCTTGTGTCCCATGTCCTTCTCTGCACTTTTTTCTTTGTCCCAAATTGTACAAATATAGAAAAACATTGTTGTATTTTGAAGGTTATTTTTGCAGAAGTTATTCATAAGGAAGTTATTCATAGGTTGACTCCCTTGAAAGTGCTATCAAGATATGATTTTTTGAGAATCTCCACTAGCCCAACATAATAACATTGGCTCAACCAATGGTTGTAAGTTTGGGGCGGTTCTATCTGTTTTTGCTGACCAATGGCAGACAGGGGAGTGTTTTGGAAACATCACGTTTACCGAAATATAGGTCTCTGCAGAACAGTAGGATGGGCGTTTCTAAACTATCCAATTAAAGTAGGGAATCACAATGTAGAAATCACTGGGCGTTTCCAAACCAGGATGGGCTTTTCTAAACTAACCAATGAAAGCAAGGAATCTCAATGGTTTGAAACAAACACTGAATGGGAAAAGTCCATTTTTGTTCTGCAGAGATATAAGTCTCCGTTTACCAATTAATTGAAGTGTTCCTCTTGTTATGGAAAACCTGCAAATATCAGGAATTTTTATTTTTATTTTTCCAGTTCTGTAAAAGTCTTGGAAATTAATACAGTCTTAAAATGTTATGGAAAATTCTATTGTGAATAGTCAATTTTTCTAGTTACAACTGGTGGTTAATTTTTCTAGTTAAGATGTCATCAGCTTGAAATTGCTCTTTGTGACTGCAAAAGTCGTTATCTAGTAATCACAAATAACTAGAAAAGTTATGGAAATTAATTTGCCAAAATGTTCCAAAAATTCTAAAATTAGCCAACCTTTCATTCTCTGTTTCCTTGTCAGGCCTTTAACTGGCTGCTGTGCAACGTGACCCAGACCACCTCCCTCCATGATATTCTGTGGCACTTTGTGGCGTCTCTGACCCCGTCTTTCTTTGAGACAGAAGAAGAGGAGGATGAGGAGAACAAAGGAAACAAAGAGAACCTTGAGCAGGTGTGACCTTACTATAACAACGCTGATGTTTTATTAACGAGTCAATGTACACTTGAGATGGTTTCTGACACAGGAGGTTTTCTTCTGTAATACAGGAGAAGGATTTGGGTGTCTGTGAACACCCTCTCTCTGACATACTCATCGCAGGAGAGGCGGCTCACCCATTGCCCCACACTTTTCACCGTCTGCTCCAGACCATCTCTGACCTCATGATGTCTCTTCCCAGTGGAAGCTCACTTCAGCAGATGGCCCTTAGGTATCTTGACCCTCTGCACAGCTCCACCAGCACAAATCTATAATACTATATGACTTGATTGTGACGGGAGGCTCCAAGCATCACTATTACTACTGCTCATACTTGGGGTTAAGGATTTGGACAAATGCCTTACCCTAAGACCCAAAACATACTCTACACAAGTATATGAACACAAAAGCTTCTAGCTATGCAAGCTTTTATTTTCTGCATTGTTGAATTCTGAAATGTGTCAGACCGCAATTCAAAACATAATAAAACACATGTACACATTCCAAGGGTCGATCTAGCAGGTACTAGTTTAACAGTGACTCTGATTTGTTCTCCTGTTTCACCAGGTGTTGGAGCCTCAAATTCAAACAGTCGGATCATCAGTTCCTGCACCAGAGTAACGTGTTCCACCACATCAACAACATCCTGTCGAAATCAGATGATGGGGACAGTGAGGAGAGCTTTAACATCAGTGTACAGTCAGGATATGAAGCGATCAGTCAGGTGGGATCTACTTCATCTGTGTCGATTAACAGCATTGACTTGCTGCACATATTAACTTAGCTCTTCTTTATTGCAGGAACTATGTGTGGTGACCTGTCTGAAAGATCTGACTAGTGTGGTGGACATTAAAACATCCAGCCGACCAGCCATGATCGGCAGCCTGACTGATGGCTCCACTGAGACGTTCTGGGAGTCTGGAGATGAAGATAAGAACAAAACTAAGAGCATCACTATCAGCTGTGTCAAAGGCATCAATGCATCCTACGTCTCTGTCCATGTAGACAACTCCCGTGACATTGGAGTGAGTTTACCATCCTTGTGCTTCAACATAATGAATGCTCTACATGCGTTATGTTCGCTTGACAGCTTCATCCATCTTTCATCCAACTTTCCTTGTCTGCTTTAGATTGATTTCAGTGATTTTCAAATTAATGTATGTATCAGTAAACAGCAAATGATTTATATCATCTGTGCTCTCTGTTCTGTCAGAATAAAGTGACATCAATGACATTTCTGTGTGGGAAGGCTGTGGAAGATCTCAGCAGGATTAAACAGGTACGAGTCTATATGTTTGCATGTTGAATTTATGTTATAGTCAAAGAGTTGACCAATGCAGTAAACTCCTTGTCATGAGGCAGCAACTGAAAGTGTAATAATGAAAGCATGTCTGCATGGAAATGTCGATCACAAAAGCTGCATCTGGGTCCCTAAGTGGTCTACAGGATAATTTTTCACTTAATGCACTTTTTGATGTGTCAGATTGACTTGGACTCGAGGCACATGGGCTGGGTAACCAGTGAGCTGCCAGGAGGAGATCACCATGTGATCAAGATCGAGCTGAAGGGTCCTGAGAACACACTCAGGGTGCGGCAGGTGAAAGTGCTCGGCTGGAAAGAGGGCGAAAGCATCAAGATTGCCGGGCAGATTTCGGCCAGTGTTGCCCAGCAGAAGAACTGTGAGGCTGAGACACTGCGTGTGTTCCGCCTTATTACCTCGCAAGTAAGTTGAAACTAACTGAAAACCACTCTTAACCAGGTCACTAAGGTTGTTTTCATTCTTGATCTTATAAAACCAAATTCGATTCCACCCCCCTTCCTCCCCCAGGTCTCTTTTCGCATTGTACTAATGATCCTGTTTGCACCTGGTATTAACATCCTTCTCAGGTGATGCAAACACATGCGGATAGTGCAAAAATACACAGGATCCTAAACCTTGTGCCCCATGGAATATCTCTGGTTGCCTGACATGTGAATCTTGAACATCCAAAGTTCAGTCAATACAGCCACTCGACTATAACAATTCATCAACGTGTGCTGCCTGGCGGCTTTCACCCACTGAACAGGCTTAGATACGCTGTACAATATGGAACAGCCTTTCTGTGGGCCCCCCTCAAGTCTCAATGTCTGACCCAAGTTAAACAATTTAAAGGCAATGCTGCCAAATACTAACAAAGTGTATGTGAACTTCTGACCCTCTGGGAATGTGATGAAAGAAATAAAAGCTGAAATAAATAATTTTCTCTACTAATATTCTGACATTTCACATTCTTAAAATAAAATAGTGATCCTAACTGACCTAAGACAGGGAATGTTTTCTAAGATTAAATGTCAGGAATTGTGAAAAACTGAGTTTAAATGTATTTGGCTAAGGTGTATGTAAACTTCTGACTTCAACTGTAGTTATAAAATCTGACTGTCTGCAAAATCCGATCACTAGTGGTCAAAGGAGTCTCGCTTGAAACCACTTTTTCAATCCGAATCCTGTTCGCTGGTTTGCTCCTGAGTTTGCAGGAACACTTTCATACCAACAAAATGAATCCAACTCTGATGTCTAGTAGGACCGTGTAGAAATATTTATTTTCTGATGCATTGCGGTCTTCAGTTGAACAATCTCGATATCAGTTCTTAAATCCCAAGATCGATCTTTTACTCTATTCGCAACCCTCTACCACAGTGAGAGGAAATAACTTGCTGGTAAATGTTCAGATTTCACTCATCAGTGATTGTTTAGTATAGTGGGGAAGGAGTTAAGCACCAAAATCCTTTTTACTGCGTTTTAAGGGTAAAAGTTTGGTTTGACTCGTTCTGTGTTATCTGTCAAAAGATGAGATCCATACAACTCATTTATCATTGAATAATATCCTTTCTGTTCTTTACAGTCAATTGTTAAAGAAAAACAACAGAAAATAATCATTTAATTCTAATCATGCACAGATTTGATAAAGCCATTTAAGTCTGTTGTTAATATGCGCTCATTTACAGACGCTCTTTACAGAACAGCCGGTTTTCTTAAAGAGACAGTACCGGTTTTAGCACGTGCTCAACAAATCAGTTTAAATAGTACAAATTATGCATGTAAACAATAAACATGTAACAAAATATAAATAATTTTTATTGATGGAATACATTCATTTGTTCATTTTTAAAAAGCTAAAATGTAAACAAAATGTTGAAAAACTTATAAAATATAGTTAGTCAAATTAATATTTTTGTAATTTACCTAGTTAGAAGGTCCCCAGTGTAATTAACAGCATTATCTGGGAGAGAATTTATTTCATATGTAAGCAAAAGGGACATTAAAACTGAAATATACCCATATGAATGGAAATCTGAATCGAATCGATAGTTTGACAATCGGAATCGCATCGGGAAATCTGCATCAATACCCAGCCATAATTTCTAATAGATTTGGGTTCACAACAAAAGCTCTAGTGTGAAATCACCTTTCAAAATTCAAATCAAAATATTGTTTTAGGGACTGAAAATATAATAGTCTTTTTACATTTGTGTAGGTATTTGGAAAACTAATTTGTGGGGATGCAGAACCAACACCAGAACAAGAGGAGAAAAACCTGCTCTCATCACCCGAAGGAGAAGACAAGGTCAGTACCATCATCTGCAGTGTTTGGTAGCTCACTGCAACCATTTCCCAATGGGCTGTCAAGTGCTAAAGCATAAGCTGTTTTGTCTTCAGGCTCCATCTGATGCAGACTTGAAAGAGCACATGGTTGGCATTATATTTAGCAGGAGCAAGCTGACCAACCTTCAGAAACAGGTAACACTACCAAAACTTCTGTGTTCTCTGGTTCTGGCTCTGTACCAAAACCTATTGTGCTTCCTATGTAGGTAGTATTTTGAGGGATCACAGTATTTTGCTCCCGACGCAATAGCTGTTCTAAGTAGTGGGCAGCGGGATTATGCTGCCTTCTAAGATACGTTGTTTAGGCCAAATTCTAATGCTGCATTGCAGATATTCTTCATGTGAAATGCAAAGACATGACTAAGAGGAGGTCAGTAAAAAAGTCCATCTGAGATGGTGGACAAAGTGAGTGATGATTCTATATTTACTTCACATGGTATCAAAAATACAGATTACAAAAGTTTAGTCTAATTACAAATGGAACATTACCAAAATATTTGTGTTTGTATTTTATGTGGCTGTTAGAGTATTGTGTTGTTAGCTTAACAACATGCTAACGCCAAACTGTATTGAAGTCAGTTGTGAGTCTATTCTCCTGGGCGCTTCACATGAGGAGCACAATTTGTAAGGTGCACAGAGTTGCTGCCTATGCAGGGCATCCAAATTGGTTACTTGTGAGATTCCATTTGAGTTACTATTCCTCTTTGAGTTGCCAGAAAACTGTTTGCCTCCACAGGTATGTGCTCATATTGTCCAGTCCATCCGTATGGAGGCCACGCGTGTGCGGGAGGAATGGGAGCATGCCATCTCCAGCAAGGAGAACGCAAACTCTCAGCCCAGTGATGACGACGCCTCCTCTGATGCTTACTGCTTTGAGCTGTTGTCTATGGTGCTGGCCTTAAGCGGATCTAACGTTGGCCGGCAGTATCTGGCCCAGCAGCTCACGCTGTTGCAAGACCTCTTCTCCCTGCTTCACACTGCCTCACCACGTGTCCAGAGACAGGTTTGTGTTTCTCACGTTTCTTTTGCTAACAAAACATTCTTCTGAATCGGTTTTTCAGTGGAACCTACTCACAAAGCGATTTGTAAATCACCCGGCTGCAAAGAAAACAGATAGTCCAGCCCCAAACTCACTCACCAATTTTGATGTCTGGCTGCTCAAACAAACAGCAATGCTTTGATTGTGCTGTTACTTCTGGAAACACTGTTGAATGAATGAAATAAATCAGTTTAAACCATTTCGATGAAACAAACAGTCCAAATTTGATTTGTCTGATTTTGATCTGAATTGTTGGAACATAACTGATTTGCTTAAATAAGTCAGACTTCCCAGTGCTATGCTGTATAGTTTTGTTACAGCAGGTAATATATGAAAAATTGTGTCTTAACTATCGATTGTTCTTGCCACACAGGTGACATCATTGCTCAGACGCGTTCTTCCTGAGGTCACTCCTATGCGCCTGGCCAGTGTCATTGGCGTAAAGGCCCTGCCACCAGGGGACATTAGCGACATTATCCACTCCACTGAGAAGGGTGACTGGACCAAGCTGGGCATTTTAGACATGTTCCTAGGCTGTATTGCCAAGGCCCTCACAGTGCAGCTCAAAGCTAAGGGCACCCCTATAGTGGGCACAGCTGGCATGGCTGCAGGAAAAGGGGTCACTACAGTCACCCTGCCCATGATTTTTAACTCAAGGTCAGTATGCCATGCTGTTAGGCATGCATATTTATGAAAAACAGTCATTGTGTCAGTTGTAAAACTGTATCTAGATCATCATATTTAAATTTTGGTGGTTTAATGCAAGCAATATTTCACACATGTGCTGCCGCATTAAATTCTAGAGTTAAAAAAATTTCACACGTCTTAGAAATTCAAATACTTGATACACTTGATGAAAAAATTCCCACTTAACAATAGGTCAAAGTTGTTTGATGATGTGCAAGTCGTGACAGATGTTGTAATTAAGCAGTTTAGATGTCTTAGATTTAAAGGCTTAGTTCACCCAAAAATGAAAATTCTCTCATTATTTACTCACCCTCATGATATCCCAGGTGTGTATGACTTTTTTTCTTCAGCAGAACGCATTTGAAGAAAAATAGAAAAATATTTCAGCTCAGTAGGTCCTTAAAATGCATGTGGATGGTGATCCAATTTTTTAAGATCCAAAATTCACAGTCCGCATAAACGTCAACCATATAGCTCCAGTGGTTAAATTAATGTATTTTAAAGTGAAACAATCGATTTTGGTGCGAAAAAGTCAATAATTAAGTACTTTTTAACTATAAACCATCGCTTCTAGTCAGCAGCAGTATGTGCGTATGATGTAAGCGAGTTGGCATGTTGACGCGAGAAACTGAGGCACATGCGACACACCCGGAAGAGCAGTGCTGTTTACAAGTGAGGAGGAGGAATGCTGTACAGAAGCTTCGTTGGTTTTGGTTTAGAGATGTATTTATCTGCTTTTTTTACTCACTATGTGCATTTGTGTGCTTATCTTGGATGTCTCAACCCAGAGACGAATGTGAGATTACGTCAGTAACACGCCAATGTGAATATGTCACACGAGAGACCATGTGAGCTCAGTGATCTCGTGAATGCGTATACTGCTGCTGTCTGGATGCAATGGTTTATAGTTAAAAAGTACTTAAATATTTATCTTTTTGGCACCAAAAGCTATTTTTTAGCTTCTGAAGACATTAGCCACTGGAGCCATATGGATGACATTTATGCTGACTGTCTGTGATTTGTGGAGCTATTCTATTTTTCTTTCAATGTGTTCTGCTGAAGAAAGAAAGTCATACACCTCTGGAATGGCATGAGGGTGAGTAAATGACAATTTTCCTTTTTGGGTGAACTATCCCTTTAAATCAATTCAATTTAAACCCATATATATTTTGCATTTCCTAATAAAGTTACCTTTTTATTGCAAATAGATTTATTTCTTCACCAAAGCCAATCTTTACTTAAATTTGGCACTTGCCAAGTGTTGACAGGCTAATGAAAAGAAAACTCAGTTATGAGATAATAATAAAACAGGTTCCTTTGTTTCCTTTGGCTTGGTTTTAATGTTTGTTTGTAAACTTTTTATTGTTCTTTGTATATGTGTTTGTGTAGCTACATACGCCGTGGAGAGAGTCACTGGTGGATGAAGGGCTCTACCCCACCACAGATCGCTGAGATCATCATTAAACTAGTCAAAGACATGGCTGCTGTGAGTAATAATCCTGAATCCCAATCCTCATTTTAAGCATATCCAGCAGACTTTACTGTTCAGCTGAATGAGTATGAATGATCAGATGTATAGTTTTGCACTGCATGATGTTGTCATCTTAAATAGTCCATCATTTATGTGTGTTTGTACTCCAGGGGCATCTCTCGGATGCCTGGTCCAGGGTGACTAAGAATGCAATAGCTGAGACTATCATTGCCCTCACTAAGATGGAAGACGAGCACCGTTCTCCAGTGCGCTGCATCGCCACCACTCGGGTATGACTGCGAGCTTTTGTTTACAGGTTCCAAGGATGCTATGATAAGTGCTTCCAGGGACAAACTAGCCATGGGATTTGCCAACGTTTTCAAGGTTCATGCTAACCCTAACTGTAACCTGGGTAGCTGTTACCGCTTCTCGTTTCAGTATTGTTATTTTTTATTTATTTACTTTTTTTAATTATTTTTTTTTATACTGGAACTGATTGTCCATCAAGGTCTTCATTCTTGGGATGCATATAGAACACCATACTAAGGCCACATCCACACAAATGTTTTCGTTTGAAAATGCATTCATTTTGCTAATTTTACACCTCTTATCCATTCTGGAACACCACAAACTGAGACTTTCAAAAACTAAGCAAATATGTGTTTCAACTGACAACATATTAAGGCAGATTTACACTTACCGAGCACTTTATTAGGAACACGTGATCCTAATAAAGTGCCCAACATGGTCTTCTACTGTTGTAGCCCATTCACCTCAAGGTTCGACGTGTTGTGCATTCTGAGATACTATTCTGCTCACTACAATTGACGGCGTGGTTACAGAGGGGTTATCTGAGTTACCATAGCCATTATGTTAGCTCAAACCAATTTGGCCATTCTCTGTTGACCTCTCTCATCATCAAGGCATTTACCTCCACAGAACTGCCACTCATTGGATGTTGTTGTTTTTTTTCTTTGCACCATTCAGAGTAATTTCTAGAGACTGTTGTGTGTGAAAATCCCAGGAGATCAGCAGTTACAGAAATACTCAAACCAGCCCGTCTGGCACCAACAATCATGCCACTGTTGAAATCACTGAGATAACATTTTTTCCCCATTCTGATGGCTGATATGAACATTAACTGAAGCTCCTGACCCGTATCTGCATGATTTTATGCATTGCACTGCTGCCCCACGATTGGCTGATTAGATAATCACATGAATTAGTAGGTGTACAGGTGTTCCTAATAAAGTGCTCGGTGAGTGTATACTTCTGCGTCGAACCGGCGGTTACGCCGTAGCCTACACAGTAGCCTGACGTGCACCTATATAAAAAATGTAACAATGTGTCGACGCAGACCATGACAGCTGTGATTGGTCCGATTCATTACCAGAGACCGTCCCACTGGATAATAAAAAAGATATCTGCAGTAGCATCGCATTTTCTCCAAGATTATTTTTAAACTTATAAATTCTGTGCTTTTTCTTGTGGCTTTACTCTCTCTCTCTTTATATATATATATATATATATATATATATATATATATATATATATATATATATATATATAGTGTGTGTGATATAATATTTGTTGTATTATTTGTGAAATTTCCGATCTGTGCAATGTTTTGACCATATGGTCTACATTATGGAGTACAGTAAATAATCATATTTCATAAATTATTAAAACACTTTTAATTTGTCAGCAACTTATAAAGCAACTGTTCAGAATTTGTTATACATTGTAATGTGCAGCTTTTAAGCTTTAAAACGACACCCATTATGTGTTGATCAAGCAAGTAGTTAATTATTTTATTTTTTCTCTCAGCATGAAGCATCAGAAGTATTCCAAAATATTTATTTAAGTAAATCAAGAGCAGTAACAGTAGTTATTTCAGAAATGAAGGCATTTTCTCTCTATATGCTAGTTCTTGGCTGTGTACTCGCAGAACGACAGACAAACACCAATGCAGAACTGTAAATGCAAAGCCAACCCAGAGCTTACTGTGTAGGTTCAACGCAGAACTATAAATTGGCCATCAGTGTGGTCGTGGCCTAAAATACTTTCACGAACGATTGACTTTAATGAAAAAGTTATTTTAAGTGCAAGATTCTCAAATTAGTCTCAAACTTAGAAGTTATCAGTTTAGGTATTCTTAAGGCTTATGACACTTAAATCAGTGTAATTACTGACTGGTTGTGCATGTGACCATTTGTAGTTGAATCAGAATTGGCCAGAATAAGCTGTGATGTAGAAATGCAGGTAGTGAAAAGTCTGGCTTCGCAACACTAATGTGCTAAAACATATTAAAACACTAATGTAAAGTTGTTGTGTTTCCTCTCTTCAGCTGTGGCTGGCACTGGCCTCGCTGTGTGTGCTGGATCAAGACCACGTGGACCGATTATCCTCAGGCCGTTGGATGGGCAAAGACGGCCAGCAGAAGCAGATGGTACATCACACTTGCACAATACAACACAATTAATGGAAAAGTACATTAGTCACTCTTCTGACAATGGGTTCCTCACCTCTTTACCCTGACGTTTATTCACAGCCCATGTGTGATAACCATGATGACGGGGAGACGGCAGCCATCATTCTGTGTAATGCATGTGGAAACCTTTGCACTGACTGTGACCGCTTCCTGCATCTGCACCGGCGCACCCGTACCCACCAGAGACAGGTCTAAATGCACACACACTCTGATCTAATCAGTGTCATGGGGATCGATGATGGTTCATAACACATTTCATTCATGTGCAGGTGTTTAAGGAGGAGGAGGAGGCCATTAAGGTGGACCTACATGAAGGATGTGGCAGAACCAAACTCTTTTGGCTCATGGCATTGGCTGACTCTAAGACCATGAAGGCCATGGTGGAGTTCCGTGAGCACACAGGTGGCACATCCTTATTTCTTAGGGGAAAAAAAACAAAAAACATGTACAGATAGTGGAATTTTCTTTTATTTGGGCATTTTTTCTAATCATATAAAAAACATAGCATGTCATCCAAGTCATAAACTTAAATGGGAACATTTGAATTTATATCAACACTTTTATACATTTACAGATACATGTTAGGATAAATTTTAATTACAGCTCTATACTGTTCACTGTCACAGTAGATTTGGATATTTTGAGATGCATAAATATAGTATTGCAATGAAATGTGCATTTTTATATCTATTTTCCCTTTGTTGTGTATTATGTAATCTGTGGATTTAAAGAGAACCACATGAAGTATAAATGTCTTAAAGGGAGAGTTCAGAAGTCATGGACGCAGCTTATGACCCCACTAAGGGTCTGTTCGGGCTGGTTCTCAAGAAAATGAGGGAAACAGCACCCTCAGGAAACAGGAGAACGAGGCCTTTAACCTTTGTTTACCACATAAGCAAGTGCCACGACCACCCTCTCAGGTGATTTCGGTAGTACATTTGGGACTTCTCATAATGAGGGACTTTCAGCGTTGGGATGCGCGTCTACGTCTCTGCTCTCGGCAGCATCTCAACCGACCGGTAAAAATAACTAATGTGTGCATCAGAGCGCTCAGACATTGGAAAAGCCCTGCGACTCTCAGAACGGGGATTCTCTTGGGGGCAGTGTCATCAAGGGTTACTATGACAACGGATGCATCCTTAAAGGGCTGGGGAGCAACTCTGATGGGCAGGACTGTGAACGGTGTGTGGCCTCCATCTAATTCACAAGCATATAAATTACTTGGAGTTGCTGGCAGTGTTTTTAGCACTGAAACACTTTCTGAGCTTCATCAGGGGCTAGCATGTTTTAGTGAAAACAGACAATTCTACGGTGGTTGCTTATATCAACTGACAGGGAGGCACACGCTCCCTTCAACTGCATCAATTGGCCTTAAGACTGATCATGTGGTGCGGCATAAGACTCTTATCCCTCAATTTACCATCCTCACCCAGACAGGATAGCTCTCTGGGCCTGGCCACTTGTTTACTTTATAGTAATAAATGGCGAGTCTTTGAAGAATGGTGTGGGCTGAGCCATATTATCCCTTTTCGTTGTGTTCGGTGAGGGACATACTCTGCTTTCCCCAGGATCTGCTCGATAAAGGGAAGGCTTTTTCCACAATGAAGGTGTATTTGGTGGCTATTTCTGCCTGTCATGTAGGTTTTGGTGACAAACCTGCAGGCCAACACTCTTTAATAAACCGCTTTATGAAAGAGGCACGCCACAAGCGGCCAGTGTAAAGGCAGTTGGTCCCTCTATGGGATTTGTCTATGGTTTTAGAGGCCCTTTCTCACTACCCTTTTGAGCCTTTAGAAGGGGTGGGGTTGAAGTTTATCTCTCTTCAGATGGTGCTGCTTGTAGCTCTGGCGACAGCCAAGCGCGTGAGTGATTTACAAGCATATTTGTTAGCCCGTCTTGTTTACAATTTGCTCCAGGGCTCACTCATGTTTCTTTTCACCCTAACCCTGCTTTTGTACCTAAAGTGGTGGACTCGGCTTATAGGTGCTCGACTACAGAACTAGCAGCTTTTCATCCCCCTCCGTTCTCTTCTCCGGAGGAGCAGAGATTGAACTCATTATGTCTGGTATGAGCTCTTCATATGTATGTGGAGAGGACAGCAGGTTTCAGAAATCATGACCAGCTGTTTGTGTCCTGGGCAACTCCTCATATAGGGAAGCTACTATCTCGTCAGCGGCTGTCCCACTGGATTGTAGATGCAATATCTATAGCATACAGATGCAGGGGTTCTCAACCGCCAGCTGGCTTGAGAGCCCACTCCACAAGGGTATGGCTACGTCGTGGGCCCTACTTAAGGGAGTTTATGTTCAAGATATCTGTGCAGCGGCAAGTTGGGCTACGCCACACACTTTTGAGCAGTTCTACAGATTGGATGTGTCTGAGCCATCCTTAGCGCATGCGGTGCTGGGAGCCAGTAGGTCGAAACCCATTTAGTATTTAATTGTTATATGGTTGTAATATGTTGTGCAATCCGGGAGTGGTTTATATCTCCCATAGTGTAACACCGAGTGAAGTTAGAAAAAGAACAGTGGGTTACATAACGTAATTCCGGGTTCTTTGATAACAGAGTGAGGTGTTTCACCAACACTCCCCTCCTTGCACAGGAAGAAAATTCTCTATAATGACTTCTGTAGGGGTTGACCTAAGAGATATAGGTGAGGCGGAGCCTGGTCACAGGTCGACCTGTCTGTCAAGGACAGACGTGGTGTCATAGGAGCTCCCGTAGTGGTCACGCTCAAAGCGATTCCCATAGTGAAATACCTCACTCTGTTATGAAAGAACCTGGGATTACGTTATTTAACCCATCGTTATTTGTTCACAGAGTTACAGATATGGCTTACTTGTCGCGTTTCTTTCATGAAAAATAAAAAGTATATGAGAAACTGTTACACGTGATTACTAAAAGCAAATTCTCCTGTTTAAAGCCGACTTTTCACTGCATCCGACAAACGACAGACAATAGACCATAAGTCATTCATTTCCAATGGAGAGTTGTACGGGGGCTGCATGAGGTTCCAACCATCTCCGGATGCAACATTTTCAGATCCGATTTGAGCCTTGGCTGCGTTAAAATATTTCAACTCGTGCGACTAGACCATATGCGACCGCCTGACCGGAAGTGATGTATTCATGCAAAACCATCAGCACAAAGTGAGAAATATCAACTGATTTTGTCCTAAACTTTTCTCTGAACACCTGCTACTTCTGTATTTTGGACAATTAATAATGTAGAAGTCAGAAATTATTGTTTATGTTGCAAATATCACAAAAAGCTTTTGCACATGCAAAACCTACATATTTAAAATCACATCTATGAATTTCTGATTCATATTTGCTGAATTCGGGTTGTCGTTGCTGTTAATTATCATAGTATTAACTATAAAAACAGTAATAATGATAAATGATACTATTAATAATAGAGATTAGTGAATTTTAATCCTGAATCTTATTGAATATATTCATCTGCACAACAAAATCACACACGGTAATGTCATTCTGAGGTAAACCTTTGGTAGCTTCTTTAATTAACAAAAACAAATCCATTGCGAGCAAAATGACAATTCATCACGACTGCCACTAGGGGTAGAAATACGACAGTTGTATGCGAATGTCGGAGACAGTGAAAAGGCGGCTGTAATGTGTAGATTTTGAGGTACTATTCTTCACAGAACGCATCTGATGTGTGAGCAGCTGAATGGAAGTCAATGGGCGGTCACCTTACACTTGGTGCTCCATTCACTCCCATTCAAACGCATCCGAATGCAACAGAGCGGAAAAGCAAGCTCATGTGAAGAAATTTCATACTATGCTGCATACCAAATTCAAGCTTGCTTAACTCTGAACCGTGAATTCGTATGATGAGGACGTGCGACCAATAGGAGACTGAAACATCACACGCTGACCTCTTGGCTAAATTCAAATGATACTTATTTCAAACTGCAAGATTTATTGTTGCAGGAAAGTGAGTAGACAAAATATTTTAACATTTTAACATAATATAATATAATATTTGTTTTTTGTGATCTATTATGTACTTACACCAGAAGTCCTCTCACGTGACATCATATCCTGGTCCGTTGCGTTGTTCGAAAAAATTTTGCATGCTCAGTGCCTAGTGAGACCGCACCTTCAGGCGGGTGATCCTGGATCCTAGTGCCTGCTGTATGTAATCTCTGTTAGTGCGACTTATACAGAGATGCGACTTATATGTGATTTTGTTTTCTCTCAACAATGTGATTTTGACCTGGTGCGACTTATAGTCAGGTGCGACTTTATTTCCGGAAAGTACGGTACTTCTCTGACATGTTCCCAATTTTTTCTACAAAGTAACAGTGCAGAATTGAGTTGGTGATTTGTAGTTATAGTTATATTTGCAGTTATAACTTACATGGCATAGGGTTGCCACCCGTCCTGGATTTTCCTTGATGCAAAATGTCCCGGAATTTCAATATTTTACTGACGCGTTAAAATGAGTCTGATGAGCACTTTAGCGCATGGCCATGAACGCAGAGTAATGTTTTTTTCTGCACTGCACGGTCTTCACACTCAAGAGCCACAAACCTAAATGGTATGCTCTGTAGGCCTACGCAAAAACAAGAGCAGCAGAAACAGGATTGATCAAATAAAACGATCAAACATCTATTTGCCTGCAAGTCTGGGAGTACTCTATCTAGATGCTTGACTCATAGAGGACGAATGGTGAGCTTTCACTCAGAAATACTAAATTCAGCGTTTCTTAGAGAACATGCGTTTCTAGTAGAATATTCATATTAGTGGTCGACAGACAGGGGTTTTCATTGTTCTATTCTTAAACCATTAAACGTTAATTAAAAGATTTATTAAAAAGGTTACATTTATTGTGTTAGTGTAGGGAAATTCATTGCTTTGTTTGAGTTTTAGCAATGGCTAGAATTTATCTTAACAGGAATATTGATAGTAATAAAAGTATGTCATTATATATAAAAAGGTGTTATGGATAGGGTTAGTGTTTAATTTGCACTCCTTTGTTTTGGTTGCTTTACTTGTAAAAACACAACAGTTAAGACAAGGATTTAGATATTAGCTCAATGCTATTAGTCTGTCAGATTTTATTTATTTTACACATTTCAATTTCATAACATAATTCCATCAAATTGATTTGAGTAATCTTTAATAAAAAAAAATAAAAAAAATTTTTTTTCAGTAATTTAGTTAAAAATTACATTAAATATTTTGGTGGAATTTTGTTATGAAATTGAAATCCATACCTTCAGAATAGGCTACAATATAGTTTTTAGTGTATTTATGTTAATGTTTGATTGAAATATATGTTATGAAATTGAAATCCATACCTTCAAAATAAGCTACAATATTTTTTGAGTGTATTGGTGTTAATGTTTTATTGAAATATATGCTATACATGTGGTAATGAATAATTAGTTTTATTTCTTGTGTGATGGCCAGCACTACGTTTTTTCGGTCATTGAACAGTTGTCCAGGAATTTTACAGGGCCAAGGTGGCAACCTTAACATGGCATCATCTTATTGTCCCTCAGGTAAACCAGCGTCTAGCAGTTCAGACGTCTGCCGCTTCTGTGGCACCAGAAATGGCACAGAGCTGTCAGCTGTAGGAAGTGTGTGTTCAGACCAAGACTGTCAGGTATACACTCAAAACTTTGCATTTTCACGTTTCATTGAAAACGTTGTAAACGTATCAATATATATTTCACTCCTTGTGTGTAGGAGTATGCAAAGCTGGCCTGCAGTAAGACTCATCCGTGTGGTCATCCGTGTGGTGGGGTCAAAAATGAAGAGTTGTGTCTTCCCTGCCTGCATGGCTGTGACAAAACCACAGCGTGTCTGAAACAGGACGCTGATGACATGTGCATGATCTGCTTCACTGAGGCTCTCTCCGCTGCCCCAGCAATCCAGGTACAGACGAGTCATATCACTGCATATGATGCAAAGATAGTGATTTATAGGTGATCAGCATGTAACGTGTATCTGTTCTTCCATGTTTTTAGCTGGACTGCAGTCACGTGTTCCATCTCCAGTGCACACGAAGGGTTCTTGAGAACCGCTGGCTTGGGCCCAGAATAACCTTCGGCTTCATGTCTTGCCCTATTTGCAAGGTAAATATGTTAGTCTGAACTCGCTTTAGGAGAGTTAAAGGAATAGTTTACCCAAAAATGAAAAGTATGTTTTCATTTACTCACCCTCATATCATTCCTAGTAGATCGTATGACTTTCTTTCTTTCATTCAGCACACAAGGAGATAGTTTGCACAATGTCCAAGCTGCCGTTTTCCATAAAATGATAGTGGATGGTGATTTTTACTATCGAGCTCCAAAAGGACAAAAAGCACCAGATTTGAGTGCTAATAATGACTTAAATTTCAATATGTTGCTCACACAATGCTATTGTAAGACTTGGAATATAGCGCACAAGTCATATAAAGTATTGTCATGGTGTTTTTTTTTTTAACTTTTGGCAGCTTTCCAGTATAAATCACCATCCATTTTCATTGTATGAAAAACAAAAACTCTGATATTCTTCAAAAATCTTCTTTTTTTGGGGGTGATTTTCACAAAACCTGTCAAGAAAATGTCCTGGTCCAGTTTTACTGGAAACAAATAAATTGTTAAGAAACAAATAAATTGTATTTTGCCTATAGAAAATAAAAATATTTTTTGGTGTATTTTCTTGACAGTTATGCACATTTTAGCCCCCAATTCTCATTTTATATATATATATATATATATATATATATATATATATATATATATATATAATATATATAATTGATTTGGGGTTAAATATGACCAGGCCATTTTCTTGACAGTTTTCCTGAGAATCTGTTGCTGTAAACTGTTGCTTCACCATGGTAACTACATAGATGCTGCTCATAATATCCAACATATTGACATGCCATTTGAAATATACATGCTGTTTTTCTTTTTAGAACAAAATAAACCACTCTGTCCTGAAAGACTTGCTGGACCCCATCAAAGAGCTGTATGAGGATGTGAGGAGAAAGGCTTTAATGAGGCTGGAGTATGAAGGACTACACAAGAGTGAAGCCATCACAACGCCTGGAGCTCGATTCTACAATGATCCAGCTGCATTTGCCATGAACCGATATGCTTACTATGTGTGCTACAAGTGCAAGAAGGTTCGATCTTCATGTTTCTGTGTAGTATGCATACCTCTTCCAGATTATAATGCTTTTAAAGGTGCACTCTATATTTATTTCCTTAATAAAAATGTTTTATTCCTAAAGAAATTAACAGTAATTTTGAAACCTGTAGACTCCAGTTGAGATGAAGACTCCAGTTGTAACCTAATAAAATATGTTTTATTCTACATGGAGAGGGTCCCCTCATGGGGCGGCCATGTTAGGATCACATGACCAGTCGAGTACTACACGCACTCAGTAACCACCCTGTTATTGGACACTTTGCGTTTGAATGATGCGGTATCCACGCCACTAGGTGTCACTGTAAGTCCAAGACAACATAAATAAGAGTGCACCTTTAAATAAAGGAATAGTTAACATTAGTGTATGGAAAATGAAAATTCTGTCATTTACTCTCGATGTCCTTCCAAACCCGTATGACATTCTCTTTTCCTTGCAAGAACATCGTGGCAACCAATTACTTCTCTTGTTTTCATTTAGTCATTCAGCAGATGCTTTAATCAAAAGCGACTTGCAAGTGAGGAAAGCACAAGCCATTTAACAAAAATCAAACAATCCAAAAAAGCCAACAATATGGGGGGTCACGTGACACCATGCAAGAAGCAGACGTGTGAGCGACGAGCTCTGTGCTCTTTGCAAAATTTTTAATTATTTTTATGTTATAATCTGGTGAAATTTGATACACCCAGTTACACATTTGCTCTTTGAGGCAAAACATGGCAAAGAAGTCAAAATCTTCGGGCTATGGAGACATTAATAGACACTTACGTGTTCAGGATGAAAGCCCCGACAGGCCTACAGACCGGGGACTCGATTTGGATGGTGTGGCGGGAGAGGAGATCCAGCGTCAGTTGTCCAACATGTCGGTGTTGTTGACGAAGGTTCTTGCTGACTTGGAGGATCTCGCTGTAATACGTCGATCGATTACGGCGATGGAAATCAAATTCTCTGAGATAGTTACAAGAGTGAATGATGTTGAGAGTCGAATCGATTTTCTGGAATCTTCGGAGAGGGAATTAACCGCTAATCCGCCCGCGACCAAAGTTGATTTGGAACATCTCCTTGAAAATCTTTTATATCTTGAGAATAGAAGCCGCAGGAATAACGTTCGAATTGTTGGAATTCCTGAGCATGAGGAGGGCAGAGATATGGTGAAATTCCTAGACGAGCTTTTCCCGAGTCTGCTCGACAAAACAGGCAACAAGCTGGAAATCGAGTGAGCTCACAGAGTCCCAGCTCACAGATTTGCTGAGGGAGACAGGCCCCGATCGATTCTGGCCAGATTTCTGAGATCATCCGATAAAGATCTTGTGTTGCGCCAGGCGAGGAGCAAAGGGAAGCTTTCTTGGAAGAACCATAATATTTTCTTGTTCTCGGACTTTGCGAGTTCGACAAGAGAGAAATGTGATCGGTTCAAGAAATGTAAGAAACTCTTACATCAGCGAAAGATCACTTTTGCTCTGATGTTTCCGGCCAAACTGAGAATAGAAACGAAGGACAGTCGCAAAGTATTTACATGTCCCAATCAGGCAAAGTCTTTTATTGAATCAATGGGTGAGTAAACCATTGGGTGTTTCTCATGTGAGTGGGTCGACTCGCTGTATTTACTCTGGCTTTTGAGGAAGCTGGGGGTCATTTTGGTTTCTTTTTGCTTTTTGCGTTGGCTCCGCCGAGCGGCTGGAACTTGTTTTGTGAATAACACTTTTCCTTAAAGAAACTTTTGCATTGACAAAAGATTACTTTTGCATTGAAGTTCCCGGCCAGTTTGAGAGTGGACACTACGGATGACTGCAAAATATCTACATGCTCACACAAAGGATGTCTTTTATAAAGCTGACGGATTGTGTAAGTCATGGTATATACTTTTATGCGGCCTCGGAGTGAATTGACAAGACCATCCGGGGAACCGGGATGCTGGTTTTGTTTCTTTTTGTATTGGTTCCGCCTAGCGGCTGGAGCTTGTTCTGTTGAATAACACTCCTTTGGAACAGCTGTGGATTAATCTGTTTGTTCTTCGTGCTTATTCCTCCTGCTGGCTGTAGTTTGTTTTGTTGAGTATTTTTACAGGACATTGGAATGATTACGTCATCCATTGAGGCTCACTGATCATATCTGAATGGTTTTATATTCATGCGCGGGGTTAATGCGAACGTTTTTCTTTTTTCTGTTTGTTTTGTTCGGGGTTTAATTGTTTCACTAATGGGGAATGTGGTCTGTATAATTTTGTTTTTGACACACAATTTATTTTTTCTGCTATATCAAAATGTCAAATGTTAATATGAGTGTACTATTTCTCTCCACATGGAATGTGAATGGGTTGGGGCACCCCATAAAAAGAAGGAAAGTTATTTATTTTCTTAAACGTAAGAAATATGATACTGTGTTTCTTCAAGAAACACATCTCTCCCCGCAGGAAGCTGAAAAATTTGGGACGATATGGGGTGGACATTTTTTTTTTAGTGCTGGCTCAAGTAAGAGCAAGGGAGTCATTATATTGATTAATAAACATCTACAATTCAAATGTCTCAAACAGACTAAAGATAAATTAGGGAGAGTCATTATTGTTTTAGCTGAAATTCAAGGGCAAAGGTTGATTTTGGCTAATATTTACAGTGCATCTGAAAGGTATTCACAGCGCTTCACTTTTTCCACATTTTGTTATGTTACAGCCTTATTCCAAAATGGATTAAATTCATTATTTTCCTCAAAATTCTACAAACAATACCCCATAATGACAACGTGAAAGAAGTTTGTTTGAAATCTTTGCAAATGTATTAAAAATAAAAAACGAAAAAAATCACATGTACATAAGTATTCACAGCCTTTGCCATGACACTCAAAATTGAGCTCAGGTGCATCTTGTTTCCACTGATCATCATTGAGATGTTTCTACAACTTGATTGGAGTCCACCTGTGGTAAATTCAGTTGATTGGACATGATTTGGAAAGGCACACACCTGTCTATATATGGTCTCACAGTTAACAGTGCATGTCAGAGCACAAACCAAGCCATGAAATCCAAGGAATTGTCTGTAGACCTCCGAGACAAGATTGTATCGAGGCACAGATCTGGGGAAGGGTACAGAAAAATTTCTGCAGCATTGAAGGTCCCAATGAGTACAGTGGCCTCCATCATCTGTAAATGGAAGAAGTTTGGAACCACTAGGACTTTTCCTAGAGCTGGCCGCCTGGCCAAACTGAGCGATCGGGGGAGAAGGGCCTTAGTCAGGGAGGTGACCAAGAACCCGATGGTCACTCTGTGACAGAGCTCCAGCATTTCTCTGTGGAGAGAGGAGAACCTTCCAGAAGAACAACCATCTCTGCAGCACTCCACCAATCAGGCCTGTATGGTAGAGTGGCCAGACGGAAGCCACTCCTCAGTAAAAGGCACATGACAGCCCACCTGGAGTTTGCCAAAAGGCACCTGAAGGACTCTGACCATGAGAAACAAAGATTGAACTCTTTGGCCTGAATGACAAGTGTCATGTCTGGAGGAAACCAGGCACCGCTCATCACCTGGCCAATACCATCCCTACAGTGAAGCATGGTGGTGGCAGCATCATGCTGTGGGGATGTTTTTCAGCGGCAGGAACTGGGAGACAAGTCAGGATCGAGGGAAAGATGAATGCAGTAATGTACAGAGACATCCTTGATGAAAACCTGCTCCAGAGCGCTCTGGACCTCAGACTGGGGCGAAGGTTCATCTTCCAACAGGACAACGACCCTAAGCACACAGCCAAGATAACAAAGGAGTGGCTCCAGGACAACTCTGTGAATGTCCTTGAGTGGCCCAGCCAGAGCCCAGACTTGAACCCGATTGAACATCTCTGGAGAGATCTGAAAATGGCTGTGCACCGACGCTCCCATCCAACCTGATGGAGCTTGAGAGGTCCTGCAAAGAAGAATGGGAGAAACTGCCCAAAAATAGGTGTGCCAAGCTTGTAGCATCATACTCAAAAAGACTTGAGGCTGTAATTGGTGCCAAAGGTGCTTCAACAAAATATTGAGCAAAGGCTGTGAATACTTATGTACATGTGATTTTTTTTTTTGTTTGTTTGTTTGTTTTTAATAAATTTGCAAAGATTTCAAACAAACTTCTTTCACGTTGTCATTATGGGGTATTGTTTGTAGAATTTTGAGGAAAATAATTAATTTAATCCATTTTGGAATAAGGCTGTAACATATCATAAAATGTGGGAAAAGTGAAGCGCTGTGAATACTTTCCGGATGCACTGTATGCACCTATCGCTGATGAGCAGGGCTTTTTTATAGATCTTGAAGGGATGCTGCAAACCGCTGGCACCCCTCATGATATAATTTTGGGAGGAGACTTTAATCTTTTGATTGTCTCAGTCCTTGATCACAGTGAAGGAAAAGTGTTTAAACCCCCTAGAGCAACATTGATGCTTCACAGGATGTGTAAAAATCTTGGTCTTACGGATATTTGGAGACTTTTGAACCCATCTGGTAGGGACTATACATTTTTTTCATCAGTCCATAAGATTTATTCTAGAATAGATTTTTTTTTTTTTTTTTATATATATATATCCAAATCCCTCATTTCATCTGTTGTTGATTGTTCAATTGGAAACATCTTAGTCTCAGATCATGCCCTGGTGAGTTTAGAGATGTTGCCATATACAGAGAAAAAGAAATCATTTAGTTGTCACCTTAATGTGTCCCTTTTGCAAAATCCTGATTTCCAACAAATGTTAAAGACTGAAATCAATGTTTATATGGAGACCAGCTGGTCCTCAATATCCTCTGTGGCCGTGGCTTGGGAGGCACTTAAGGCGGTTCTTAAGGGTCGGATCATACAGTATGCCTCATTCATCAAAAAATCCAAAGCATGGGAACTCGTGGAGTTGGAAGGAAATATTAAAAGTGCAGAGGCAGAGCTGAAGCACCGTATGTCAGCTGATGACCTCAGAGAATTGACCCAATTGAAATATTGATATAAAACTATTTTGTCACAGAAAGTGGAGTTTTGGTTATTCAGGGCAAGACAGTCATACTTTGAGTCGGGGGACAAAGCAGGGAAGCTTTTGGCTAGATATATAAAGCAGAGAGAGTTTCTTTCTATCATTCCCTCAGTGAAATCTGCTGGTGGTGAAATTTTTACCTCAGCCATTGATATTAATAATGCCTTTAAAGAGTTCTATCTTGATCTTTATAGTTCCACGTCTTCGTCTACTGATGAAGATATTAGAAACTTTGTGGAACCATTAGATCTTCCTAAACTGACGATTGAGCTGACTTGATTCTGAGATAAGCTTGGAGGAGCTTGATGAGGTAATTAAGTCCCTACCTACTGGCAAGGCTCCGGGGACAGATGGTTTTGCCACAGAATTGTTTTGATCCTATGCTACAGAACTGGCTCCACTTTTGTTAGAAGTTTATACTGAATCATTAAAGAATGGAAAGCTTCCTCCAACCATGACACAAGCCCGGATCATTGATTCTTAAAAAGGACAAAGATCCAAGCAAGTGTAAAAGTTACCATCCAATCTCCCTGATTCAGCTAGATGTAAAAATTTTGGCTAATCGATTAAGTAAAGTTATGACATCTCTTATAACTATAGATCAGGTGGGGTTTATTCGGGGCCGTAGCTCTTCTGATAACATCAGGCGTCTCATCAATATCATGTGGTCAGTAGCGAATGATCAGTCTCTGGTCGCTGCCATCTCACTTGATGCCGAAAAGGCACTTGATATGGTAGAATGGGATTATCTTTTTAAGATTTTGGAAATGTATGGGTTCGGGAGTACATTTATTGGTTGGATTAAGTTACTTTATAGACACCCTGTAGTAGCGGTACAAACAATTGGATTAATTTCAGATTATTTTACTCTGAATAGGGGCACTCAGCAGGGCTGCCCTCTTCCCCCATTATTGTTCTGTCTTGCCCTGGAACCATTAGCAGCCACGATAAGAAAGGAGGATGATTTTCCAGGGGTGGTTGCGGGAGGTGTAGCGCATAAACAACTTCTTTACGCAGATGATATTTTATTATTTGTCTCTGAACCTACTAGATCTATGCCTTGCCTCCACAGAATTATTAATTCCTTTTCCAAGTTCTCAGGATACAAAATCAATTGGTCTAAATCCGAAGCTTTGGCTCTGACAGCGTACTGTCCAGTAACGGCTTTCCAGCCAGGCGCCTTCCAGTGGCCCAAACAGGGCATTAAGTATTTGGGGATTTTATTCCCAGCAAATTTGTCTGATTTAGTTAATGTTAATTTTGACCCTTTAATTAAATGGTTTTTGAGCGATGTGGGCAGGTGGGCTTCATTACATTTATCGATGATTGGGAATGTTAATGTTATTAAAATGAATCGAATACCAAAATTTAACTAACTACTACAATCTCTCCCTGTAGATGTCCCCCTCTCTTATTTCAAGTAATTTGATAGCATAGCGAAGTCCTTCATTTGGAATGGTAAACGTCCCAGATTGCATTTTAATAAATTACATAGGCCGATTGACAAAGGAGGGCTAGGCCTACCCAAGATTTTGTTTTATTACTATGCGTTCAGTCTCAGACATTTGGCTCATTGGTCACTTCCACCTGAGAGAGCCCCTCCCTGGTTTGTTATTGAACAGGCAGTTCTTGCCCCTATATCGCCATTACAAAGCATCTCTATCAAACTAATCGGAAAAGTTAAGTTACACCCCGTTATTTCGCATTTACACTCAGTATGGACTAAAGTGTCCAGATTGTTTAAATTGGACACTTAATTAAATGTTGCCTCGAGCATATGGCAGAACCCAAGACTGTGTATTGGCAAGTCCCCTTTCTGCTGGCCAGAGTGGATTGTTAGGGGGGTTGCTACACTCGGTGACCTGTATGAAAGTGGAGTGTTGAGATCGTTTGAAAACTTGGTCCAATATTTTGGGATCCCCAGACCTAAGTTTTATAGGTATTTACAACTGTGCCACCTGCTTTGTAATATATTTGGGAGTAGCACACACCCCCCTAAGGAGGCAGATGCTTTGGGAGAGGTGATTGCGGCTTTTAGAAAAGGCCATGAGGCATCAGTGCACTACTCTCTGTTAATTCAGAGTATGGGGGATGGAGCCTTAACTTCTCTCAAGAGAGTATGGGAGAAAGATTTCAACTTCGCATTGGAGGAAGGAGTGTGGGCTAAGATTCTTAAAAATGTTAAGTCTGCATCTAGAGATGCATGGGTGTGTCTTATACAATTCAAAATTTTGCATAGATTTTATTGGACCCCCTCTAGACTGTATAGGCTTGGTCTTAAAGACACTCCCACCTGCTGGAGATGCCAATCGGAGGATGGAGACATGGCTCATGTTTTTTGGTGGTGTGTCAAGATCCAGAAATTCTGGTCGAAGGTTCAGAATTTTGTGTGCGACGTGGTGGGCACTCGGGTTTCATTTTGCCCCAGACTTTGTGTTCTGGGCGATGGGGCGGTCATCGATGTGGGGGATGGCCATATAGAGAACTGGGTTCTGACCTGTGTGATGATCACCAGGCAGGTTATTTTGAGGGGTTGGAGGTCAGCTGGTGCGCCCCCATATCCGGAGTGGTGCACAGAGGTGGGGAGGGTGGCAGCTTATGAGGAGGTGTCATCGGGAAGACGGGGTGGCTTGGATATGTTTATACGAAAATGGGTAAGGTATTTGGAGTTTTTGGAGGGCTTTCGGGTGGGGTGTGGAGAGAGTAGTGTAATATAGTTGGTATGATTATTATGTATGTATGTATGTGTATATATATGTGTATGTATTAATATTTGTGTGTGTGTGTGTGTATGTGTATATATATATATATATATATATATATATATATATATATATATATATTATTTTATTTTATTTATTTTTTAATATATGTGTGTCTGTTTGATTTTTATTTCTTATTTCTTTCGAGCATGAACTGCCTTTTTAAGGTCATGCCACAGCATCTCAATAGGATTCAGGTCAGCACTTTGACTAGGCCACTCCAAAGTCTTCATTTTGTTTTTCTTCAGCTATTCAGAGGTGGACTTGCTGGTGTGTTTTGGATCATTGTCCTGCTGCAGAACCCAAGTTCGCTTCAGCTTGAGGTCACGAACTGATGGCCGGACATTCTCCTTCAGGATTTTTTGGTAGACAGCAGAATTCATGGTTCCATTTATCACAGCAAGTCTTCCAGGTCCTGAAGCAGCAAAACAGCCCCAGACCATCACACTACCACCACCATATTTTACTGTTGGTATGATGTTCTTTTTCTGAAATGCGGTGTTACTTTTACGCCAGATGTAATGGGACACACACCTTCCAAAAAGTTCAACTTTTGTCTCGTCAGTCCACAGAGTATTTTCCCAAAAGTCTTGGGGATCATCAAGATGTTTTCTGGCAAAAATGAGACGAGCCTTAATGTTCTTTTTGCTCAGCAGTGGTTTTCGTCTTGGAACTCTGCCATGCAGGCCATTTTTGCCCAGTCTCTTTCTTATGGTGGAGTCATGAACACTGACCTTAACTGAGGCAAGTGAGGCCTGCAGTTCTTTGGATGTTGTTGTGGGGTCTTTTGTGACCTCTTGGATGAGTCGTTGCTGCACTCTTGGGGTAATTTTGGTCGGCCGGCCACTCATGGGAAGGTTCACCACTGTTCCATGTTTTCGCCATTTGTGGATAATGGCTCTCACTGTGGTTCTCTGGAGTCCCAAAGCTTTAGAAATGGCTTTATAACCTTTTCCAGACTGATAGATCTCAATTACTTTCTTTCTCATTTGTCCCTGAATTTCTTTGGATCTCGGCATGTCTAGCTTTTGAAGATATTTTGGTCTACTTCACTTTGTCAGGCAGGTCCTATTTAAGTGATTTCTTGATTGAGAACAGGTGTGGCAGTAATCAGGCCTGGGTGTGGCTAGAGAAATTGAACTCAGGTGTGATAAACCACAGTTAAGTTATGTTTTAACAGGTGGGGCAAACACTTTTTCACACAGGGCCATGTAGGTTTGGATTTTGTTTTCCCTTAATAATAACAACCTTAATTTAAAAACTGCATTTTGTGTTTACTTGTGTTTGTCTTTGACTAATATTTAAACTTGTTTGATGATCTGAAACATTTAAGTGTGACAAACATGCAAAAAAATAAGAAATCAGGAAGGCGGCGAACACTTTTTCACACCACTGTGTGTATATGTGTATATATATATATATATGTTGTACATTTCATTGTTATTGTATGATTTAATAAAAAATGTTAATTACAAAAAGCCAACAATATTAGCAGTACAACATATACTGAATACCATGAATCAGAGTACAAAAGCTAGAGCAGAAATGTAAATATGGAAAAAGAAGAGAAAAGTCAGAAAGAGCGTAATAGAGTATTACAATTTTAATAGATGAAAGAGTGTAATATAATCATTTCAGATTGACATATTTCAGGAAGTAAGCCATTTCTCCAGCTGTTGTGTTCTAGTGATACCAGTAATGACCTCTGACTCTTCCAGGCATACTTTGGGGGAGAAGCTCGCTGTGATGCTGAAGCAGGACAAGGTGATGACTATGATCCTTGTGAGCTCATCTGTGGAGCATGCTCGGATGTGTCCAGAGCACAGGTCGGTGGGACAACAGCATGTTTTAGAGACATTAATAATGTGCTTAAAGGAATATTCATGGTCCAATACAAGTTAAGCTCAATTGATCGACAGTATTTGTGGCATGATGTTGATTACCACAAAAATTTACTTCCTACTTTTCATTAATAAAGCAAAAATCGAGGTTACAGTGAGGCTTTTATAATGGCCAATCCGTAAACGATAAAATGCTCACTGTTTCAAAAGTTTAGCCATAAGACATAAACAATATGCGTGTAAACATGATTTTAGTGTAATAAGTAAGGGATAATGTACAGTCAGCCGATTGTTATTGCACAATAAACCCTGACAGGGTGATCAGGACGCGAAGCAGAGGGGTCTTGTATCACCCTGAAGTTGTTTATTTTGCAATAACAACTGGCTGACTGTACATTATCCTCCTTATTACATGGCTACTAACCAAAAAAATAAATACATGGACATAAAATATTGATTTGCATTGAAATTATGTAATTTGAGAAATTGTTGAACAGAGACAGCTCGTTTAACCCGGATGAGCGATCTGATATGTCTTAATCCACGGATTTGCGGTTGTTACAGAGCAATATCTGACCGCTGGATGGTGCTATTGACCAATCAGAATCGAGTATTCCAGAGAGCCGTGTAATAAAATCGCTTATTAACCTTTTCTGTTTAAAGATATAGCCAATTTTACAACTTTGTTGCCATGGCAACGTAATGTCAACAAACCCTAAAACAACCTTAAAAACAACGATTTAAGCAATTTAACAGCTCAAATAATCCATGAGAAGAATTAATGTGTTTTTTTAGCGAAGTATTAGCAAAGACTTTAAACACTCCAAAAATTGGCCCTTTGATTTATGCTTCTTTTTTTTCTTTTTTTTTTTTACAAAGAAAAATATGGACAAGTCAAATTATTTTTTTATTTTTTTGGTAATCAACGTTATGCCACAAATGCTGTCGATTGAGCTTAACTTGTATTGAACCCGGAATATTCCTGTAATTGTCAGGACAGTAATGCAAAGCAAATGTTAAGGGTCCTAAGAGGGGCTTTATTTTATTTACGTTTTGATTTTTGGGTGAAATGTGAACTGGACATGTTTTTTGTGGGATTAACCCTCTTTGTACTGCATAATTATAACAAAATTAAAACATTTTCAAGGTAGATACTTATTTTGAATGAGTTTGTTTATTTTTTATTTTATTTTTTGCAGATGTGCTCTAAACATGGGACAGATTTCCTGGAGTATAAATGCCGTTACTGTTGCTCTGTGGCAGTCTTCTTCTGCTTTGGGACCACACATTTCTGCAACGCCTGTCATGATGACTTCCAGAGGATGACCAGTGTCCAAAAAGAAGAGCTGCCTCATTGTCCAGCTGGTAAACTTACAAAATGCTTAATCTCTTTTTTTAAATGCTTAAACGTCCAACTATATTGTTTCATGTTCCATTCAATTATTATTCCTTTTTTTTTTTTTTTTTTGTTACAAGCTACTTTCAGAATTAGAACGAGTGGCTGGAAGCTTCCAGTGCAAAGAGAATGCAACCATATATACATACATACATATAAACATATATAAATATAGTGACATAAAAATAAAAAATAAAATATAACAGATAAATAAAAAGAGAAATATACAATAGTGCAATAATGTTGTTTGAATATTTTATATACAGATATACAGTTATGTGCAGGTGATGTAATGTATTTCAATTCTCTTATAAACTTTTTAACCAAAAAAATGGCAGGACATTAAAGACATGTTTTTGTTGCTTCTTCTCTCATAGGACCAAAAGGAAAACAACTAGAAGGAAGTGAGTGTCCGCTGCATGTGGTACATCCTCCCACCGGAGAGGAGTTTGCTCTGGGGTGCGGTGTGTGTAGAAATGCCCACACCTTCTAAACTCCAGTGTCCTGTGTGTGTGTGTGTGTGTGTGTGTGTGTGTGTGTATATATATATATATATATATATATATATATATACACACACATATACACACACACACACACACACACACACACACATATTCACCAGACTGTGGCAGCTGACAACTCATCAGTACAGCCTGAGTGCAGAAACACCGGATGTCCAATTCTGGGGGGGCGGGGGGGGTCTCTGCTCCAGAGATCGGCCATAGTGCTCCAGGGTGCATCCCCTCTCTTTAGACCCTAAGGAATGAAAAAAGAAAAGAAAAAAAACAACCTTTGTGACATGTTTGCATGCAGCCGTTGTAACCCTGCGGCTCCCATAAACATTGCACACCTTCTGACCACTGAAGTGCAACAATGTATGGAGAAGTTTTGAACTGAATCCAAGACAGCTTATGGCCACCATGAAAAAAAGGCAAAACACAGGCCATGATTTAATTGTCTTGAAGACAAAACGACGATTATATTGTTGTATGTAAACTGACTTTTTTTTCTTAATCCTGTACAGTATTCCTTCTCTGTAGAGTGCATCATTGTTTGACGGGATAAAGATTAAAATGATATAAAAGGACTTTCTAATGTTACGCTTGGAGGAAAATAGTGTACGATTTATCTAATCTTGTATATAATGACAGTAACCCTTCATATGTGTATTCCAATGTTGCTACTCTACACTTCAGTTTCGTTTGATATTCTGGGTTATGTTTTGAGCAAGAACTTTTAATGAAGTGCAATACTGGGTGTGCCTCCTCACAGATGTAAACATGTATGGAATGTATGTCAATAAAGACACTGTACATTTTTATACAGTGATACACACGCTGTTGTGTTTCCCCCGGAAAGTATATAATTTCTGTAGAACGTTATAGAGGGGCTTAATGTCTGCAGTGTCTGCCCTTTTGTCTCAATGACGTGGTGTAAACCCCTTTTTCTGTCATTTTAAAAACAAAAGGTGAGTATGTTCTGCGTTTGTATTGTAAGATCATGACTGTTCGTGGTCAGTCTTCACACCAAATCAAAGGAGCGTTAGTCTAAACAATATATTATAAATTGTGGATATTTAGTGGTTGTTTTGGAGGCATATAAGAGTGTTTCAGGTTTGATAAACAGCTGCTGTAAAAAAGTTTAAAAAATACTGCAACATGTGAATTTGCTTTGAATTATTATCTGTGGATGGAGCTGAATGGTAATAATAAACCGGTTTCTCTGTTCAGCAAGGTACATTACAAAAAGTGTCTTGTGTGTTTTCCTTTCATCTATTCATGGATCATTTATGATTAGCAAATAACATGATCTCAAAGTGAAATAGTAGTTTGATTATTGCAACACATTGCAGGACTTGGCATACATACTGTTTGAGTTATGGCGTTATATTGATGGAATGGTTATTTGCATGACACTTTGTGGGCGGGGCGTTGTCAGTCCACTCGGCGGTCATCTTTGGAACGCTCCCAGGCAGCTATTTTCAATGGATTCAAGCGGAGCAAGAGAATAGCTCCTTGACTAAAACCTACTTGAATGAGGAAAGACCGAAATCTCCAAAACGGTTGGTCAAGATTACAATCAAATAACATATTTTAAATCAGCAGTTAAATCTGACAATAATGGAATCAGAAATTGTGCTTATTACGCTCAGGTCTCGCTAAAAAAACGTTGTTTTTCAGGCTGGTCCAGCTAGTGCGCATGCGCGTTCTCGAGTTAACTGACATGCGATGTCTGCATCTAAAAGGTGATTGGCTCTTTTACAGCCATACTGGGCGTTCGAATTTCTTCCATTCATTTGAATACAAGTGGTCCATCTTAGCCTACTCTCAGCGCTGTTCAGACTGGGTTAATAACAGTCATTCGTAATGACTGGATAAGACATTTATTTTATAATGTTATAGAGATTTCTAGGGCGTATATTCATGTATTTGTCACATATTAAATATTTTGACATAACAGGTTAAAACGCGTATACTTTATATTGTATAAATATATTTAGTAAGAAAACCATCCTGATATTTGAATGCTGTTCTATGGGGGATTTCTCTTTCTGAGCCGCCGAGCGCCCCTGCGGGAAGAAACCTGTATGTCAAGTGGAGCTGGATCTCAGCAGCCCTGTGCTGCTCATTCTCGTCGTCTCTAAAACAACAACATCGCCATTTTCAGCGCTGGGACGGAGGCGGGGACTCTGGAAATCTCCCGCGGCACAGCAGAAGTAGGTCAACCAGCAACATAGCCGAGATATACGCTCCCAGACTCCTGAGAAAACGAGATAAAGCTGAAGAAATTCAGCTCATCTGCGTCCAGTGCGTCTGCTCTCATCCGGTCTGATGTTTTCAGGTTTGGGTCCGGGCTGACAATCAGACGAATAAGCAGGATTGTATTTGTTTTTCACTGTTTGCGAGCTGAGCTGAGGTTGTTACATGCAAAACAGGTAATTTGTAGATTTGCAGCAGCAGCAGCAGTTTGTCTAACTAGATCACTGTCTCTATGACTAGTTGTATGTGTGCAGTGTCTTTATTTGGGCTGATAATGTTTTTCTCTATAAATGTCATCTCTTTCATCATTGATCAATGATTGCAGGTCAATCTAAGTTCAAAACTCGCACAGTTGTAGGTTACATAAAATGCATATTGCTGCCAACACAAGCTGAGCCAAGCAGGAATATGTTTATTATTTGTTTTGAGGAAAGTTAAAGGTCATGCTTCATTTCAAGTTGTTGAATTTTAACACGTATTAACCTTGAAAATAATCTTTAATGTTAGTCCATATCAAGGAATAACAAATGACTTTAGAAACCTAAAAAGGATAATTACACCACAAGCCATAAAGATGTTTGATTTGTGAGTGATTTTTTTCTTTCCTTTTTTTTTTTTCAGTGAATTGGTTAAACCGGTTCACAAATGCTCTATATGATTCATTAGCGAATCAGTGTGAATCAAAATGATTTTTAAAAATCCATATCATGACTTTAGAAAACTAAAAACAGGGTTCGTACAGTCATGGAAATCCTGGAAAAGTCATGGAATTTAGAAATTGTGTTTCCCAGGGCTGGAAATGGCATGGAAAAACAAGTTACCACAGAATGTTTTGGAAAATTTGTGAATCGTTCTAAATCAAAATGATTTAAAAAAATCACTATCAAGAAATCACAAATTACTTTAGAAACCTAAAGAGGAAAATTACCCCACAAGCCATTGTGATGTTTGAATTTTAAAGGAATTGTTTGTTTGAGTTATTACTTTTCATTGATCGGTCAAACCGGTTTACAAATTGCTCTAAATGATTAATTAGTGAATCGCTTTGAATAAAAATTCTTAAAAAAAAATAAAAAAAATCCATATCCAGTAATGACTTTAGAAAGGTTTAGAGGAAAATTTGCTCACAAGCCATAGAGATATTAGATTTATGAGAGTATCGTTCTTTTGAGTTGTTTCTTTTCAATGAATCAATTCTGTCTGAATGACTCATTAGCAAATTATCTGACAGTAGGTCAATGAAGTGTGTTTCCACTAGGCCTGTTTATACATTATTTCTCATACTATACAGCTTTCTTTTACCCTGAAGAATGAAAAGGAGGTTGAGTAGAGATGGGGAGGACAGTACCTCCTCCTGTGAGGGACTGACGGAGACCTGCAAGAGAGTCAGACAGCCAGCTGAAGAGTCTGGAGAGCTGATGTCCAACTGGGCTCGACTCCCCCAAGAGATCCTGCTTCACGTCTTTCAGTACCTGCCTCTACTGGACCGCGCTTTTGCCTCGCAGGTTTGCCGTGGCTGGAACCAGGCCTTCCATATGCCGGAGCTGTGGAGATGCTTTGAGTTTGAACTCAATCAACCAGCCAGCTCTTACCTGAAGGCCACGCATCCTGATCTTATAAAGCAAATCATAAAGCGTCACTCCAATCATTTACAGTATGTCAGCTTCAAGGTGAGCGGCTTGTGAGGACATTTATTGTCACTGGAGGGCATTGTGTTGCTCCCAACTACCACTTGAACCATTGCAACTGATAAATCGAGTTGACCTTAATGCTCCCCTAAAGTGTAAAGTTGTGTGTTATAGTGATGTAACAGTGGTTAAGTGGTGTTATTTGGCATGACACAACAGCAACATGTTCTGTTCAAGGGGTCATGTTCCACATATTGTGAACAAACCTGTAACCCCAAGTATTAAACTTCCGGGTACGATATGACCCCTTTAATGTTAATTATTGTAACTCTACAGATTAAAACAGATTTTAGAGTCACAACTGTTTTTCATGTGATCCTGACAACTGACAAATGTGTAATGGTGCATCTCTTGAATTAATGCTGAATGTTTGTGTGTATACAGGTGGACAGCAGTACAGAATCAGCAGAGGCTGCGTGCGATATCTTATCTCAACTGGTGAACTGTTCACTGAAGACCCTTGGGCTCATCTCCACTGCACGACCAAGTTTCATGCAGTTACCAAAGGTGTGTAAACATACTTTAAATTTGACATGTGTTGATCAGTGCAGTGGCTTGTTTCCTGACCATACCTTTTTTCTCTTCTCTCCTCCTTACTCCCTTCAGTCCCACTTCATCTCTGCACTGACGGTGGTGTTTTTCAACTCCAAGTCTCTTTCGTCTCTGAAGATTGATGACACGCCAGTGGATGATCCTTCACTCAAAGTTCTGGTGGCAAATAACAGTGACACACTCAAGCTATTAAAGATGAGCAGCTGTCCACACGTTTCTCCTGCAGGTATGACTTCCTGAACCACTGCTGGAATGTATTGTCATGTAATGGGTTGTGTTTCTAGGATAATATAGAGAATATCAATAGAGATATATTGGGAAATTATCACAGAGTAGGTCATGCTTCAGACCACAGCGCTGAGTGAGCTTGTTTTACCAAACCAAGTTCATCTACTCCAAATCAGCAAAGTATGATCATGCCTGGTCATGACACTTGGGGTGTTTCTCAATGCAAAGGACACAGAGAATGGACTTGCATTCTTATAAAGACCAGTCTTGTCAAGCTACCTTGAAAGAACGAACCCGGAAGGACAAGAGGACGTAGAATGCATCTGTTGCAAGATTTGAGATGTGCTGTGATCTTACTGATGTGCAGTTGACCGTCCCAACACATTTGTAGCCAGTGACAGACCTACTGGCATTATTATCATCAAACCAGTGAGGTTTTGTAGGCCTAGTGACACATTAAAAGAATCAAGTCGGTTAAGACTCATTTCCTTTGTGTTTACTTTATTAAAAAAACAACAAATGTTGACAGAGTATATTGACTTTCACAAGCCATCAGACTTTTGCGATTACAACAAGAAACTCTAGAGGGAAAACAACGATAAATGTTGAGCCGATTAATTTATTGAATTTATCGCATATTTAAATAATGACTGAGAAAGGCCTCCAAATAAAGATAATATAGTTTATAATATAAAATAATTATAATATTTATTATATTACATTTATAATTCAGATAATTTAAATAATTACATTATATACATATACTGTTGCTGCAGAGAATTTAAGCATTTCTACAATACAAAAAGTGGCTTAAAAGTCAAACTTTCTTTATTTACATATCATTAAACATAACCCTATTGTTAGCCTACTTCCCTCTGAGCTATTTTTAATTAGTAGTCGATGCCCTCATGCATCAGATGGACGGTTTTGGAGCATCTCACTTTGACGGCATCTCGTTTCACTAGTTTTCAGCATCTCTAGTTATGAACGCTGTGTTTTTGAAATCCTGTGTCAAGATAAATATATTTTTAATCGTTAAAAAACGTCTCAAGATGCATTCTGTTGTGCTCGGTCTAGCTGTCTTCGAGGTCAAAAGTGCATCTGTGGAAGGCTGTATACTGCCTGTTGCTCTCGTTGGTTTGACGAGGTGTGTTGCCTGAACAGCTGAAGCGTGGACTGCCCCTTACTGCCACGTCAAGCTTGAATTGCTTCGAAACATTGCTTATGATGGAATTTATGTACGCATTGGGGTCATAATTAATTGCGTACAATTTTGTTAACGCATTATTTTTTTATGTAATTAATTACACTAAATTAACACATTAAATCAACAGATTATATATTATATATATATATATAATGTATGTGTGGTTTTTTTTTATGAAAAGAACTCAATGCCACAGTATGGCTGATGCCATGCTCTTCTCTGTAACTCTTTCAGATGGATGTGCTAATTTACTGTGTGTGTGTGTGTGGGTGTGTGTGAGATTGTCTGTGTACTATGGCTGGTTGATACAGCTAAAAAAAAAAAAAAAATTATTAAAATTCAGCCTTTTGATAATATTTGATATATTTCTAATTTATGTAGTTGGTCTGAAATGGCTTAAAATGGTAATTCAAAATGTTAGTTGTAAACACAAACTAAAAAAATAAAGGCATGTTTTGCGGAGCTTTCTATTATGAATATTTAACCATTTTAATTTATATTTTCCAATATTACAAGACTAATAAGTAATAAAGAGCAGTTTTTGCCTACATCCAATTTTTGTTATGGGAGGGGTTTTTGCAAACAAAAAGTTGGATCAGAATTTTGGATTAATTGAAACGGACCCTTTGAACTTATTCACAGAAATGAATCAAACTGACCAACTCTGATTTAAACTTTAGTAGAAAAAATTGAGACACTATTAAAACATTCGTCTCAATGCTCTATTGAACTATTAGTGTGATGATAAAATAATGTAAAATGTAACAAATCATTCCCTGATTTCGTTATGTTGCCATTGTTCCCTGTGGATTTTTCAATAATTTGACAAATCAATATTTAACATGGTTTTAGTTTGCCATTCTATAATGAATTCTGTTCAGGTTTCAGTTGTCAGATGCATACCTGAAATATGATCCAACAAATGAGACAAAAAAAAGCTCTATATTTGTAGTCTTAGTTGTGATTTAAGATGGTGGAACCCATGACGCTTCTGTCGTTCCAGGTATTCTGTGTGTAGCTGATCAGTGTCATGGTCTGAGAGAACTGGCTCTCAACTACCACCTACTGAGTGATGAACTCCTCCTGGCACTCTCCTCAGAGAAACATGTGCACCTTGAGCACCTCCGTATCGATGTGGTGAGCGAGAACCCTGGTCAACAGTTTCACACCATAAAGAAGAGTAGCTGGGATGCCATGGTGCGGCATTCACCCAAGTTCAACCTGGTCATGTACTTCTTCCTGTATGAAGATGAGTTCGGGCCCTTCTTTCGTGACGAGATTCCCGTCACACACCTCTACTTTGGCCGATCCGTCAGTAAAGATGTGCTCGGCCGCGTCGGCATGAACTGTCCACGACTGGTGGAGCTGGTGGTGTGTGCCAACGGTCTTCGTCCATTGGATGAGGAGCTGATTCGTATCGCTGAGCGCTGCCAGAACCTGTCGGCCATCGGACTGGGCGAGTGCGAGGTGTCCTGCAGCGCTTTCGTGGAGTTTGTGAGGATGTGCGGCCGTCGCCTCTCTCAGCTTTCTATCATGGAGGAGGTGCTTATCCCAGACCACAAATACAGCGTGGATGATATCCACTGGGAGGTGTCCAAGCACTTGGGGCGTGTTTGGTTTCCAGATATGATGCCTACGTGGTGAAATACACATTGGCTATTTCAAAGGATCTTTGAAATTAGCTTTGTCAGTGTGGACTAAATGGCTTTTTGTGTGTGGTCTCTTTGACATGTTTCACAGTTATTGTTGACTTTGTATATAGATTTGAGTTGTTAAGGAATTTACATCTTGTTGTAATGACTGTGGAGTATTGTATCATTGGCAGGTTGGTGCAAATTTACATTTGGGCGAATCTCACAAAAACATATTTTCTTTTGATTTTAGAATGAAATAAGATATTATATTTTGCTTAAAGAAAAGGAAGCCAATTTTAGGACTCTTAAGAACTTGGGCATTATGACAATTATGCACATTTTCCCCCACAAATTTTCTTAAAGTATGATTTTTTTGTTTGTAATTTCCATTTTTCTCAGTGATATCTCATTGCTGTAATAGTATAATTTATTTTACGATAATGTACTGTTATAAAATAATTGAAACTGATTTTTTAAAAAAAAGGCAATTTTTAACAATTTTAAATACAAAATAGTTTTTTTTTATTTAATTCACATTACAGTAAAGAATTAGATTTTTGCAGGATGGTAATGAGACATTTTATTTGTCATCAAAATGTCAAAAAAATTGCAAATATACATTTTAAGGTGAAATATGACTCAGCCGTCTACTTCACCGATATCATGAAATTCACCCTTTTTCCATTTTTTTTTTTTTTTTTTAAGAGTCCTCCATTGGAATTTTTCGTCATGAAACTAAGCAGATGAAAGCTGTACAAGCCATGCCATGTATATACTGTATGTATAAATAATAATAATACTAATCCAAGAGGAAAAACAAGTTCAGTTTTGAGCGAAAGCAGAAAACTGTTTTATTAGTTGAGGTTATAGTCGAGAGTTAAAGCAGATAGTCATCGCTCATATATTTAAATTCAGATTTTTAATGGACTCTTTGTCCTTGTTGATGCTCATCTATCTCTACATAATTCACTATTACATTACAATGTAGCGGTTTACATCAGGGTGTGTTCAATGGCTAAACGTTGTGCTGTCAAAACCACAGATGTGGATCACATAGTTCAATGCATTTACATGTGGATTAAGCAAATTAATCATTTTCACATTAGAGCAAAACTGCATTGCATTAAACTTTAAGATGGTATTTCACATTCAGATCACAAATTAATCACATTTTGTGTAGTTCATCATATTGCTAAGGTGGATCTCAGTTGGAATTTCTAAACAGCTCCCTCTAGTAGCATGAAAAGCCATAAACCTTTAGTGAGAGTGAGAGAGTGGCTTTCCCTCACTAATTAGTGGCCTTGCTTGTGTGATGAATGGTAAGATCACCAAAATCATAAGTGTGCAAAGCAAATTTGGTTTGGCAACAATCTTTGTTGTGTAGCTATGAACTTGGTTTATGTAGATGATGAACTATTTTATAATGTGATTAAAACATTTGTATAACTAAATATATTTGTTATTACTGTGCTTTTGTACAAAAAAAATACATTTTGTATGGTGAATAATATGCACCTTATATATACCACATCTAAATATTTCTTTCTGGTGGTTAAGCGAGTAGAAAGGAAACGATCACTCTTATTTTGGTGTAGCAAGGAAATGGGGATGCTGAATAACATAAAATAGCATATTTTAGAAATCTTGTTGGGTATGTTTGAGTAGGTCAGACTGGAATGAAATGAAAGGATCAGGGTTTGGTTAACATTACGCTTTTGTCCTCGAGTGGGGAAAGAAATTGCAAATCACTTTTAAGAATGCAATGAATTGTTGACTGGTTTCTATTTGATTGCATAAAGAAAGTTGTGAGAATTGGCTTTGCAGACATGATGAACTAAACAGGATACAACGATATAATGAATTTGTTGATATGCATCCAATGCTTGCATAGTTGCAAGCTAACGTACAACATATGTTAAACTGCCTGCATTCAAACCCGCCCCTTTATTTCAGTTCAATATGATTAAGTATTGGAGTGAAGCAGTTCAAAAGTTTTCCTTTAAGAAGGAAGTCACATGTGTCTGTATATAAAATGCTGTGTGTTTGATATAAATAGAAATACTAATATCTCTTGCACCCTCTGTCGAGGTTTGAAGTGTTTCTGTGCTGACCTCTTTCATATATGAGTGGGAATAGTTCCTAGATGGATTTTTGTACTCTTGTAATTAGATTTGATCAGTGTAATTTATTGATATGTTTTTTTATTAATCAGCTTATATTGATGGTTTAACTTTGGGTCATGCTTCTTGTTGATTTATATGCCTATAAAAATTATACTAAAAGTTAATGACATGTAATCGAGTGACATTTAACTTTAATTTTTAACTCATCCAGAATTAAAGTCGACATGTATTAACTTTTGGAAATTGTTAAAGCACCTAAATAAAGCAGCATTCATTATGGTAAATTATTACAAAAAAGGAAGCGATAGCCCAGAAGTGGAACATATTCTATCATTAGAGGTTTATCATTAAAATAACCTAACCTGACATTTTTTGGGTGCTGTAGAACGTTAACACAAAACCATTAAAATTAAGATCAGAAAACTGCAGTCTGTACAAACAGAGTAGCAGCAAAGCAAGTGCTGATGTTTTCCTTAGCAATTGAGCAAATTGCTTGTGTTGCAAATTTGGAAGTACCATATTTCTTTTGTCATAAAAACATGATTATAACATTATCTGTTGTTTAAATAAAGAGCGATCTAAACATCTGTGCAGTTTTCGTGTGAATGTTTTACATATTTACATCAAAATTCAACACTGGAAAAAACATTACAAGATTATATTTTGAGAAATATTCCAAAGTTTTTTTGCAATATTTTTAGTAAACATAGTTAATTACCATATAGGTAGTGACAACTGCCAACATACAAAATGGAAATAGAAAAATTAAAAACTGACATTATTTAGCAGCAAAGACTATGGTCATTAGGGCAAAGGAATCTCCTCATAGGTTATTCTGAAGTAGGGATATTTCATTGGTAGTTTCCAATATTCAAAGTTGTAGTACAAATAGAAGGTCTTCTCCAGGACCATCTTTTCATAAGCTTCAAACAGACTCAAAATGACTTTCAATACTGATTGGTGAGGGCGAAACGAGTGATAGAACTTCTTGATATCTGCGGCGAGATCTTTCGTAGAAGAATCTGTAAAAATGGCTTCATCTCCCAAATAGATAGGCTCTCCGCTGTACAGATAGATCTTTGTGTAATTCGTTTGAGTTTTGCTGAACAGCAGAGCACCTAGCTCTGTTAATTTCTTATACGTCCGGTGCACAAACTGAGAACAATCGTAGGATTCAAACCATGTTGTGGCGTTGGCTCCAGGGTCCGACTTCACAGTCCAAGTCTCGTAATAAACACCAGTTTCGTTGTCCTCCTGAACCCAATGAGCCATCTCATTAAACATCTCACCTAATAAAATAAAAATATATGAGAGAGACAGCATGAAGCCTAAATGAAAGAGAACACTTTGATTTTGCTTCGTTTTCGTGTCTTAATCACACTGGATGGGCGTTTTCCTCAACCAAAATTACAGCATTTCGAAAACACTCTTCATTACTAGATACTTTAGAAAACATTAGGAAATGACATTAGGAAACTGAAAACTGAGTTATCAAACTTAAACGGATTAGTGTTGCAAGAGCCACTCCATTGGTTCAAATGGCGGTGTCCAGTAGCGGTGAAGGTTGCTGCGCGTTCGTCTTTTCGGGCACGTGTAGTTTTTGCAGTCTAAACTATTTGGTTTAGTTTCGATCAGATCTGACTCCATCATTCATTTGATCTGACTCCAGTTGTATTAGACCTTGAATTTAGGTTGAGATTCCAATTATTACTGATCATTAATTGAGATTTTATCTCGATTTGGATACTTGAATATTCTAGTTAATTCTGTACTTTAAACTGTACTTGTTCCTTCGGAATCCTGTCACTTAGGGTCTCGTTACAGCCGTGAACAAGGATCCCACATTCAAAAACCCGTCAGTTCTGATCTTTAGCCAGAGGTAAAGTACTAATACTATTCAGAATGATTACTACCACACACAGGTTTTAAGGGGTATTTTTATTATCCATCAAATGCTGAATCTTAGTATGTACTAACCCTGATCGCAGATTTGCGGTAACATGGACTAACTAACGTAATCTACTAAAGCCAATATAGTCAGAATAGAATTAAGTTCAAATTTATTTGTCAGGTAATCATGGATTATGCCAATAATTAATTAACCAAACTCAGAAATAATCAATAGACAACATCCAATGTTCAAAGATGAATCTTAAGAGTAAGAGATGCATACAGTACCTGACTTTTATAATAAGACATGGATTTTCTTTCGCTGTTTTTTAAAGAAAAGGAGGGACGAGTCCAAATGAATTTTTGTGGCATTCAACATTATGCCACAAATGTTGTCGATTGAGCTTTACATATATTGAACTCGGTATATTCCTTTACATTTATTTATTGTACAGTTTTGTTTTGTTTTTTTGTTTTTAAGAAAAACAAATATAATGTTAAGGAAAAATATAAATATATTTTTAAAATTAATCATTTATTTAATTGTGAATTTGAAAATGTGCAGAGCAATTAAAAATCACAGCTACTGGCCCTCATAACCCTCATGATTGTTGCACCCTGAATCACCAGTACAACTGATGAGTTATAGATTGTATTTTGTGAATACGCAAATTGCACATAGCAAGTATAACAAGCTTACAAAGAGCACCTTGTTTTACCTGAAATCTCTCCTATTTTCTCCAGAGTACCGTTCTGTTTCCAGTGCATGTCATCTATGCCCTCAAAGAAGCATGCGGCTCCCTGGTTACACCAGAATGGAGCGCTCATCTCCTCTCTTTCATGTGGAAAAGTGCAATTCCCCAGTTGAAACAGCTCATACCACTCCACAGTGAAGTTTCTTCCAGTGTCTGCACTTCCAAAGCCAATGGCATCATGCATGATATGCTGAACAGTGCAAAACTCTTGATTAGACAAAATCAAATACACCATTCAGGATAGAGGCATGTTATTCAATAGGTGCACTTACAAACTTTCCCAAGATGTCGCCATATTTGAATTCCCACACGGGAGTCTGCAGTCTGAACACAGAGATGATGTCATAGTCTCTCATGTAGGGTATCCGACCATCTGGATCTCCAGTGGGGCAGAATGGGTATAAAGGCTGGCAGTATGGATCCACACCTGGACGTCTGTCAAGTCTCCTAGAAATCCATGCAAGAAACTGTAATATGAGGGCTCTACAGCAGACGCACTTCATTCAAGTACAAATTACCTGAGCACATGTTAAAACTTATTTGGGTGCAACTGTGTCATGCTTGCCGTCTTGACAGCTTTTTTGATTATAAAAACCTAGAATTGTTGCATCGCACTGTTCACTTAAAGACCTCATGAAATCAAAATTAACTGGTCTAGCAGATATGTACATTTGAAATATACAGTCTTTCTCTTCAGGGAAAACAGACCAAAAATATTGATGACTCATCCTGCACTCAGAGGTGTATACAGATTTTTGTCCAATAAAAATGCTTACTAGGACGAGAATGTCCCTCCCCCAAATACCACCGAATAATTATGGTGCATGGCTGTGATTAAACTAAAGTTCATTGGCTACTTTAAAAAAAAAAAGGGAGGAGCCCTTTGATGTCCAACACACACACACACAAAATCGGTCAACACAGGAAAGAAAATGGTGTTCGTCAAGCCACTTCATGGGGTAATTAAGTTATAAACGAAAGCTAAAAATAAATATTTGTATAAATTCTGAAAGGGGTGTGAACATTTATGAGACAAAAGGGAATGCAAACTTATCTTCTCAGCTATATATACTGTTTATTAAACCTTTGATTAATGGGTTATCAGCTGACTTCCTTTTCTTTGGCTTTCTATCTCGTTTCTGAACAGCAATCTAAATCGAGCAATTCTGTGATTTGGTGACTAAAAACAGCCATTTGGCTCCTTAATGTTTCAGCTGAGCCAATGGCTCCTAAGTCATTTTTTTTTATTTATTTATTTTTTATCAGGAGCCCTACTATTGTGTAATATGCTACATTAATGTGAAATTAAGCCAAAATGAGTGAATATTATTTGTACTGCAAAAGTTGGGAGCGTCCAGCAAAGACTGTTTAGCCAAAGACAGATCACTGGTGTTTAAATGAATGGGAGAAACTGGAACGCCCAATATGGCGGGGGTAGAAAATGAAGTTCGTATTACAGGTTAAAGAGCCAATCACCTTTTAGATACAGACATCACCTGTCAGTCAACTCAAGAACGCACATGCGCATTAGCTGGACGTGCCTGAAAAATAGCGCTTTTCAATGTGATCTGAGCTAAAGAAGCACAATTTATGATACAATTGTTGTTGTCAGACTTTACTGTTGACTTAAAATATGTTCTTTGATCGTAATCTTGACCAACAGTTTTGAAGATTTCGATCTTTCCCTATTCAAGTAGATAGGAACTGTACTTTTATTCCGCTTGTCTTCATAGAAAATAGCTGCACAGGAACGTTCCAAAGAAGTCGCAGAGTGGACTGACTTGCCTTGAAATTCCCTTTGGCGTCCAGTAATGAGCCAAAACTTCACAACGTCTGCCTAACCTGGCTAACGTCGCATAATGTAATTACATCACATAATGTAATTCATTTTCATGAGCATAACCTCTACCTTAGAAGTATTTGTAAATGATATCTTACAGACTCCAATAAAATATGTGAAGTAGTTTATGTGCGCCTCCTAAAAGATTATTAACACTTAGCTAAATCATTAGTTAAAATAGAATCAAATAAATGTGAATGTTATTAAAGTTTGATTGTAACATTTTTAAATATATCCATATTCAAATATTAAACTCGTTTATCAGCGAATGCTTTATTGTCACGTATCACTTCAAGCATATCATGTATATTTATGAATTCTGTTATTTTTTATTCTAGTGGTCTTTTACTGTTCTCCCAATTATTTACTTAGAGATACGAGATCTGGACGTAAGGCATCTTGAAAACTGCAGCTTACTTGTAAGGCACTGGCCACACTTGCTTTCCATGAGCGCTATCAGGAACAAGTAACCCCAGAATCCAAACATGAAAGATTATCTGCATAGAATCCTTCATCTCAGTATAATGTCCCAGAAATATTAGTTTGCTGTTTCGCTTGCAGCTGTGCTGCTTTTTTTAAAACTCACATCCTAGTTTTAGAGAAGAATAATCACGTGCCTTTCTAAATTGAGTCAAATGGTCAGTCACGAGGTTTTATAGACCTTTTTCACACTCTGGGTTTTGGAATGCGGAAGTAAACGTTTGCAGGGTAAAGTTCGACAGCGGTGAATGGGAGATCATAACAAATATTATTTTCACTTACCTATTTGCTCCAAGACCAAAACAAAAAATCCACTATTACGGTTGAATGACTTTCCAGAAGAGGAAAAAAAAAAAAAAAAAAAAAAAAATTAGAGAGCGATGGATTAAGACAGTAAAATGGGAGAAGATGGCAAATTTACTGTCACCCCCACGCAGCTGTGGTAATTCATTTTTTAAACTAATTCCAGGGTAATATAACAGAAAGCATAATGTTATAAACTTATACTCAATATTTTAAAAACTGTTACATAAAAAATACGTAACGAATAATTCGAATAATAATGATAAATAATAATAATACACTGTTACAATAAAGTTTTATATGTTACGAGCTAAAAACCTTTTAAAATAAAAGTACAACAATAATAAATAATTATGATGATGATAATAATAATAAACTGTTACATAATAATAATAACAATACACTGTTACATTACATTTTTTATGTTACGAGCTAAAACCCTGTCAAAATAAAATTCGAATAATAATAAAAAATAATAATGATGATGATGATAATAATAATAATAATAAATTGTTAAATACAAAATACGGCAACGAGCCAAAAACCTGTCAAAATAAAAGTCTAATAATAATAATAATTATTATAATAAACTATGTTACATAAAATTAAAACAGTCACGAGCTAAAACCTTGCCAAAATAAAATAATAATAATAATAAACTATGGGTTACATTAAAAAACAAACATTTAAACAACCAGTAAAACATTAGACACACATACTCGTCCTTTATAAGGCTATTACTTGTTGGATGCTCTTCCGTTATTATCCGGTCCAACTCCTTTTTATTTGTTTAGCTCTGTAAAGAAATTCACCCAAACCCCATTTAAATTGTCTACAAAACTAATTAAAAGCATTTAAGCATAAACCTTAAGACTAAAGGAGTTTTAAGATCACGAGTAACAAGTCAAGAGTGTCCAAACGTTTGACTGGTATTTTACATATCTGTTTATTTTAAAATAGAAAGTAATGCTTTATTATGCAAACGTGACGTTAAAACAGCTGGGTGAAGCTGCGCATGCGTCGCCTCATGCGGCGTTGCTATGGTAACAGTCAACAGCTTTGAACCGTTAGGTTGCGTTTGGGATACTTCTGCTCAATAACCTTGAGTTTATTATGTCAGACGTTGGCTCCGAAGTGTTTGACGACGAGCAAGGGTCCCTGGGGGTGAGTGACTTTCATTAATTATGTTCGAGACACATTCTTTCAGCAGTAGATCACAACAGTAGATCATGTGTTGCAGGAGTATGAGGGAGACAGAAATGAAGCCGGAGAGAGACACGGACAGGGGAAAGCTGTCCTGCCTAATGGAGACACTTACCAAGGATCATATGAATATGGCAAGAGATCTGGACGGGTAATTCTGCTCACAAAACACTTCTCATTTGTCAGAGAGTTTCTCATAAACAATGGTGGCATATGATAATGTGTTGGGTGTATGTTAGGGCACATACAAGTTCAAGAATGGGGCCCGATACACTGGAGAGTGGCACATGAATTTAAAACATGGACAAGGTATATTTTATTACCCAGATGGCTCCAAATATGAAGGTAAGTCCTTTATGTGTCAGTGTTATCGTAAAGTATATCAGTACTGTAAATGTCGTTGACAAATAAGGTTGCCTTGGATGACAAAAATGAGAAATATTCTAAAATCTCATTTAAAACACATATTTACTGTAGTATCTAGTGCGTCGAAACATAATCTTTGTGTCCATTTTGGTTTCATACATTTTTGATTTATTTTTTATAGAATTTTCTACAAAATAAATAAATAAATAAAATAGAATATTGTTTAAAAGGTATTAAAATATTTTTCTTGCACCTTGAATACACATGAGTGCCCATCACTAATAAAAAAAAAAAGCTTTCAAACATATTTTCAAGGTTAAAAATATGTTTACAAATTTTACATGATTACATGTTTTAAATTTCTTTTGAGTCACGAACATCAATATGTTTTCTTAGCGTTACTCAAACATACCTTTTCATAAAAATGTCAAAATATCTGATATTTTGAAAAAACTTCACACACAATAAGGGTGTAAATGGGTCCTCTATTTTTTATGTTTTATTTTGTTTTAATGGCTACCTGCATTTTGACTAGCTTACACAACCTTACTTTCCCTATCTGTCACTCACTCGATGTTGTGTCAATGTAGTGACACTAGGGGTCACTCTTGGGATCAATGGGAATTGGCGAGTGGAATTTGCATGCCACTCCCCCGGACATACGGGTATAAAAGGAGCTGGCTCGCAACCACTCATTCAGGTTTTGTGCTGAGGAGCCGAGACAATGTCCCAGCTATTTCAGCAGGTAGTTCAGTGTTGTGGCAAGAGGGACACAACATCTCGTTCCCTCCATCAGGGAACGGAGGTTACGAAAGTAATCAAGATGTTCCCTATCTGTCACTCACTCGACGTTGTGTCGATGTAGTGACACTAGGGGTCCCTATACGAAACGCCACAAGGACTGAACTGTGTTACTTGGACTGGCAGTGCGAGATGGGCAGACCGCTGTGTGCCTCGTAGCCAGCACACCAGGCTGTCACGTAACCTCCCCCAATGCTCCTACGAGCGTCGAAAGGTCCCCTGTATCTCGGGGACAAGTCGACTGCCCAAAAATTGGGGATAGGCTAGCCCAGCCGTGGCCTCTTCTCCTCTTTTTTCTCCCCAAAAAGAGTGGAAACCGTTAACCGACTGGGGGCCATAAGTGTCTGCGTCGGGGGGGTGTCACTCCCAAGGGGAAGACACCGTGGAGACCACACCCCGCCAAGGTGGGATGTGGTCTCCACTTTGTCAGAAGTATGTCATGTGGAGAAGTCTTGTGGTAGGTCCTACCTGAGGGGGGAGGAGCTCTACAGACACGGTGACCAGGGGAAGAGGAACCTCTGCCTAAGGAAGATGCAGTTTACCAACAGGAAAACCATTTAGCGGAAGATACATCACTCAGGGTTACCTATGGGGAACCAGCGCATGTGGAGCACCTACCCCAGTACAGGGCCTAGCTGGCTCGCAACCACTCATTCAGATTTTCTCTTCGGAGCCGAGCGGTTCTATTCATTGAGCTGAATTCATCCACCGAGTTCATTCACCTCATCTGCTGGATTTACGGCGCATTTCAGCAGCTTCTCCCCCTCTGCACCGGTGGAGTGCAGAGAATGCCCCTGGGCGCTTTGGCAGGCTAAAAGAGTATATTCTTTTCCTAAAAGAGTACATTTTCTTCTACTAAAAGAGTGGCACTTACGGGAGCGTCTTTTTAAAGATGTCTTTCCGTTTGTGTATAATTCCTGTTTGCAGTCTTTACCTCTCCGCTTCTGACAACCACGATCGTTGCCTGACATGTTTGGGCACCACCCACATGGAGACATCATTCGTGGACGGGTCATGTCCTCATTGCGAGAACATGACAATGGCAACGTTGTGGTCGCGGCTTTCTTTCGTAAGAGGGAAAGCCACCCCAGCAGCCCCCCACCTCGGTCCTTCTACCTATGGGTATGAGGCTGTGTCGGCTAGCATTGGGGGCGATTTGGGGACCTCAATGGGAGTACTTTCGCCGGGAAACCCCCCATGGACCTCCCATTCCCCAGCACGCTCGTCTGCCCCGGTCGGGTTCTGGGATGAGACTGCCGGCTCGTCTCAGGGCATGTTCACGCTCTCATTCGGAGCTTATGAAGAGGATGAGCTGTCGATCGCAGCATCGGAGAGCGGGCTTGTCCAGTCCGACGCTGAGGCTTCGGCTGGGCTTCCACCTTCGGGTATGGTCGCCCAGTCACAGGCCGACGCGGAGCTGATGGACATGCTTGCCTGGGCGGCTGCAAGCGTCGGACTGGAGTGGATTCCTCCACTCTCCCCTGAACCCTCGCGGCTCGATGACTGGTTCCTGGGCCCAGAGCACTGCTCACATCCATGCCCCGCCCCGGTCCCTTTCTTCCCGGAGGTGCATGAGGAGCTGACGAAGTCATGGAGGGCAAGTGGTGTTCTTCCCGACGCGAGGACCCCCAGAAATGCACAGTCGGATTGGTGCTTTCCTTCCTGCAGGAGAGGCTGGACAGGCGGCTGTCCCCCTCCACATTGAAGGTGTATGTAGCCGCTATATCGGCACATCACGATGCATTAGACGGTAAGTATTTGGGGAAGCACGACTTGATCATCAAGTTCCTGAGAGGCGCTAGGAGGTTGAATCCCCCCAGACCATGCCTCATCCCCTCATGGGACCTCTCTGTGGTCCTTCGGGGCCTACGGGGAGCTCCATTCGATCCCCTGGAGTCAGTTGAGCTAAAAGCACTCTCCTTGAAGACTGCCCTCCTGACTGCGCTCACATCCATCAAGAGGGTAGGGGACCTGCAGGCATTCTCTGTCAGCGAAACATGCCTGGAGTTCGGTCCGGGCTACTCTCACGTGATCCTGAGACCCTGACCGGGCTATGTGCCCAAGGTTCCCACGACCCCGTTTAGGGATCAGGTGGTGAACCTGCAAGCATTGCCCCAGGAGGAGGCAGACCCAGCCTTGGCGTTGCTGTGTCCGGTGCGTGCTTTGCGCATTAATTTGGAGTGCACACAGAGCTTTAGAAGCTCCAAGTAGCTCTTTGTCTGCTTTGGCGGACAGCTGAAAGGGAGCGCTGTCTCCACACAGAGGATCGCCCACTGGGTCATTGACGCCATCACGATGGCATATCACGCCCAGGACGTGCCGTCCCCCTTGGGGCTGTGAGGCCACTCTACTAGGAGTGTGGCGGCCTCCTGGGCCCTGACCAATGGTGCCTCTTTAGCAGACATCTGCAGAGCAGCGGACTGGGCAACACCCAACACCTTTGCAAGGTTTTACAATCTCCAGGTTGAGCCAGTCTCGTCCCGTGTGTTGTCAGGTCCGAGCAGGTGAGTTCCGGGACAGCTGGCCGGGTGTACCGCTTGCGCATATCGCCTTTCCCCTCCCCGAGGTGAAGACGTGCGCTTTGACTCCCAGCTGTGTTCACAAAGTTGTGGACCCTGGATGACTTTCTCCTTAGCCCTGTGGCAGGTGGGTTTGCGGAGAAACTCGCTGCCGGCCCAGTACGTGTGCTAACTAGGCCCTGTACTGGGGTAGGTGCTCCACATGCGCTGGTTCCCCATAGGTAACCCTGAGTGATGTATCTTCCGCTAAATGGTTTCCCTGTTGGTAAACTGCATCTTCCTTGGGCAGAGGTTCCTCTTCCCCTGGTCACCGTGTCTGTAGAGCTCCTCCCCCCTCAGGTAGGACCTACCACAAGACTTCTCCACATGACATACTTCTGACAAAACTCGGTAAGACCATGTGACGTATTTCCACTCAAATGCCCCCCCCCCCCCCTTGGCGGGGTGTGGTCTCCACGGTGTCTTCCCCTTGGGAGTGACACCCCCCCGACGCGGACACTTACGGCCCCCAGTCAGTTAATGGTTTCCACTCTTTTTGGGGAGAAAAAAGAGGAGAAGAGGCCACGGCTGGGCTAGCCTGTCCCCAATTTTTGGGCAGTCGACTTGTCCCCGAGATACAGGGGAACTTTCGACGCTCATAGGAGGAGGTTACGTGACAGCCTGGTGTGCTGGCTACGAGGCACACAGCGGTCTGCCCGTCTCGCACTGCCAGTCCAAGTAACACAGTTTAGTCCTTGTGGCATTTCATATAGGGACCCCTAGTGTCACTACATCAATACAACGTCGAGTGAGTGACAGATAGGGAACGTCTTGGTTACTTTCGTAACCTCCGTTCCCTGATGGAGGGAATGAGACGTTGTGTCCCTCTTGCCACAACACTGAACTACCTGCTGAAATAGCCGGGACCTTGTCTCGGCTCCTCAGCACAAAACCTGAATGAGTGGTTGCGAGCCAGCTCCTTTTATACCCGTATGTCCGGGGGAGTGGCATGCAAATTCCACTCGCCAATTCCCATTGGCCTTTTCTCAAAGATCAGAGGTGTTTGGGGCTCCCAAGAGTGACCCCTAGTGTCACTACATTGACACGACATCTTGTTCCCTCCATCAGGGAACGGAGGTTACGAAAGTAACCAAGACATTAACTGGACAAAAGTTTTTCAAATATTTAGTATATTTTTTAAACCAGTTTGTTTCAGTGCATACTTGTGTTTAAGAAAGAATACTAAAAGATTATCCCAAACTTCTTAGGCCAATATTTCTTATCTCTAATTTTAGCTTTAAGAAATACTTTTTTTTTTATTATTATTATCATCATTATTTCTTTTTACTGTTACACCAATTTTTTAGAACTACTTGAACTTCTTTTCCTCTTCCTCAGGAAGCTGGGTGGATGACCAGCGACAGGGTCATGGTGTTTACACATACCCTAATGGAGACACTTATGATGGTGAATGGTTGCTCCATCAAAGGTGTAACTGCAGCGCATAGTTTTAACAGCAATCTCATTCTTTACTATTCTAATCTAAAAGCCTAATATGCCCATTCTACGGTTATTAGAGTTGTAACTATTTTCATATTATCTTCATGTCCACTTGGTTAAAATGTTGATGGCAAAACATGATTTTTTTATAAATGTAATTAACTGTCTTGTCTCTCTGTTTTTCTCTTAGACATGGGCAGGGTTTGTACACATATAATGATACAGGTTCTCAGTGCATGGGCACATGGATCATGGGTAAAATGGAATCAGCTGGGGAGCTTATCCATCTGAACCACAGATATCAGGGCAACTTTGTCAATAATAATGTATGTCTTATACTATATCTGTGGTTCTCAACTGGTGGGGTGTCACAGGTCTGCTCTGGCAGGGTCCAGGACAGCAGGGGTTTAAACAATGCTAAATGCAGATCATAACATGCAACTAACTATATCATTGTGCATAGTTATGACAACAAATATATAGGCTTATGACATTTTAAAAGGGAGGAGAAAATACTTCCCATATCTTTTTTGTTGACCTAAACGCTTCTGCATCAAATCAAACTCTACATTATTTTGACACAAATTTACTTGTCACTTGGTATTACTAAAACAATATTTAGTCCAGTGTTTGTTCCATGTGATAGACTGGTAAATCACATTTCTGCTGTTGTGTATGCATTTACAAATTATTGTGTTGATAATTTTGCATATTTTTAAGCCTATGCAGTTCATGGTAACATTAATACATTTCATGTTTGATTTTAGAAAACTTGATGTTACATGTAAAATCTGGATCCTAAGCAAAACCAGTTGAGAACCATTTGTCTATATTATCTGCAGCTTTGAACATTACAAGATACTTGTACTTCTCTCACAAGCTGGTCAATTATAAAAGCTATTCACATTTTCTAGCCCTCTGGTCCAGGGAAGTATGTGTTTAACATTGGGTGTGAGCAGCATGGGATGTATTTCCAGATAGATCAGGTATGTCTATTTTTGTTTTTCAACATGTCTTTACATTTTAAGAGGATTCATTTAAAGTAGCATTATCCTATAAAATGGCACATTTACAGTACCAATAGTTTGGAGACATTTGACCGAAATTAAAAGCTTAACCTTTGAATGATCATACGGGTTACAATTTGACCTGTTTGAACATTTAACACTGAGTTACATAAACTTAACTTTAACTTTGCGGCCTGAAAGTTCATGACATCCTCCACAGAGGTGATCTGAATCTGGGAATGACATTTTAAATTATTATTATTATTATTTTTTTATATATATATATATATATATATATATATATATATATATATATATATATATATATATATCAAAGCTATAAAAAAAAAGTACTTTACCTCCGGGTCAATTTGACACTCATAATAGCATGCAATAACACCCCAACAAACACACACGAACACACAAACACATACTGTATATACATACTGTATATTGTATATTCTGGAAATTTGGAGCATTTACTGTATATAAAATTAGTCAATTTTACATTTGTAAATTAGTGAAAGGTTAGTTATTGATGTTAAAACAGAAAATATGCAAATTGTGACTGTTGAACTGTGATTTATCAACAGTGGAATTTGATTGTTAAGATTATGAATGGCGTAAATGCTTTTTTTTTTTTTAATGGATGAGTTGCACTGAATACTGAAGGAGCAGACAACATACATGGAAACTCCTTTAATACGCATCTCAGGTGCCTGTGGAGAAGTTGGTTGAGAGAATGTCTAGCGTGTGCAGAGCTGGAATCAAGTCAGAGGGTGGCTACTTTGAATAATCTAAAATATAAGATGGTTTTGATTTGCTTAACATTTTTGGTCACTACATAATTTCCATACTTCCATTTAAGTTGACAACTTTACTCTGAAATGTGTTATAAAGCCATACTGTTCCTCTCTTCCTGTTCTCATGAGTGTTCTATTGTTATATGGCTTGTTTTGAGAATTGTTTGAGAATTGTTTGAAAGATTCACTTGTTTAAAATGATTTTCCTTTGCTGAAACTCCAGCAAGCACTAGATGAAGAGACCAGAGAGGAAGGGAAGGCCTTGAAGTTGCGTTCTCAGGGCCAGAGCTATATCACCATTTCAGCTTTTGGAGATGAGGTTCTGTGGCAACCTTCTTAACAGATTGTTGCTCTGCCTCTTATAGCATAGCTTGCCTGTTGCCTTTCTGCATGCCAACAGAAACTTGTGCAAGACAAAAGCCATGCCCAGTGTTGAAGGTCCTGCATTGTGCAGTGTTACCCAGTCAAACAATTTTTGTATGGGGTCCCTTGGTTGGCTGAGAGTCTGAATGGGGGTCCATGGGTTTGTAAAGGTTGAAAAACTCTGCCTTAGACGAGTGAGTAGTGGAACGCCCTAGGAGCATAGAGTGGATAAAGCAAAATACTGGAATTTCAGATGTTTTACGGCTTGGTATTGATATGCTAGTACATATTGCCAAACATAACTACAGTATATAAGCTAAATAAAATCCTGTTACAAGCAAATTCGCCCTAAGAATACAGATTGATATGAATATATAAAAGCATACCAACACACTAAAAACATCTAAGCCTTGTCTATTACAAATTACTGCATTTTTTGATTACAAATGAAGAATGCATGTACAAGTTAGTGAGCCTAAAAGAATGAGGCATAAGGTTTTTAAGGTGTCTTTGTGTGAAACCCAAATCTTAATGACATTTTCCGGACTGCAGGATAAAGCAGATACAGAGGAAGAAGAGCCTGTCATGACTACTATCTTGAAATGGAAACCCAAGACAGTTACAGGGCTTTCTCTTTGGACCAATGTGAAAGATACTGAAACTTCAGGTACAACCATAGCCAAATGTGTTCAAACATACAGAATACATTGATGATCTGATATTTGCATTGGCATAGCAGTGTAGTGGCATTGTGACTTGTGTTATTACATAGTATTTGTTCTGGCAGTCACATTCTGACACCTTTTTTACTCTTTTGTATGTTAATTTTGACCTATTATATTCATAAATATTTAAAAGTATTGATACAGAGTGCATCCTAATATAAAGGACACAACAAATGCCCCCAAACCATAAAGCAACACTTATATACTACCTTAGATTGTATTTTGGACATTTTGACTTTATAGCAGTTATAGATTGAAGATCTTAAGAAAACTGTGTTTGTCCATTGTAGATCAAGGTGTGGTTGAAGAGTGAGAAAGACGACAGACCACCCAAAAGAGATGAAGAAGACATGGGACCACTAGTTAATTACACATGCACATACCTGAGACAGTCTCTTCTCATGTTAATTATTTAATTATGTAATGGATAATGTACAGTCAGTCAGTCACAACTCACAACACAAAAGTGATCAGGATTAGGACTGTACATTATCCGGCTATTACGCGGCTACTTACCGAATAAATAAATAAATGTACATAAAATATTGATTCAAATGTAAATTATTTCATTGTGAGAATAAAGAGGCCGTAAGGTGATACCAGAGAAATAAAATAAGCACAGCTATGTTGAAAATCGGATGTCTGGGGCAATGGCAAATACAGTAAGTGCAGATGTGTATTTCACAGCACAGTATTCTTATTTTTTCAGATTGTTGTGTAATATTATATTATAACTTTTTCATGCAGATGCAAAATCTAAATGAACTAATAGAAAAAAGAAAAAACTTACACATGATTTGGAAGCCTTATAAAGTGTTTTAACTTCTAAAACAGCAGAGGGCACTATATACCTGCCAGCGTATATGCTAATAATTAATGTACAAAATTGTTTAGATCTGCTGAATATTCAGAATAATGCTTTAAAAAAATAAATAATTTTTTTTTATATCTTTTGCACCTAAAAATGTTGGAAAGGGACATGTATTTTTAAGTAGATTTAATCTTAGGAGATCCTTTTCAATAAACGTCAAAATAATGCTGTTTTCGTGTTAGAGAATAATGCCTTTAATTCCAGGTAAGGAATATCTTGGGGAAAAACAGTTTGTGTTGTAGCTGACTCATGCCAGGAGGACTTGGTCCACAGTCCCACCCTGCATTGTTTGTTATGAGTTCACTGCTGCCTCTTTGTGTAGATCCTCCTTATCTTTCCTTCAGCATGGCCTTCTTGTGCAACAAAGGTCATTAAATTTTTTAAATTGTTTATTTTTCAATGTAATAATAATAGCAGTCAACAAATCACAATAGGATGTGGAATACTTATTTACACTGTAAAAAAATGGCAGTAATTTTAACGGTAAAAGACTAAAAATGCTACAGTAAAAAAGAGTTAATTGGTTAACGGGTAATTACTTTGAAATATATGGTAAAAATTTATAATATATTTGAAAAGAAAATACATGTAATTTTACAATAAAATGCTGTAAAAAAAATTATATGCAAAAAGTATGATTTTCCTGTATAATTACTGGTAAAAAAAAAAAAAAAAAATGTATATTATGTTTAACGAGAGTACATTTGACAACGGAGTACTTTTTATGGTCAATTGTTAAAATCACGGTAAAAACATTAATCTGGCATTCCCAGAATGCCTTGCGTCACCCATTACATTTCATTATATTTTATGGGAATAGTTATGTTTCTTCTTATTTTTAGTATCAGTTATGTACACTGGGGTGATCTGTGTTATATTTGATGCAGTTTAGTTAATGTTTATTGCATTATTTTAATTTCACATGTGTTACCCTGATGGTGTTCGGTGTTTGTGTGAGTGACACTGAGCAGGGTCAATACGTGTTTATTGGTTAATGCTCCTGAAAGTTGATAATTTTAAATTATAAATGGTAATGCACCGTAAAATATGCAGGCATCAAAATTATTTTTTGTAAATTCTGAAATGTTTTTACTGCAGAAACACACTTGACAGCAACAAGATAAATTGTCTACAGCTGCATTATTGTTGCACATCCTTCAACGTTAAAACCTGGCCACCTGTCTTTAAAACTCTTTTTGGTAACTCAGATCTAATGCATAAATCAGTCCAAACGTAAAAAGAAATCTGAAAAGCCTGGGCAGGTGGGTGATGACTTTCAAGAACAATGAAATTTTGACCAGATTGTAGTGAATTGTGGCATCTGTGAGTTCTCTGACTGCTGTTAACAGGACAACTGGTGAATATCCAACATTTGGCTCTTCTGAATCTTCAGCCCTGAAATGCAGAAATAGAAAAAAGTGGCAAAATTAAGGAACAATTTATTAAAAAATTTCAAAATACACACATACATAAAAGATGTGAAACAAAAATTATGTGATTATTTACTCACTTGTTCCAGACCTGTATGACTTTATTTCTTCCATAGAAGACAAAAGCTTTTTTTTAAATTTTTTTATAAATCATCTTTAAAAGGATAGTTCCCCCAAAAATGAAAATTCTCACATCATTTACTCACCCTCATGCTATCCCAGATGTGTATGACTTTCTTTCATCTGCTGAACACAAATGAAGATTTTTTAAAAAACATCTCAGCTCTGTAGGTCCATATAATGAAAATGAATGGTGACCAGCACTTTGAAGCTCCAAAAAGCACATAAAGGCAGAATAAAAGTAATCCATAAGACTCTAGTGGTTAGATCCATGTCTTCAGATACAATAAACAGATCAATATTTAAGTCCTTTTTATTACAAATCTCCACTTTCACTTTCAGATGTGAAAGTGAAACTAAACAGGCTTTCAGATGTAAATGTGAAAGTGGAGATTTATTGTAATAAATGACTTAAATGTTGATTTGTTTCTCATACACACTAATTATAGCACTTCAGAAGACATGGATTTAACAACTGGATTTGTATGGATTACTTTTATGCTGTTTCTAACTGCTTTTTGGAGCTTCAAAGTTCTGACACCCATTCACTTGCATTGTATGGCCTTACAGAGCTGAAATACTCTTCTAAATAACTGTTTGTGATCTGCAGAAGAAAGTCATACACATCTGGGATCACGTGAGGGTGAGTAAGTAATGAAATATTTTTTGGGTGAGGCATTCCTTTAAGTTTCAAAATGAAATGATTTAGAAATGTGTTAATTAAATAATTTACCCTACATGTTTTGAAGAATCTTGAGGTGTCTTCTCTCAGCAGCACAGGAAGTGCACGAAGCACAGTGGTTCGACTTGTGTGGACACTATGTTGATCCTGAAAGTATAATTTTAATCTAGCGTTAAAAGTTGAACATGTTGAATGTGTTATTAAGCCTAAACATTGTGAATTATAAAAAACCCTTCAGTTTCCAACCCAAATTCATAGCTTTTGTAACCTTCACAATTGTCGTCATCGTTACTTGTGTAACCTCCATTCCCTGATGGAGGGAACGAGACGTTGTATTGACGTAGTGACACTAGGGGTCACTCTTGGGAGCCCGAGACACCTCTGGTCTTTGATAAAAGGCCAATGAAAACTGGCGAGTGGAATTTGCATGCCACTCCCCCGGACATACGGGTATAAAAGGAGCTGGTATGCAACCACTCATTCAGGTTTTATGCAGAGGAGCCAAGACAAGGTCCGGCCATTTCAGCAAGTAATTCAGCATTGTGGCAGGAGGGACACAACGTCTCGTTCCCTCCATCAGGGAATAGAGGTTACACAAGTAACCATGACGTTCCCTATCTGTCACTCACTCGACGTTGTGTCAATGTAGTGACACTAGGGGTCCCTATACGAAACGGCACAACTGGCTGAACTGTGTTACGTGAACTGGCGGTGTGTGGTGGGCAGACTACTGTATGCCTCATAGCCAGCACACCAGATCGACACGTAACCTCCCCCAAAATAGTTATGAGTGTTGAATGGCCCTTTGGGGACAAGTCGACTACCCAAAAGATAGAGACAGGCTAACCCAGTCATGGCCTCTTTTCCCCTTCTCTTTTTCCACTCCCTAAAAAAGAAGGGGGATTATCCGACTGGGCCGCCAGGTCTAGTCGGGGGGTGTCCCTCCCAAGGGGAAGACACAGCGGAGACCACACCTCGTCCAAAGAGAGGGGGGGTATTTAAGTGGAAGAATACATCACATGGTCTTTCCGACCATGTGGAGAGTCTTCAAGGTAGATCCTACCCAATGGGGGAGGAGTTACTACAAACATGGAGACTGGGGCAGAGGGGCTCTGCCCAAGGAAGACATAGTTTGCCAACAGGGAAACGAATTAGTGGAAGATATATATCGCATGGGGTTAGCCTTACAGGGAACCACCACATGCGGAGCACCTACCCCAGAACAGACTCTTAGTTAGCATGTGTACTGGGCCGGCAGCGAGTCTCTCCGAAAACTTGACTGCAACGGGGCTCGGAGGAATTCAAATATGGAATAAAGCTTGTGAACACTACTGGGAATTAATGGTGCACGTCTTCAGCTCAAAAGGAGGTGGAAGGCACTTTGTGCAAGCGATACACCCGGCCGGATATCCCGGGCTTCTCCATTTGTATTGAGTGCCACTACCTGGGACAAAACCGGTTCCACCCGGAGGTTGTAGAACCTTGCAAAGGTGTTGGGTGTTGCCCAGCCTGCTGCTCTGCAAATGTCTGTTAGAGAGGCACCCCTGGCCAGGGCCCAGGAGGCCGCTACACCCCTGGTAGAATGGGCTCGTAGCCCTACCAGGGGTTGCACGTCCTGGGCGTGATATGCCATAGCTATGGCGTCAATGAGCCAGTGGGCGATCCTCTGCTTGGAGACAGCGCTTCCTTTCCGCTGTGCACTGTTGGGCCTCATGTATTCAGATAGAAAGCAGGCCTAACAGTCAAAAACATTCCTCAAGCCCCCTCCTTCTAAGTCGTACATTTTACTGACAAAAATCGCGCCAAAATCAAACAAAGGGAGTCCAAAACAGACTACAGATCCATGAAGCCTTGCCCACTAAAGGATCGAGCACTCAACTCCTATTGGATGAGGCACACAACAGAACGTCCCTCAAGCATGACATCATCAGGACTTCAAATAATTCTGAAATGCTTCCAAAGTGGCTTCCAGCGACTTAGTTCACCGAATACGGACGTAGCTTTTTGCTGCTCTCCGGTGCAACCTCGTGGCATAAGGAAGTAATGTCCGACTTGAAACTGTAGCCATACAATCTCCATCTCGCTGGACGAGCTGAGCTTACTCTGTGTTCAACCGAACACTCTAACGGATCCGAAGGAGACCGCTGAGCAATTCGCATCTTCATCCATTGGCCTACAGAAGTGAAGAGATTAAAGATTTCTCTTCCATCTTCAATCAAGTCGACATTTCTGAGTTCTCCGCCAGCCCGCCGAGAATCAACAGCCGTACCGCCCTCTGAGAATCAACAGCCGTACCGCCTGCCGACAGCGCGTGGAAATGGCCTCTTGTCATCACACGAGCCTCAAGAAACCGGGTCAAAGTTAAAGGACGGAGGAAAACACATTCTACCTGTGTCCTCATGCGATTCAAGTAAGAGGTTACGTCTGGGCAGAGATAGAATATTATAGCGTGTTATTCTTGTGTTTAAAGGTTTTTGCTTGTACAGTTTACGGACCGCCATGTCCGCTAATTATTAATACTCAGGGTATTAATTATCACGAATTTGTTTTACTGTATTGTGGTCCAACCAGATTGGACTGTTGTGCATTTTCGCCATCGCGGGTGAGACAGCAACTGAGTTCATCCATTAAAGAGTCAAATAACAAGGGACTTTTACGAGCCCCGCTCGTAAAACCGCGTCTCTGAGTGATGAACACAGCTGCTTTATCTCCAGCTATCGCAAAATCAGCTTTCGGGCTGTCACTTAATCATCTCTCTCTCTCTTTCTCTCTCTCACTAACCACACTAACACACACACACACACACACACACACACACTTTATGTGTTATAGGATTATTTTTATTTCCATATCTAATCATGTCACTGTTTAGTTTGTAGTTGTAAGTCGGAAGTTTATTGACTGCATTGTATTAATTATTAATTGATATTACTGCATAAATAAACTTTTGTTTATATTACAAAGAGAAGTGTTTTGGTTTGTTTTGCATACGCCTGTGTCGTGCTGACGGGATGTCAGTGCTCGGATTCAAACCTTCATTCATTGTTTTTTTCCCCGAAAATCGATATTCTTCGGATGTCGATTTTCCTAAGAAAACAATCTAATATTGAGACTGTTTTAATATTCGGTTATTAGTCCCTGATTCCAGGGTGATGCCCCGTCAATGTTAATCCTTATTAATATTCTATTGATTTTTGATAATTGATAATTATCTTTGATTGAATTTGAATGATCAACAAGCTAGTGTTAATTTTAATTAATGTTTCATCGACGTTAACAATTAACGACTATCTTTGATAACTGTTGATTTAAAGGATTAAAAAAAGCTAACATTGATTCTCATCAATGTTCTATTGATTTTTGTAATTAATAATTATCTTTGATAATTATTAATTATTGCTAATAACCAAACTTGCTCCTAAACGTAGCACACTACATTTACTGGAGTCCCATATGAGGTTTTAATGAGTTAAATCCAATTAATTAATTTAAATATTGATTAATAACTACAGAAATAATTACCAATTATTTCTGATAGTAACACTGATCTAAACAACCAGTAAAGCCCTACAGCACCAAAGCAGACAAAGAGCTGCTCAGAGATCCTAAAGCTCTGCGTGCGATCCAAATAGATGTGTAAAGTGCGCACCGGAAACAGCAACGTCAGGGCTGGGTCTGCCTCCTCCTGAGGCAGCGCTTGCAGGTTCACCACCTGGTCCCTAAAAGGGGTCATGGGAACCTTGGGCGCATAGCCCGGTCGGGGTCTCAGGATCACGTGGGAGTAGGCCGGACTGAAGTCCAGGCACGTTTCGCTGACAGAGAACACTTGCAGGTCTCCTACCCTCTTGATGGAAGTGAGCGCAGTCAGGAGGGCAGTCTTCAAGGAGAGTGCCTTAAGCTCGACTGAATGCAAAGGCTCAAAGGGGGCTCTCTGTAGACCCTGAAGAACTACAGAGAGGTCTCATGAGGGAACGAGGCGCGGTCTGGAGGGATTCAGCCTCCTGGCACCTCTTAGGAACCTGATGATCAGGTCGTGCTTCCCTAAGGACTTACCATCGACTGCGTCATGGTGTGCTGCTATGGCGGCAACGTACACCTTCAAGGTGGAAGGGGCCAGCCTCCCTTCCAACCTCTCCTGCAGGAAGGAAAACACTGATCCGACTGCGCATCTCTGGGGGTCTTCCTACTTAGCGAACAGACGGCACTTAAAGGCATACAGGCGCCTCGTAAAGGGACCCTAGCCTGAGTGATCGTGTCTACAACCGCAGGTGGTAGACCGCTTAGGTCTTCCGTGTCCCATCCAGGGGCCAGACATGGAAATTCCAGAGGTCTGGTCGTGAGTGCCAGATGGTGCCCCGTCCCTGAGAAAGAAGGTCCTTCCTCAGGGGAATTCGCTGGGGGGGGGGGCTGTCGTGAGGAGCGTGAGGTCCGAGAACCATGTCTGGGTGGGCCAGTAGGGTGCTACCAGGACAACCTGCTCCTCGTCCCATCGGCCTCACCCATCTCGACCAGGTTGAGCCAAAGGTGGCGCTCCTGGACCACTAATGTGGCCATCGTCCACCCGAGAGACTACGCCATGACCTTCGTTGCTCGGAGAGCTTGGTCGGTTGCCGAGCGCAGTTCTTGCATCAAATCTGGGGCAGAACTACCCTTGTGCAGTTCTTTCAATGCCTTGGCTTGGTGGACCTGCAGGAGAGCCATGGCGTGCAGGGCAGAGGCAGCTTGTCCAGCAGCGCTGTAGGCTTTTGCCATCAGGGACGACGTGATCCTACAGGGCTTGGATGGGAGCTTAGGGCGTCCGTGCCAGGTGGCGGCGCTCTGCGGGCACAGGTGCACTGCGAGCGCCTTATCCACTGGGGGAATCGCCGTATAGCCCCTGGCCGCCCCACCATCGAGGGTAGTGAGGGCAGGGGAACTGCGGAATCGGGGCTGGGCAGTAAAAGGTGCCTCCCACAATTTCATCAGCTCCTCGTGCACTTCCGGGAAGAAAGGCACTGGAGCGGGGCGTGGCTGCTTTGAGCGGCGCCGCGAGCCCAGGAACCAATCATCAAGCCACGAGGGTTCAGGGGAGAGCGGAGGGTTCCACTCTAACCCGACGCTCACGGCCGCCCGGGAAAGCATGTCCGTCATTTCTGCATCAGCCTGTGACTAGGCAATCATCCCCGAGGGGGGGAGCCCAGCTGAGGCTTCTGCATCCGACTGGGCAAGCCCGCTCTCCGATGCTGCGCTCTAGAGCTCATCATCTTCGCGGGCTCCGAACAAGAGGCCAGACTCGCCGTGAGACGAGCCGGCGAACTCATCCGGAAGCCTGACTGGGGCAGACGAGTGTGCTGGGGAATGGGAGATCCGCGGGGGGATACCCGGCGGAGGCGATCCCATTGAGATCCCCAAATCGCCCCCAGTGCTAGCCGCGCTGGCCTCATACCCGTAGGTAGAAGGACCAAGGCAGGGAGCCGCTGGGGTGGCTTGCTTTCTTACGAAGGCAATCCGCGACCACAACGTTGCCATGGTCATGTTCTCGCAATGAGAACATGAACCATCCACAAACGCTGCGTCCGTGTGGCGCATGCCCAGACATGAAAGACAGCGATCATGACCATCCGAAGTTGAGAGATAATGACCTCAACCAGGAATAACACATAATCAGAAAGGCATCTTTAAAAAGACGCATCTTTAAAAGACATTCTGTGTGTGCCGCTCTTTTAGAGAAATATACTCTTTTAGAGGAAAAAAGCTCTATCAGAAAATATACTCTCTTTTTTTCTGCCGAAGTGCCCAGGGGCGTTCTCTGCAGTGCACCAGTGCAGAGGAGGGAGAAGCCGCTGAAATGCGCCGTCAGATCCAGCAGAAGTGAATGAACAGTAAAATTCAGCTCAGTGAGCATGACCGTTCGGCTCCAAAGAGAAAATCTGAATGAGTGGTTGCATACCAGCTTCTTTTATACCCGTATGTCCGGGGGAGTGGCATGCAAATACCACTCGCCAATTTTCATTGGCCTTTTATCAAAGACCAGAGGTGTCTCGGGCTCCCAAGAGTGACCCCTAGTGTCACTACATCGACACAACGTTGAGTGAATGACAGATAGGGAACTAAAGATAGGAAAGTTTAGGCCCAAACAGAATTTTGTGGATGGGATTTAAACATGGTAAAATGTGTTAAATTAACCTGAGAGTTCTGTATGTTTGATGGTTGCTAAAAGCATCACACAATTAGCCAAAATATTTCATAAACATCATGCAAGTGATGGGAAATTTGTAGAACATTTAGGAATGAGAAATGTTGAAATTCTGCTGATTTTTCTGCTGAGTTCTGCACACACATATTCCATCTGGGCTTATAACATAAACATATTCTAACATGACATGTAAATACAACTTTTCAGTACACACCATTAATGGGATAGTTCACCCAAAAATGAAAATTCTCTCATCATTTATTCACCATCATGCCATCCCAGATCTGTATGACTTTCCTTTATAATAATATGTTTTATTTATATAGCACCTTTCTACATGCTCAAGGACATTTACACTCCATATACATTTAACAGGACAAAGTACATTAATATACATTTCAAAAGAAGTTACAATCTCAATTACAAAGGGGGAAATAAAACATCAGTCTTAATAGACAGATAATGCGCTGAGAAAAGATATGTTTTAAGCTGAGATTTAAAGATATAAATAGAGGAGATGTCACAGCGGCTCTGAGGTAGAGAGTTCCACAGTTTAGGTGCAACTAAACTGAAGGATCTCCCACCAAAATTGGATAGACGAAATCTGGAAATAGACAACAATTTGGTATCGGAAGAATAAAGAGTGCGTGCTGGTGTGTATGGATGCAGTAGCTCACATATATAATGAGGTGCCAGATCATTGAGAGCTTTGTATGTTAGGAGAAGAATTTTAAACTTAATACGGCACGAGACAGGTAGCCAGTGAAGACTAAACAAGATGGGAGTAATGTGTGCAGAATGCTTGGTGTTAGTGAGAACTCTAGCTGCAGAGTTTTGGATGTATTTTAATCGGGCAGTAGTTTTAGCCAGTAAAGAGGCAGTTACAGTAGTCGAGACGTGATGATATGAAAGCATGAACTAGTGATTCTGCATCCTTCAAACTGAGAATGGGGCGAAGTTGTGCAATGTGCCGTAGATGGAAGAAAGCAGTTTTAGTAATGGTTGTGATGTGGGCTTCAAAAGTAAGAGATGGATCAAAAGTGATTCCCAGATTCTTAATTGTTTTAGAGGGTTTGGTCAGATTTCCATCAATATTGACACAAATGTGTTTGTGGCCCAGAAATCATGATCTCAGTTTTGTCAGCATTGAATTTTAAGAAATTACTGTTTAACCAAATTTTTACATCATTGATACAGGCAGTTAATGAGCTGATGGCATGTGTTTCATCAAAATGTGTGGATTTATAAATCTGGGTGTCATCAGCATAGCAGTGATAACTGAGACCATGACAACGGATGATCTGACCTAGTGAGAGAATGTAAATTATGAATAGTAGTGGACCCAGTACAGAACCCTGGGGGATATTCTGAGTGAGAGGAGCAGTAGGGGATTTGTTTTTCTTAATCGAGATGAAATATTGTCTGTTAGTGAGGTAGGAAGAAAACCAGGATAGAGCAGTGCCAGTAATACCAATATCTGAAAGTTGGGAATGGAGTGTTTTATGGCATATGTGTCAAAAGCAGAGCTCAGGTCAAGCAATATCAGAATACTGAGAAATCCAGAGTCAGCAGAGAGGAGGAGATCATTAATAACCTTCAAGAGAGCAGTTTCAGTGCTGTGGAATAGGCGAAAACCAGATTGAAAAGGGTCATAGAGATTATTAGATACAAGATGTGATTGTAACTGGGAGGCTACAATTTTTTCCAGAAGTTTAGATATAAAAGGCAGGTTAGAAATAGGACGATAGTTGCAGAGGGAAGATGGATCTAAGTTGGGACCTTTAAGGACTGGTGTAACAGTGGCAATTTTAAGATCAGTTGGAACAATGGCAGATGCAATAGATGTGTTTATCATATGTGAAATAGGTGCTGAAATGACTGACTCACAGTGTTTAAGAAGGGAGGCTGGGGCAGGGTCCAACTGACAGGATGATGAGTTGTAATGTAAAATTAGATCACTGACTGATGATGATGATTTATCTGCAGAACACAAACTCTGTAGGTTAATTCAATACAAGTGAATGGGGACCAAATCCCCACAGAGATTGCAATGGCAAGATGTACAGTGAAAAGGGTTTTTTATTTTGGTCTGCCACCCAGAACCAACTGGATCACCTAAGAAGACATTGATTAAACCACTGGAGTCAAATGGATTACCTTTCTGAACTATCATTCACTTGAATTGAATGGATATACAGAGCTGAGATATTTTTCTACAAAACTTAATTTGTGTTCGGCAGAAGAAAGAAAGTCATACACAGCTGGGATGGCATGAGGGTGAGTTAATGATGAGAGAATTTTCATTTTTGGGTGAGCTATTCCTTTAATGGTGAGTGTACTGAAAAGTTGTATTCAGCGGATACAGCATAAAAGTAATCTATACAACTCCAGTAGTTATGTATATATCTTCTTAAGCAATATGATAGGTGTGGGGGATTTGCATTCTTTGTGTTTATCGCCACCTACTGGACAGGGAGGAGAATTTATAGTAAAAAAAAAAAAAAAGGACATAAATATTTATCTGTTTCTCAAACAGAATTATATTTCTTCTTAAGATATGGATTTAACCACTGGAGTCATATGGATTACTTTTATGCTGCCTTTATGTTCTTTTTGGAGTTTTAAAATGTTGGTATCCATTCACTTGCATTGTATGGACCGACAGAGCTGAGATATTCTTATAAAAATCTTCATTTGTGTTCTGCAGAAGAAAGAAAGTCATACACATCTGGGATGACATGAGGGTTAGTAAATGACAGAGGTTTTATTTTTGAGTGAACTATCCCTTGAATTCAGGTTTAGTATTAGACAGGCTCAAATTATTCTGTGTAAAATCAAGGTCTGTTGAACCACAGAACAATAGTAAACAACTAAGACCATAATAATACCTTTAAGTCACAAATAAAGAGAATCTCAGAAAGTTCATCAGAAGTCTTTTCCATCTTTAATGCCTTCTGATGAGATATAAAGTCATCAGTGAAGACTGTGCCGATGAAGTTCTGCATGTGTGTGTTTGGTAGATTCTGGTTTCTAAAGCGCTACTCATCGAACACTTGAAACAGAGAGATAAGAAAGACTAGTTACATTCACAATGGATTGAAAGACAGATCTTTGCCATCCCTACAAATGATCAAACTTGTGCATGTACACAACAGTTTATGTTGCCCATATAGATCAAATAAAGAAATATGACTGTTTTACAGTAAACACACACTCTTGTTACTTACTTCGGAAACTTCTACCATGCGAACAACAAAATACATCCACCTTGTTCAAACTAGGGTGGGAAACTAGACCAAACAAGTCCTATGAGCTCTCAATATTCCTTAGAATGGGAAGAAAAACTAATAGCTTATAAGTATATCAGTTAAATTACACAACAGTAACCTTTAAAAAAACTTAATTTAATCTAAAGAATCACAGGCTAACTCCGCTAAACAAAAATTCTGCAATGTTAAAATGCTTGTAACGTGTAGAAATTGTACCTCTGTCGATACAACGAAGAGCTGCTTAAGCATGCGCTGCATAATTTAAAATAATACCCTGTAGACCGCCAAAACACTCTGTAGATAGCTTTTGTTGTTTGTTTTGTATTCTACCTATCCTAAAATATCATCATTAAACTGAAGTTAAACTAAGAGGTTACTTCAGTTACCTAAACCAGCAACTTGCTGTATGTCTCCTTCCAACATTAAGTACTGTTTGGGATATTTATGTGAATACATCTAAATGTAATATTTGTGTAGTTTCCGTATTATAAAAATAATAATAGAAGTTATGATTGAACTTTAAATTACTTTTGAATCCACTCGGACAGCAGTGAACATCTTGATGGAGGAAAAGTTAATGGTCAGAGACAGCATCCAATCATAAGCATGTGTTTGAACAGAAGTATATTCCTCCTCTAATTAGAAGCTACATGCATGTAAACCGATTTTTTCACGTATGGTTCAATAAATAAGTAGATATTATGTCCAAATTAATATGCATGACAATAAAGGTATCTGTCCCAGCTCAATATTTTAACATTTTTAATGTACTTGCTTGGCTTTGCACATCACATAAAAATGTTAATTGATTCTTTCAATACACAGTAAGTTCATTTTGTTCATTCAGGCCAAATCCTTTTTTAATTGGCTTTATACGTTGTATTTTGACAATACAGGGCAAAGCAAGACAAACAACAGAATTAAAAAAAACAACAATAACCATTGTTTGGCAATCTGGTCAAGTTATAAGAAGTCATGGAAATCCATTTAAATAAATGAATTCAATGAATGAATGAATGAAAATTGGTTTCAAACTGATTTTCAGTTCCATACATTGAATCACCACCATCAGGCAGAAAATGTGACAGGGTTGTGTTGACCAAATAACCATATTTTGCAAGGCACATTAAATGCTGTAGTCATTTAGTTTTTCTGGTGTTGCTAGATTCTAATATAACCTACTTGTTATGCGGGAAATTATCTAAAAACTGCAAACAGAAAAAATAAGCACAATTACTTAAAACGTTTATAGTCTATATATACATATATATATATATATATAGACTATAAACATTTTAAGCAGGGAAATACGGACAGATGACCATTGTGATCACGGCTGACTTTTAAAATTGCTTGGTTTTCATAAATATCTCACAGTGTTGACAAAAATATAGGGGACACTGCTCTGAAATCTATATAATAATATATATTTCTATACATTTTTACTTCTGTCAGGACATAGTATGAATGTTTCTTTTAAAGATACATACATGTATTTTGATCGTTCTTAAGTTTACCATGGTCAGAGGACAGGTGGTTTTAGGGGTAGTGAGTGATAATGTAATGTCATAGTTTATTATACAGTATATATACACGTGTATATATACATTTGTGTCACTAGTGATCATTCAAGATTAATTTTATGTAGAAATGTTGCTATTTTCAAAAGTAATGGCAGGTAAAATTGTATCATATATTTTGTCCTTTGTATCAATGTCTTTTAATATTTTAAAATACCATCAGAAAATCTGGATAACATCATCACCTGTACAGTCAGACCAGCATACAAGGGGAACATATCAACATAGTTGTACTGCATAATATGGAAAACAAAATAGATCTGATGACTCACAAAGAGGCACTTTAAAGAAAAACAGTTTGAAATGACCTAGTTTGACACAATACAGCAAGTTCACTGGACCAACATAAGCTGCAGACAGGATTAGAAAATGTTATATAATGCTCTTGAAGGTTTCTAAGCTATAGAATGAGGTGTGCGACTTGCTTAGAAGGCCCCTCAACCAGCAACAACAGAAAACAAAGCCCACCCTTATATTTATAAACTTTTCCCTAAGGAGCTTGGGTTGGCTATACTCAAACACATATGCAACTGCATTTTTTCCTGTTTGAAATCCCTTCAGCAATTGGAAAGCCAGTTTTGATTTGGAGTGCTTATATTTCCCTCAAACATTTTTGCTAAACCCACCCCATGACGTGACACTTTCCAAAACCACAGTCCAGACAGGATAAAATATTTCAGAAGTCATGCATCTTACCTTTCAGACAACAAGCCAGTAAGTGAGCAATTTAAAAACAATTCCAGTTGAATGCTAATATATAATGTTCTGTACCGTGTCAGAAGAAAAGGCTTTTTGAATTACAGTGGTCATGATGAATGTACAGCAGTGATATGTGGACTGGGAATACTGCACAGGTTTTGAATCAAGGCCTTCACTTAATCCTTCCTTTGACACAAGACCTCAGCAGCTGAAGGCGTATTGCATGGAAAAGCAACTAGCAAAAATGTGACCTTTACATATGCCAAAAATAGTGTGTTTTCTGTAACTCAGTACTGTCTAGGAAGTCTGTGAATTTACTAGGATATTTTTATATGTTGCAAAATAAAACCTGTATATATACAGTAACACATAAAACTTATTTTAGATTTGCAAAGTTTAAAGCTAAAGTGTGTTTCTATTTGTGTCTATTTTTATTTCTCCTGAGGAAATTTAAGAAGAAAGATCTCTCAGCAGTGTAATGCAAATTGTAATTCAACATAACCATCAAATTAAGGAATTTAAAATCTTAATGCAAGGGGTCTGGAGCTCATGCAATGAAAATGCATCACAGATAAAAATCAGATATTATCACTGTACTGTAAGTCAAATTCAAGAGTTTGCCTGCCCATATAATCTTTGAGCTATAAAGGGTAAATGTATTTGGCCTGCTCACCACAAAGGAGGAGCTCGAGGATGAGGCTCGACTCGAGCTCGAATTTACCCCCCTAAGGGACTACTTAAAATATGAAGGAAACTATAGGGCAGGAACTATTAAAAGATTGGGATGGATATGGGGAGATGGAGGGATGCCGGAAAGACTGTTGCTAGAGTGATGTAAGTGCCGTCTTATATATCCTGTGGTATGATTGGTAGAAAATAAATCCGCATTTACATGACATTAGAAATAAGTGCATTATTCTCTGCTTTTGACATCAAACCGTAAAGAGGCATGCACTCAAAATGTGTGCACATTGGATGAGCCGGTAAGAACACCGGTTAAGGTGTTTACTTGCCACATGAAATCAGTGTAATGGGCAAAAATCTACCCGTGTCTTTCAGTTTATTCTTACACTGTTTATGATCTTACACCAATAAAGTAACACGTTTACATGACCACACGCGTTGTTGGCATATTACACATAATTGGTGTAGGAACATGCATGTAAACTCACTCAATATTGACAAGTCAATCGTCTCTTCTGTGGTTAATTACAGGCTATGAGAAGCAGAGGAACATTTTCCACAAAGAAAACACTAATATCTAAGAGAAAATTGGACCTGGTCTCCGTCAATGTCTTCTCTTTCTGCAGTCATGAAGGACCGCATAGAGGAGTTGCGTCAGTGCATGAAGGCCAGTGATGGACTGGTGGACAACAACCCTTTTAGCGAGGACAAGGACACAGACCCATCATCGGTGGTGGGATTGCAAGCTGTCATCTTTGAGGCAGAGCCTGTTCTGGACAGCTTCCTGAAGGAGCATTTGGGATAGCATTGAGGAGCTGATCTCTGAGGTCAAGAAGTTCATCCAAAAGCAGAGAAACTTTGTGGCTACCATGAGGCATCTCACCATCATGAAGAAGGAGAGTAGCATGACTTGAGACATTAAGCTGTTGGCAGAGAGTCTGCATAAGAAATCAGACACCCTTTCCAAACAGGCCAAACACACAGAGGCTGAGTTGGGCCCGGGTGCATCCACTTCCCGCATCCAGAAGGTCCAGCATGCAGCTCTCTTCTGCCAGTTCCAGATAGTGATGCGTCAATACAAAAACTCGCTCCTAAGCAAGCAAGACAAATGCAAACAGTTCATCATTTGCCAGTTGGAGGTTTCAGGCTGTGAGCTTTCTGAAGAGGAGGTGGACAACATGATCGAGTAGGGCAAGTGGGAGATCTTCAATGAGAACATCATGGTGGATGCAAAGATCCCCCATAAGCAGCTATCAGAGACAGAGCAGTGCCACAAATAGCTTTTAACCTGGAAAGCAGCATGAAGGACCTTCGAGATCTCTTTCTAGATGTGTTCATGGTGGTGGAAGAGCAGGGACACCAGATCGACCACATACAAGCTAATGTGGAGAAGACCCAAGACTATGTAGCGGTAACCAAGGAGAAGTTTAAAAAGGCAGTCAGATACAAGAAAAATAACCCTCTCAGAAGACTGTGCTGTTGTTGCTGTCCTTGGTACCGATAGCAGGGCAAGGCTGGCAGAATAAACTGTGGGAAAGTTTCTGCATTCTCAAGAGAAAAACTGGGTCCTGAATATGCTGATCGCAGATATTGACCTCAGATGAAGATAAAAAGCAAGGGCACAAAGCACTTTAGTCAACATTAAAGCAAGAAGGATCTGTACCAATGAAGACTTCACTGGGTGTTGACATGCAGTGCATTTGGTTGTATAAACGTTTCACAAGGGGATGTGTGATCATTTGTTATATCCCATAAATTATGTAAGCAAGGGTAAAATCTACTTTTATTTAGTTATTGTGGAAAAGGCACATGGGCATTTCTTTCCCACATTTCTTTCTTTTTTATTATTCAGTTTCAACATTTCATTGTGGTAAATTTATTTAACTTAAATTTAATTAAATTTTCCCCCAGTATTATTGTTTGTAGAATATTACTTTTTATTTATTATCTGTTTTGAATCAACCAATATCAGGGCAAAAAATACAACATCCTGTTAAGTTTTTGTGCTACAGTGTATGCATTCAAGACTTAACTATATTCTTCAAGAAACACTGAGATGGGGCTGCTCACACCAAAAAAGTTTTTGTGTCTGCATGTGCTGCATTTATTGTTTTTCTATATAAACATTCGCTATTCACGTATTTGACCATTTCCCCACATTTTGCTGTTTTTTCAGCATCACGTGCAGAAGTGCTTTATTGTTTATACGCTGTGTCAAGCGAAAAAAAAAAAAACCTTTACATTTTAGAATTGCTTCTCCATGCACATGCATTTTCTTTTTTTCTTTTTAATTTTCTAATCCTTCCACCGCATTTAGATTTTTTAACGCAAATTTTTAATGCATTCGGTATGAATGGCCCTTACGACTTATGCAAGTTCACTTATGCAAGTGAACTGTTCAGTCAATTCACTGGATATGCAATCCCTTCAAACTGAGACCAGGGGTGTTTCTAGGATTTGAAAAAATCAGGGGCTGAGGGTAAGGGTATTTAATGTTTTTAATGATACCCTTACCCTACTCTTTTACGGTGTGAGTAACTGCTCCAAACGATTCAGTCAGTGCAGAAGCCATCGGAATGATTCAGAGTGAATCGCGAACAAATTTAGACAGATTTCTCACCCTGCAGTTGTGGCCTGGCTACCCATTGAAGCTAAGCAAGGTTGAGCCTGGTTAGTATCTGGTTGGGAGAGGGGAAAATAAGGATGCTGCTGTAATAGGTGTTAGTGAGGCCACCCAGTATAGTGACAGGGACACTATACTGTAAAAAGGCACCATCTTTTGGATGACGCATTAAACTGAGGTCCTGAATCTCTGTGGTCATTAAAAATCCCAGGAAACTTCTAGTGAAAGAGTAGGGGTGTAACCCCAATGTCCTGGACAAATTCTGAAGTCAAACACACCTATTTTTTTTTTTTTTTGTAATTAACATTTTTTATTGATTCAAAAAGAAAGCACAACAGAGAAAAACACAACATATACACACCGAATCAACATTTAACTTCACTCATTACACTCATTAACATCCCTCCCCAAACACCAACCCCACCCTACCCCAAAGAACACCCATGTAGTCACATAAAATAATACACACACAAATAATAAAATAAAAAAATAAATAAAATAAAATAAAAAAATAAATAAAAAATAAAATATATAATAAATATACATAATTAAACTAAACATCTCCATCCTCATCCCTTCCCCTAGAGTCCTCCAAAACTGCCAAATACCTACCCCACTTCCTGAAAAATAAGTCCTCCCGCCCCAGCCTTCCATCTATCATCTTCTCATAAGCCGCCACCCTCCCCATCTCCGCACACCACTCTGGAAATGGTGGCGCTCCGTCTGACTTCCATCCCCTTAAAATAATTTGTCTGCCGATCATCACGCTAGTCAGAACCCAGTTTTTTATATATTTGTCACCCGAATTTATAACTTACCCATCGCCCAAAATGCAAAGTCTGGGGCAAAGTAAAATTTGAGTGTCCAGAATGTAATGCAAATAATTCTGAATCTTTAACCAAAAATCTTGGATCTTAACGCATCCCCAAATACATGTGCTATGTCTCCAACTTCTGATTGGCATCGCCAACGTATGGGTGTGTCTTTAAGACCAAGCCTGTATAATCTAGAGGGGGTCCAATAAAATCTTTGTAATATCTTAAATTGCATAAGGCGAACCCTTGCATCTCTAGATGCAGACTTGACATATTTCAGAATCTTAGTCCACACTCCATCCTCCAATACCAAATTCAAATCTTTCTCCCATAACTTCTTAATAGAAGTTAAAGCTCCATCCCCCATACTCTGAATTAACAGGGAGTAATACACTGATGCCTCATGACCTTTTCCAAAAGCCGCAATCACCTCTCCCAAAGCATCTGCCTCCTCTGTGGGGTGTGTGCTACTCCCAAAAATAGTACAAAGCAGGTGGCGCAATTGTAAATACCTATAAAACTGAGGTTTGGGGATCCCAAAATGTTGGACCAAGTTTTCAAACGATCTCAACACACCACTTTCATATAGGTCACCGAGTGTAGTAACCTCCCTGACAATCCACTCTGGCCAGCAGAAAGGAGACTTGCCAATACATAATCTTGGGTTCTGCCATATGCTCGAGGCAATATTTAAATAAGTGTCCAATTTAAACAATCTGGACACTTTAGTCCATACCGAGTGTAAATGCGAAATAACGGGGTGTAACTTAATTTTTCCAATTAGTTTGATAGAGATGCTTTGTAACGGCGAAATAAGGGCAAGAACTGCCTGTTCAATAACAAACCAGGGAGGGGCTCTCTCAGGTGGAAGTGACCAATGAGCCAAATGTCTGAGACTGAATGCATAGTAATAAAACAAAATCTTGGGTAGGCCTAGACCACCTTTGTCAATCGGCCTATGTAACTTATTAAAATGCAATCTGGGGCGTTTACCATTCCAAATGAAGGACTTCGCTATGCTATCGAATTGCTTGAAATTAGAGAGGGGGACATCTGCAGGTAGGGACTGTAGCAGGTAGTTAAATTTTGGAATACAATTCATTTTAATAACATTAATCTTTCCAATCATCGATAAATGTAATGAAGTCCACCTGCCCACATCGCTCGAAAATCTTTTTATTAAAGGGTCAAAATTGACACTAAGTCAGACAAATTTGCTGGGAATAAAATCCCCAAATACTTAATGCCCTGTTTGGGCCATTGGAAGGCGCCCGGCTGGAAAGCCGTTACTGGACAGTACGCTGTCAGCGCCAAAGCTTCGGATTTAGACCAATTAACTTTGTATCCTGAGAACTTGGAAAAGGAATTAATAATTCTGTGAAGGCAAGGCATAGATCTAGTAGGTTCAGAGACAAATAATAAAATATCATCTGCGTAAAGCAGAAGCTTATGCGCCAAACCTCCTACAATCACCCCTGGAAAATCATCCTCCTTTCTTATCGCAGCTGCTAATGGTTCCAGGGCAAGACAGAACAATAAAGTGGAAAGAGGGCAGCCCTGCCGAGTTCCCCTATCCAGAGTTAAATAATCTGAAATTAAACCATTTTTTGTACCGCTGCTACAGGGTGTTTATAAAGTAACTTAATCCAACCAATAAATGTACTCCCAAACCCATACATTTCCAAAATCTTAAAAAGATAATCCCATTCTACCATATCAAACGCCTTTTCGGCATCAAGTGAGATGGCAGCGACCGGAGTCTGATCATTCGCCACTGACCACATGATATTGATGAGACACCTGATGTTATCAGAAGAGCTATGGACCCAAATAAACCCCACCTGATCTATATGTATAAGAGATGTCACAACTTTACTTAATCGGTTAGCCAAAGTTTTTGACAATATTTTTATATCTAGTTGGATCAGGGATATTGGATGGTAACTTTTACACTCACTTGGATCTTTGTCCTTTTTAAGAATCAGACTGATCCGGGCTTGTGTCATGGTTGGAGGAAGCTTTCCATTCTTTAATGATTCTGTATAAACTTCTAACAAAAGTGGAGCCAGTTCTGTAGCATAGGATCTAAAAAATTCAGCGGCAAAACCATCTGGCCCCGGAGCCTTGGCAGTAGGTAGGGACTTAATTACCTCGTCAAGCTCCTCCAAGGTTATCTCAGAATCAAGAGAGTTTTTTTGCTCAATCGTCAGTTTAGGAAGATCTAATGGTTCCACAAAGTTTCAATATAGAACTCTTTAAAGGCATTATTAATATCAATGGCTGAAGTAATAATTTCACCACCAGCAGATTTCACTGAGGGAATAATAGAAAGAGACTCTCTCTGCTTTATATATTAAGCCAAAAGATTCCCTGCTTTGTCACCCGACTCAAAGTATGACTGTCTTGCCCTGAATAACCAAAACTCCACTTTCCGCGAAAAAATAATATTATACCTATATTTCAATCGGGTCAATTCTCTGAGGGCATCAGATGACATGCGGTGCTTCAGCTCTGCCTCTGCACTTTTAATATTCTCTTCCAACTCCACAAGTTCTCGTGCATTGGATTTTTCGATGAATGAGGCAAACTGTATGATCCGACCCCTAAGAACAGCCTTAAGTGCCTCCCAAGCCACGCCCACAGAGGATACCAAGGACCAGTTGGTCTCCATATAAACATTGATTTCAGTCGAAATCAGGATTTTGCAAAAGGGACACATTAAGGTGCCAACTATATGATTTCTTTTTCTCTATATGTGGCATCACCTCTAAACTCACCAGGGCATGATCTGAGACTAAAATATTTCCAATTGAGCAAATCAACAACAGATGAAATGAGGAATTTGGATATTAAAAAAAAATCTATTCTAGAATAAATCTTATGGACTGATGAAAAAAATGTATAGTCCCTACCAGATGGGTTCAAAAGTCTCCAAATATCCGTAAGACCAAGATTTTTACACATCCTATGAAGCGTCAATGTTGCTCTAGGGGGCTTACACACTTTTGTTTCACTATGATCAAGGACTGAGTCCATCAAAAGATTAAAGTCTCCTCTCAATATTATATCATGAGGGGTGCCAGCAGCTTACAACATCCCTTCAAGATCTATAAAAAAGCCCTGATCATCAGCGTTAGGTGCGTAAATTTTAGCCAAAATCAACCTTTGCCCTTGAATTTCAACTAACACAATAATGACTCTTCCTAATTTATCTTTAATCTGTTTGAGACATTTGAATTGTAGATGTTTATTTACCAATATAATGACTCCCTTGCTCTTACTTGTACCAGCACTAAAAAAAACATGTCCACCCCATATCTTCCCAAATTTTTCAGCTTCCTGCGGGGAGAGATGTGTTTCTTGAAGAAACACTATATCATATTTCTTACGTTTAAAAAAAGAAATAACCTTCCTTCTTTTTATGGGGTGCCCCAACCCATTTACATTCCATATGGAGAGAGATAGTACACTCATATTAACAACTGACATACTGATATAATAGAAAAAATAAATTGTGTGTGAAAAACAAAATTATACAGACCACATTCCCCATTAGTGAAACAATCAACCCCCGAACTCCCCCCCGAACAAAACAAACAGTAAAAAAGAAAAACGTGTGCATTAAATTTGTGAGGCAAAATTACATAACAGAAAATACTTTGTAAAATAAACCCAGTCAATAGGAAGAATGAACACAAAGAACATGTAGATTCATTCACAGAACTGTCTCAAAGGTGTGATCTTCCACAAAACAAATTCCAGCTTATATAAAACCGTTCAGATTCCTGTTACCTTTTCATTTAATTTCACCGCATGCCCAAGTGGCTGTGGTACCCAAGAGTTCAGCAAGAGCAGTTTCCTTGTTCCCTGGGTCACATACCCGGTGTGCACGGCCGTCATCATGACCACCGTCCACCACTCCATTTTGGCAGGTTTGGTGCTCCAGCTGCGGTCTCCCCGCCCCTGAGCGCCCACCTGTGGCACAAATCCACCCCCGATGTGACAGTCTCCATGGGTCACGAGGACAGGCCTCTTCCTCCCCTGTCCCAGGCTGTTCCGGGGGTGGTCACAAGGAGCCAGGTAAGTACTTCGATGTCCCTGAACTCAACATGGCCATGACACGGTGTGGCACCTCAGGCTCCGCCCCGCCGCGAGGCCCCACCCGCCAGTACGTCTGGCGAGATTGTCCCTCTGGCCGAGATGAAGGAGTTTTATGGCCCCTACTTCATTGTACCGAAAAAAGGCGGTGGGTTGCGGCCAATCTTGGACCTGCGAGTACTGAACCGGGCTTTACACAGACTCCCGTCCTAGATGCCGATGCAAAGACGCACTCTAGCGAGAGTCCGGCATCAAGATTGGTTTGCGGTGGTAGACCTGAAGGACGCATACATCCACGTCTCGATTCTACCTCGACACAGACCCTTCCTGTGGTTTGCATTCGAGGGTCGGGCATATCAGTACAAGGTCCTCCCTTTTGGTCTGTCCTTGTTCCCTCGCATCTTCACGAAGGTCGCAGAGGCAGCCCTTGCCCCGCTAAGGGAAGTGGGCATTCGCATCCTCAACTATCCTGACGATTGGCTAATCCTAGCTCACTCTCAGGATGTGTTGTGTGCACACAGGGACCTGGTGCTCTCACACCTCAGCCGACTAGGGCTTCGGGTCAACTGGGAAAAGAGCAAGCTCCTCCTGGTTCAGAGCATCTTTTTTTCTCGGTTGGACTCAGTCTCGTTGATGGTGCACTTCACGAATGAGCGCACACAGTCAGTTGAAGCCGACTTCACGAACAAGTGCCCACAGTCGGTCACACAGAAAACAACGGTTCCACTGAAACTCTTTCAGAGGCTCCTGGGGCATATGGCATCCTCAGCGGTGGCCACTCCACTCGGGTTGATGCATATGAGACTGCTTCAGCACTGGCTTCAGACCCGAGTCCCGAGATGGGCATGGCGCCGTGGGACGCATCACATGACCATCACGCCGATCTGTCACCGCCTCTTCAGCCCGTGGACCGACCTCACGTTTCTATTGGCAGGCGTTCCCCTAGAGCAGGTCTCCAGGCACGTCGTGGTCACGACAGACACCTCCAAAACGGGCTGGGGTGCTGTTTGCAATGGGCACGCAGCCGCTGGCTAATGGATGGGCCCGCGGCTGCGTTGGCACATCAACTGCCTCGAGTTGCTGGCAATTCTGCTTGCCCTGCGGAGGTTCCGGCCGTTGATCCAGGGCAAGCACGTGTCAGTTTGGACAGACAACACGGCAATGGTAGCATATGTCAACCGTCAAGGCGGTCTGCGCTCCCGTTGTATGTCACAACTCACCTGCCGTCTCCTCCTCTGGAGTCAGCAGCACCTCAAGTCGCTGTGAGCCACTCACATTCCAGGCGACCTCAACACTGCAGCGGACGTGCTGTCACAGCAGGTTACCCTCAGGGGAGAGTGGAGACTCCACCCTCAGGTGGTCCAGCTGATCTGGAGTCAATTCGGACAGGCACAGGTAGACCTGTTCACCTCCCAAGAATCCTCCCACTGCCCGCTCTGGTACGCCCTGACCGAGGCACCTCTCGGTATAGATGCGCTGGCACACAGCTGGCCCCCTGGACTGTGCAAATATGCGTTTCCCCCAGTGAGCCTACTTGCACAGATCCTGTGCAAGGTCAGGAAGGACGAGGAGCAGACTGTCCTGGTAGCACCCTACTGGCCCACCCAGACGTGGTTCTCAGACCTCATGCTCCTCGCGACAGCCCTCCAGCGAATTCCCCTGAGGAAGGACCTTCTTTCTCAGGGATGGGGCACCATCTGGCACCCGCGACCAGACCTCTGAAATCTCCATGTCTGGCCCCTGGATGGGACGTGGAAGACCTAAGCGGTCTACCACCCGCGGTGGTAGACACGATCACTCAGGCTAGGGCCACATCTACGAGGCGCCTGTATGCCTTTAAGTAGCGTCTGTTCGCTAAGTGGTGTTCTTCCTGACGGGAAGACCCCCAGAGATGCGCAATTGGATTGGTGCTTTCCTTCCTGCAGGAGAGGTTGGAAGGGAGGATGTCCTCTTCCAAACAAGTGGAGAAAGTATGGCACAACAGTGACATTATCAAGAACAGGACGTCCTTCCAAAATTGATGAAAAGACAAAGAGAAAACTGGTCAGGGAGGCTGTCAAGAGGCCTACAGCAACATTAAAGGAGCTGCAGCTCTTTCTGGCAAGTACTGGTTGCTCCCTACATGTGACAACTATCTCCCGTATTCTTCATCTGTCTGGGCTATGGGGCAGGGTGGCAAGACCAAGCCTTTTCTGACAAAAAAAACAAAAAAAAAACAAACAAACAAACAAACAAAAAAAAAAACATCCAAGCCCAGCAAAAACCTATATCCAGTTTCCCAAAACCATGTGGAAAAATGTGTTATGGTCTGATGAGACCAAGATTGAACTTTTTGCCCAAAATTGTAAAAGGTATGTTTGGCGCTAAAACATCACAGCACATCAGCAAAAGAACACCACACCCACAGTGAAGCATGGTGGTGGCAGCATCATGCTTTGGGGTTGCTTTTCTTCAGCTGGAACTGGGGCTTTAGAGAAGGTGGAGGGAACATGAATAGCTCCAAGTACCAGTCAATTTTGGCACAGAACCTTCTGGCGTCTGCTAGAAAGCTGAAAATGAAGAGATCTTTCACCTTTTAGCATGACAATGATCCAAAGCACACATCCAAATCAACAAAAGAATGGCTTCAGCAAAAAAAGATTAATGTTTTGGAATGGCCCAGCCAGAGCCCAGACCTGAATCCTATAGAAAATCTGTGGGGGACCTGAAAAGGGCCATACAGAGGAGATGCCCTCTCAATTTGACAGATCTGGAATATTTTTGCAAAGAAGAGTGGGAAAATGTTCCCAAGTCAAGATGTGCCATGCTAATAGACAGTTATTCAAACAGACTGAGTGCTGTAGTAAATTCAAAGGGTGCTTCAACTAAATATTAGTTTAGGGATGTGCACACTTATGCAGTTAGGCTATTCTAAGTTTTTTATTTTAATTTGTTTTCTCTGAAATATGTCACTTTGCTTTTCGGTGGCATTGCATAGATTAAATGTGCGAAAATTCTGATATGATTTCTTTATTAAATTTTTTACATCACAAAAACCTGCTGTATTAACAGGGGTGTGTAGACTTTTTAGATCCACTGTATATAAGTAACCACCTTCCATTCACCTTCAGGCAAGTATCCGTCTAAACATGCAGGCGGAAAATTACTTACACAAATGACATAAAAACAATTATAAATGTGAAAATAATAATTATAATGATGATAATAATCACTGTAATATAAATCATGGTTCGAGGTGAATGTAATTTTGTATTATTTTATGATTTAATCACAGATGTGTAGGCTGCAGAGTTGTGGTCACAATGAACTGCTCTGTGGAAATAAAGCAAACTGAACTCAAAGCACCTCCTAAGCTGAGATGTCTGAGGTCATTTGCAGCGCTCATAGAAGATACTGTTCTTGCAACAAAACAAAAAATTCAGAAGACAAAAACAAAGAAAGATTGAGATCCTTTTACATACGTGTGTTCCACAAGACTGCACGCCTCTATACAAACAGCGTGTCATACATGCACATAAATGGCTTTTCTGTCATCTGTTCTTAATAATATAATAAAGTGTGTTTCTTCAAGTGCGTGTCTGTGTCTCTACGGGCAAATTATTTGTAATATTAATTTGATAATAATAATAGCCTAATAATAATAATGATAATAATTACGTCATACATGAATTGGAAAACGAGCCAAATATCGTCTTGACATCGTCAAAGGCATCAGCTACTGGTGATCACCCTGACCATCGTCGATCCCAGAGATCATCATCTGTCGGCACAACCCTAATGTGCATTTCTCTCTATAAATTAACAAAATGTTCAGACAGTCTCCTTGCTGGTTTTTCCGACACATTCAGAATCATTACCGCTTTTGCCGGTGTCGCTGCGGCTCGCTTCATGCATGCGCTTGTAAAATGTATATTGGCTATATTGGGTATTATGGTTTAGTAATTCTCTGTAATGTAGAACATTGTAACATTGCTTATATGTTATAAGTAACATATAAGCAATGTTACTTATAAAAAATTTTCTCAGCCCTGGAACTCAACCCATTTTCTGATGCCCCCACAAAAATATATATTTAAGTAATTCAATTAATATCACAAACGTGTGACAACTAGTCGACTAATGGCTTAAACTAACGCCTACTAGTCGACTAGGAAAATCTTTGGTCTGGAGCAGCCCTAGTTTGTAGCCTGCTAGCTTTTTTAGCATTGCTTATCTATCTGTTTTCATCTTTGAATCTTTAATCTCAGCCATTTTTCAATAAGTGAATTAATCATAATTGCCTTATTAACCCAATTGCTTGCAATATTAATTGTGATCAGATACAACGAGCCTGTTGTATAACATTTTAAATGGTGGAGAAACTTTATTCAGATTTCTAATCGGATAATTTGTCATTTATCCTTCTTATAATGGTGGTCGAACTCGGCCAATTCCATTATACAATTTCCTACATATTATTGTTGGAGATGTGTAAAGTCGCTAATTTTCCTACATAATGGCGTAGACATGCGGACAATTTAATTCCTAATACACACAAATTTAATTACATATTATTGGTGAAGGTACACGGGCACTTTAATCCATACCGTGCACATTTATACTTACTATATTAAAATTCCTTTACACTTGGGCACCCAAAACCCTGTTGCCATTTTGTGAATTGTCCCTCCTCGAACCCGTAGGTACTCACCACTGCTGACCGGGAGCACCCCACAAGCCTTGCCGTTTCAGAGATGCTCTGACCCAGTCGTCTGACCATACGATATGGCCCTTGTCAGAGTTGCTCAGGTCTTTACTCCTGCCCATTTCTCCTGCATTCAACACGTTGACTATGAGAACTGATTGTTCGCTTACCATCTAATCTACCCAGACATGTGGCCTTGTTAGGAGATGATCAACGTTATTCGCTTCACCTGTGAGTGGTCATAATGTTTTAGCTCATCTGTGTATTTCCCAACACTTTTTGGAGGACATGTTGTTACGTTGTAGCTCTCGCAATATTCAATCAAATTTTTACCATGTTGTTTATCTGTCTCACATACAGGATTATTATATATTGTTGTTATTTTTTGGCTGACATATTTCCCCCCACTATTTGGAGGACATTAACTTAATTGATTTGAAGTTAATTGTCTGGTTGTAGTTCTTGCAATATGCAAGCAAATCTTTACCATGTTGTTTATTTGTCTCACATATAGAATTTTTGAATATTATTGTTGCTGTCTGGGGGACATATTTCCCCCAGTTTTTGGAGAACATTGACTTTATTGACTTAACTGTAGTCAGTTGTCATGATGTTGCTCTTGCAATATGCAAACAAATCTTTGCCATGTAGTTTATTTGTCTCACATATAGAATTTTTGAATATTATTGCTGTTTTTTGGGTGACATATTTCCCCCCACTCTTTGGAGGACATACATTTTATTGACTTGTCAATTGTTGCATTTTTGCTCTCACAACGTGCAAGAAAATCTTTGCCATGCTTATCTGTCTCACATATAGAATTATTGAATACTGTTGTTGTTTGGGTGACATATATCCCTCCACTCTTTGGAGGACATTGACTTTATTGACTTACTGTAGTCAATAAAACCAGGACAGAGGCTCAACGTTAGGGGTGGTGTCAGGCAGCCTGGAAGGAGGGTACAGGTCAGGGGCAGGGTCCGGCGGCCTTGGAGGAGGGTCCATGTAGGGGGTAGGGTCTGGCATCCTGGCAGGAGGCTTCAGATAGGGGCGGGGTCCAACAGCCAGGGAGGAGTTCAGGGTCAGCAACAGCCGCAGGGGAAATTTGAACACTACCGCTGCCCAGACACAGAGGAGGGCAGTAGCCAAATGAAAGATGGCAAACTCAACCGGCATACCGACCTCCACAGACGGACATGCTGGCAGTGGCAGAGGAATGGCCTCAGTGGCCGGGAGCACTGGCAGCGAGAATGCATACATTCTCACACAAGACACAGACTAGACAAGGCACAAAACATGATTGTCAGAGTTCAGCCACAAAGACAATAAAAAGACAACCAACAGAAGTGGCTGAACCCTGACACTCACATATTAGATGATTAAATATCGTCAAACTCTCCTACTTGATCTAGATGAAACCATAGCAAACTCAAACCTGACTGCAAGAGATTTTAAGTCCTGCCATGAAGTTTTGACAAAGTCCGGCTGTCTACTAGGCAGTCAGTCAAATACAAACACCAACCAGAATATGCACACTGCAACAGGAAAAAGTAATAAATAAATAAAAATAATTAAATTAAAATTAATACATAGCAAAATAGTATAACATAAAATGTTTCTGTTTTTGTTTATTTTATTATACTTCTTTTTTTTTATAAGGGCATGTATATGTATATTTATAAAGTTTCTAATGCTTTGGCAGTGTAGCTTCAACAAAGCTCCTTACCCTCCTTATCAAGTTATCCTAATGGTCCAGTGTAGAGTAACTGCCCTGTCAGCGCATGATCTCCAAATGATCAATATTCACCAGTTCCTGCTATTTATAGGCATTCCCCTTGACGTCAAGAAGTGTCACAATGCCATCATAAAAGCGATTCAGAGAGCAAATGGAACGTGGAAGCCAAATACTCAGAGCGTGACTACCTGTTTCTAATACACTTTAAACGTTCGATAAAAACTCTCTTTACATAGCCTTCAAGTATACTTACATACAGATATTTTGTTCATTTCTGTTTATTTTTGTTGTCTGTGTAATAAAAGTCTTTTTAGGAGTCTTTTGTTCAATTCAAAGCTAATTCTATGCAACTTAAACCTATACAGAAACCAATGTTGTATTTAGGCTAATTCAAATGCCTATGCATGAAGTACACTGCTCATTTCACCATCATGGGCGTTGCCATTTCATTCATTGATCTTTTTCTCACCAAAAGCGATCGTATCACTTTAGAAGACATTAATTTAACAGCTGGAGTCGATGACGTTTATGATGACTGTCTGTGGTTTTTGGATCTTCAAAAGAGAAATCACAATTCACTTGCATTTTAAGGAACTACTTTTCGTGCTTTCACAAGGAAGAGAGAGAGAAATAGTGTTAGACCCCATATGCAGAGTTTAATGAGGATCATAAAAGATAAACAAATAACAATGCCAGCAACGATGATGAAGGAAATATAAATTCTAGCATGGAAAGAACAAGTGAATAGCTACATAGGACTAAGACTAGTCAAAGGAGAAGAGAACATGAGGGATTAAATACATATATGGGTAATGACAAAACATAGAAAACCTGGAAACAAAGATGGGAACAGAGAGTGTGATGAGGGCAGTGCATCATGGGAAGTGTAGTCTAAGGGAAAAACTTCAACAGAAGTCTCAATAGATGTCAAACTAAAAGTCCAAACAAAAAGGGAAGGTGATGGGATGATGGAGCTGTGACACTGCTGAACTAAGAAATGTTTCTATCTTTCTTCAAATATGTTCTGGTGAAGAAAGAAAGTCATACACACCTGGGATCTCATAAGGGGGAGTAAATAATGAGAGAATTAAATTTTTGGGTGAACTATTCCTTTAAAGCCCACTGATACAAGACAGAAATACATTTCTGTTTCAAAAGCTAATCGTATTATACTGTAGTAGCAACACTTTTGTTACTCATCCAATATCTCATTTGTATATCATTATTATTAATTACTGTTAAGCCTTTTCTGTATTGACTCACAGAGCTGTGTTATTCCCATCTACTGGCATGTACACAATTGAAATTTCCGTGACTCTTCGAGGATCTGGAAATTACAATGTTAAAATTTTCTGATATTTGTAGGTTTCCATACCCACTGGAACCATGCTTGCATTTATGCTGATTTAAGTATAATTTTTTTTAATCATTGTATTACCAATTTATTTATTTATTTATTTATTTTTTACAGTAATAAAAATCGCCATCGCCAAAAACTTTTAACGAAAAATTCATTACACTAATGAAAATTGTGAAGGTAATGTGCTTAATTGTCATAACAATATAAGTCTGAAAATATAGGTCATTCCAACAAAATGTCATTTACAATGCTTAAATTTAATCGATACAATTTAAATAGGTTTGTTAATAATAATAATAATAATAATAATAATAATAATAATAATAATAATAAAATACTTCTTAAAATGTTACACATTGCTGGGGGCATAAAAGTAAAAATTTTAATAACTGAAATCATTTTATGTCATATATGTAATTTCCTCATGTCCTAAATAAGTAATCATCATCATCATCATCATCATCATCATCTCTCTCTCTCTCTCTCTCTCTCTCTCTCTCTCTCTCTCTCTCTCTCTCTCTCTCTGGGGTGTGGCCAAAAGGTTGCCACCCTGCCACCCTAAAAATGAGCTTTGTCACCCCAACTCAGACCCAGCGTGAATACTGAGATGGCTCAAAGCGGCTTAACCCATCTGTGTCGCGCATAGTCACAGAGACCATGACAACGTTTCTTTTTTTGCGTCCGCTCACGCTGTTTTTTTAAACGTTTACCACGTAAACACTCCCTAGGTTGATGTCTTTTGACAAATGCGTAGCATCTCTCACAGGAGCACTGCATTTTTAGACGGCGTGTCAAGTTAAAAAGAACTTCAACTGTTAAAACGCAACTTGAGACACCTGAGTTCTGCTCTATTTGTTGCGCTGAACTATCGAGAACTTGTTTGTTCTGACCTGGTTACTGTCTTTTAGAAATGCTTTAGCCAATAGTTCCATGACTGTTACACTAACCTGAGAAAATTATAAAATGCTTCTATCAAAGTCACCAGAATTGAACGGTTTGGTGTTGTTTTAGCCCTTCCCTATCTGTCACTCGACGTTGTGATGATGTAGTGACACTAGGGGTCACTCTTGGGAGCCCGAAACACCTCTGGTCTTTGATAAAAGGCCAATGAAAATTGGCGAGTGGTATTTACATACCACTCCCCCGAACATACAGGTATAAAAGGAGCTGGTATGCAACCACTCATTCAGATTTTCTCTTCGGAGCCGAACGGTCGATGTTCACTGAGCTGAATTCCACGACTGTTCATTCACCTCTGCTGGACCTGACTGCGCATTTCAGCGGCTTCTCCCTCCTCTGCACGGGTGCACTGCAGAGAACGCCCCTGGGCACTTTGGCAGAAATAAAAGAGTATATTTCTCTAAAAGAGCGGCACACACGGAACGTCATTTTAAAGACGCGTCTTTTTAAAGATGCCTTTCCGTTTGTGTGTTATTCCTGGTTGCGGACATTATCTCTTGCCTTCTGATGGTCACGATCGCTGTCTTTCGTGTCTGGGTGCAACCCAGACAGCGTTTGTGGATGGATCATGTACTCATTGCGAGAACATGACCATGGCAACGTTACGGTCGCGGCTTGCCTTCGTAAGAAAGCAAGCCACTCCAGCGGCTCTCCGCCTCGGTCCTTCTACCTACGGGTATGAGGCCAGCGCGGCTAGCACTGGGGGCGATTTGGGGACCCCAATGGGACCACCTCCACCGGGTATCCCCCCACAGACCTCCCACTCCCCAGCATGCTCGTCTGCTCCGATCGGGCTTCCGGATTAGTCTGATGGCTCGTCTCACGGCGAGTTCGACTTCTTGTTCAGAGCCCGCAAAGGTGATGAGCTCTCGAGCGCAGCATCGGAGAGCGGGCTCGTCCAGTCGGACACGGAAGCCTCAGCTGGGCTCCCCCCCTCGGGTACAGTCACCCAGTCACAGGCTGACGCGGAGATGACGGACATGCTTTCCCGGGCAGCCACCAGCGTCGGGCTAGAGTGGATCCAGCCTGCGGGCCGTAAGTTGCCCAGGTCTGGTCTAGAGCACAGTAAGGCTGGCCTGTTTTGTCTGTTCAGTAAGGCTGAGTGAAATGTCCCTGTCACTGTCCCTGTATTTTGGCCTTTGACCTCATTTGGATAAAATTCAAGGGTTTAGTTTTACCCCTGAACTCTTTATTACAGTATTAATGAATTAATTCACATTTTATATCACCACCATTAAAGTATTGGAACAACAACAACAAAAACAACAGCAAAATAATAATAATAATAATAATAATAATAATAATAATAATAATAATAAAAAATAAAAATGTTGTTGGTTCTGAAACCTTAACTGTGAAAATATTTAAATACCATGATGATCAATAACATTTTCTAAAAATCTAAAAAACTTCTGGCAGTTTTGCGCTTTGATGTAACAAAAGCAAATTTCACAGAAACAAGCATGATCCAAGAGTGACAAGCTTGATTTCAAGCACAACATGTACAGCATATTATTACATTGCATATAATGGACTGAACACTTTCCTTGGCACAGTATAAATGAAGAATTATCAATGCACTTTTTTATTAAACTGAGAAAACTGCATAACCAAAATAGAGGTAATTCGAATGTTGTTTTAAATAAATCTCACCAGTGAGTAATGGGTATTCAGAGGATTTATGTATTTGATAGGTTTTATTTTTCATCTTAAAATAATATATTCTTAAAATACAGCAGAGCCTTTGATTCAAGGAATATGCCTTGGCAATTGAAAAAACAAACAAACAAACAAACAAAAAGTGTAAATGTTTGTCTGAAATAACATTTATTTATTTTATATTGACTGTAGAGAAATTGTGTTTATAAATGCATATTTAAGAAATGGTAAATCCAGCACAATTTGAATTGTTCACATCTGAAATATTTTGGTCAACTTAGAGTTGCAAGTCACATGTGCTCGAGGGACATGTTTCTCCAGGATTTGTAATCTAACCACACTGAAAAAAATTACGAGTAAGATTTATTTAATTTTTATTTCACAAGTTTTTGCACACAGTTTTTCCAAGCTAATTTTAATCCGAAGTTTCATTTCCACACACAACCACGTGACTGCTTCGTATTCCGATTAAAAAATAGCGCAAATCCCTTGCACAGGTTTCGAGTGTCATTTGCTTCTGTAGTGAATTTTTAGCATAGAACCAGCCAAGAGAAGAGGCCGTTCTGAAGTCTGGCAGCATTTTCATGTGGTGTCAACAAATAAAGTAAGTTTAATAATATCAAGAATTATAATAATAATAATAACATCAACAGCAATATTAATAAGAATCATACGATTATAATAATAATAATTATTTAAATGTGTAATTTTGTGTATATTCAATGTGTAATAAGCATATATTATGTAAAATATTACATAATTTATATTAAAATATTACATGTTCTCAATGTAATACATGTGGGCTTCTTTTGTAGGTCGAGTGCTTAATTTGTTCTCAGCAGTTGTCATATAATATCAACACATCCTCAATGTTGAGACATTTTAGAGCTAAACATGAGAACACATCTTCAGGAAGTGGACCAAGAGCTACAAGCTATAAGACTTCTGGTCAGTCTTTATAATAAGGCATCTTAAATAGTGGAAGAAGCTAAACTGTATACATTAATGTTTTAAAGGCTGTTATGTATTACTGCAGTTATATTTTTATATACTTTAATGCATTGTAGGGATCAGAAAACAAATATTGATGGGGCCTTGGTCAACAAGATTGTAAAATATTACCAGCCATTTACAATGGTTGAAGATGCCGGCTTTAGGGAGTTTGTTGGAATTTTAGACCCAACCTACATTATTCCATCCCGCCAGTCATTAATGAAAATGGTTGAGGATAAATACAGGAGGCCAAAGAGGAGGCCATGGAAGAGGTGAAAAAAAGCCAAAGCTGTAAGCCTCACATCAGATATGTGGACATCTTTACATATAGATGCATATCTGACAGTGACATGTCATTTTATAAATGAAAAGGATCAGCTATCCACAGTTTTACTGGGGGTGGGAAAATTTTCAAAAAGTAATACTTCCGAGAATATAGCTAAAGTGAAGACGGCTTTGATGGAGGAGTGTGGCATTCAGAACAAAGTGTGATGTCTTGTAACTGATGCTGCTGCCAATATGGTAGCATGTGCCAGCATCTTGAAGCTCCGACACACAAACTGCATAGCACATGCACTTGGTTGTGAAAAAGGCCATAGAACAAACACCAGAACTTGAGGATATTATAGTAAAGGCACGAAAGATTGTGGCTCATTTCAAGTCCAGCACAACAGCAAGTGAAAGGCTATTGCTGTTACAAAATCAGATGGGCAAGCCAAATCACAAGTTAATTCAGGAGGTGGATACTCGTTGGAACAGTATGTATGCCATGTTAGAGCGCCTCTTTGCTCAGAGGGAGCCAATAGGTGCTGCTTTGGTTACTCTGAAGACAAACCTCACACATTTGACTTCAGAAGAGTACCAGATAGTAAATTAATGTCTTAGTGTTCTGTGCCACTTCAATGAGGCTTCCATAGAATTGTCAGAGGAGAAGAGAGTGTCAGGGTCAAAGGTGATTCCTCTTATATGAATGCTGAGGTATGCAATCACCTCAAAGAACTCACAGGTTGATAATGAGAGGGCTTTGCAATTGTGCAACAACCTGCTGAGGGTTCTCTTGGAGAGGATGTCTACATATGAGACTATGAGCGTTATGACCCTGGCAACTCTGCTTGATCCACATTTTAAAACTGTAGGCTTCTGCAGCCAGTCAAATGCACAGACTGCTGTGAGACGCCTCACAGAAGAATGTGCTGCAATCTTAAGAGCTGTGGCAGTCCAAAACACACCATCCACATCCTCTCAAATCCCCTCATCACAACCAGAGCCAGCAGGAGCCACAGGCAGCCATGCAACCCACTCAGGTACTGTTTGTGGGATTATGTGTGTATGTGTGTGTGTGTGTGTTTTATTACATTTGGCATGGATCATGCATGTATTGCAGGGAACCTGAATTCCATTAAACTTTTATTTCATTATTCTATCCTTTTTCAGGTAAAGGTCTGTGGGATTTACTGAACAGTCATGTTTTAGAAACCAGAAGGAAGAAAAATGTGACTGCAGATGCCACAATTTAGGTTCAACGGTACCTCAGTGACCCACATATTGGATGCACAGAAGATCCCCTGCATTTCTGGGCTATTTAAAATGCTGTCTATCCACATCTTCATCATCTTGCCCTGGAATTTTTATGCACTCCTGCCTCAGTCCCGTGTGAGAGAATATTCTCAAAGGCAGGGGAAGTAGTAAATAAAAAAAGAAAGAAATAGACTTAGCCCCCGCACTGTTGAACAAATCCTGTTCCTTAATAAAAATGTTAAAGTCTTCCATTTCCCACATAATAAAATGTCAACTCTCCAGTTCACAAGCACTTTCACTGCCCAGTTCACAAGCACTTCAACTGACCATTCCAAAATAATCTTAATTTATTTTGATCAGCCTTGCCTATGAACTCATTGGTTTAGGACTAAGGCAAAACCTTATGTGAATAAGGCTGCATGTGTTTATCAAAGCAGATTCATAAAAATAGCTACAGTACAAGTTAAGTTGTCCCATTTATAAATTCATTCATAGACTAATTTATTCATACATTGTGTAAGTACTACATCAACAGTGACACATGACACATGAAAGACTAATTATTGTTATTGCCTTCATGGTTTTCAGAGTACAAAGTGATTGACTTATTACATGAAAAAATAAAAAAATGACTGGGTCCTCTGAGACGCAAAGGCAGCTTTTCAACCTTTTGACCACAAGATGTCATTAGTGTACACCGTGTTGAAAAGCTTCGAGTAGTGAATCATTTCAGGATACAGTTGAGGGGAAAGCCTCATTACTTCGCAATGCTTCATTTCACCATCACTGGAGCTGTGCACGGAGACCTCAGCACGTGCACAAAACACAATGATTGTAACAAATAACAGATACATTTTTATTTAATTTTTTTTAGATCATGAACAGGTAATTTTGAGTAGAAAATTAACTTCAGACTTCACAAAACAAGAAGTTACCAAACGTAACAACAAAATCAACAATAAAAAATGTATAAATATACTATGAAACCATGCAAGCTCATTAATTATTCAAGCCCAATGCATGCTGGGAACAACAGCTTCAAAAAGTAATGTACAATTTACTTACCAGTGAAATTTACTCAAATTAGTGAATAAATATGACAAGGTTTTCTACTTAAGGACATGATGAAGCATTGTAAAAATAACAAATAATCATAAATAATATTTACTTATAAGCTAAAGCATATTTTTTTGTACATTAATTTTCTTAATATTTTCAAGCATGCTTTAACTTAGTCAGTGTAGAAAGTACTTAATCTTTTCTGCTAACTAAAAACCACAATAAAGAAAGTGAACTATAATGCTGAAGACTACAAAGACTTAAAGTACAAATAAATATTTCCATCCGAGGTTAGCAACGGAGCACTGCATATTTTACAACATAATTTTACAAACCTTGTCAGAGTCAAGCTGACATACAGTGAAAAGATGACCCGCATCACACCTTAAATCATCATGTGAGTCAAACTAACAAGAGCTGTGAATCACAGCACTTCAAAAAGGTACTACATCATTCTCTTAAAGGAATAAATTAAAATGATGTCATTATTTACTCACCTGCATATTATTTCAAACCTATGTGTTATATGAACGTGAATTACATTTCAGAGCTTTGTTGGGGGGTGGTGAAACCCATATAAAACAGCATTTATTGGGTTTATGATGATCATTTTGGGCAGCTAAAGAGAAAATAATTAATTTGCACAAAACTAGTTGAATGATGCTCGATGTGGAAAACAAAAATACGTATGTTCGGGTAGTCTACTCCTGTTTACATATAGGCTACTGTATACTGCGTGTAAAGGGGTTTCAAAATAATTTAAGAGATTATTTACAAAATTGAATGTATAATTGAATTAATACATTGAATGTTCAACTGAATATAGTATTTGACTTTAAAACATTATTTAAGCACAAATTAATGTCATTAATGTCAGTGTAGAGGGATGAATGTGATGTATTTGTGTGTGTTTACAGGATTTTAGGACATATATGTTGGTTGGGAAGGTGCCAGCAATGAACAGGACATCAGTGAGTTAAACTATCTATCTTTCAATTAAATTCAACTGTTCTTCTCTAATCATGTCCATATTCAATTCACTCACATTCATTTGTGCTTTATGATATACTGAAATATCTAAGTTATTTGTCAGTAACAGTACTTGTATGACTGGAAATAGCTGCCCGGAGGCACTACCAATATGACTGCCAATTAAAAGACTTGCCTTAAAGGGACTTTGATTTATAACGTGAAGGAAGGAAGGATTAATAAAATCTGATTCAAACAACAAATCTTTATGCTAGAAAAGTAGCCCCCATGCCACAAAAAAAGTGATGTAATTTCTCACAGCATGTGAGTATTGCATTTAAAATCCAAATAATATTAATAGATGATAATAATATAATTCAAACTTATTGCTATTAGATATATTTTGTTTTCACTGAATGTTACATTTTTTAAACTCCAACTTTTACATTTGGAAACCATAAGCTTCTTCTCACTCCATGCTGAATGTCAGCAGATGGCGCCGCAACAAAATAATAAAAGCCATCTAAACACACAGCTGGTAAAATAATGAGACCATTTTCTTTATAAAAAAAAAAAAAAAAATCCCAAATAAAAATGTTGGAATTTGCATCTATGAATTATTTTCCAAATTATTTTTATAATAATAATCATTATTATTAATATTTTATTTTTATAATTTTATTTTTTTTTTGTTATGGCTAAGTTCTGGGTATGCATGAGTGTGTGTGTATCTATATGTGTGCCTATGTTTGTGTGTTATATGGCTTATTATTAAAAAAGACATAAGACCAGCAAATAAATAGACTTACAGGGACATATTCTGCAACAACAACTCACTCTCCTACACTCCTTAGATTTATTTCATGCAGCAATATTTGTGTGAAGCCACATTGAAAAATTAATAAAAATGCCCACTAAAAGAAACAAACTAAAATGTCAAAGCTTTAAAAGTGCCTCAATAATCCATTTTGAATTTCAAACAGGAAATTTCAAAATTTCCATTCTACAAACACTTTAGTCATTTCATTTGTTAAATGTAATTATAAGCTGCTCACATGGTGGAATGCACAAAGAAATGCTAAAGAAAGAGTGTTTGTTATACTCTGACCATTCTCTGCTAAAATACAAATAAATACATTTTATATAAATACAATAGGGGCCAAATGTCTAAGACCACATTGAAAATTAGGGGTTCTAAATCTTATTTAAACTGGGACATAACAGAAAGATTTAAGATTAAAACTAATTAAACAACAAAGTTGTAATACAAAATGAAATAAAATAAAACAATAACATTTTCACAAAATTCATTGACCATTTTGTGACATTGACAACACGTCAGATTTTCCAGTCTCCATTGACGCAAACAAGATGTTCTTTGAAACTAATTAAAAAAATCTGCATTAAATTAGAAAAGAATTCAAAATAGAAGCATTTTCACTGGTGGTTCCAGACATTTGGACCACGCTGTGTAAACGGTATCCTGTATCTTCACCATCTCTGATACTGTCAGAGGATTTATTTTACAGTTAGAGCAGCACTTTTGACCGTATTGACATTTTCACTCAGGTTTAAAAAAAAAAAAAAAAAAAAAAAAGTTAATCTGGACTGATAGCTGTACAATATAATTTATACAATCAGATGAAAAGATATAACATCCCAAAGGGTATTTAATGATATTTGCCCAATTGAATAACTTGCTTTGACTTTGTTAGTGGCGGTGAGCAAAGAGAACTCAGCACTTTTTCTGCTGGTATAATCACAACTGAAATCTTAAGAGAGTTTGTGCTTTGTAAGGCCGAAACTACATCCTATTAATTCTTTCAAGAGAACAATAAGGACCTCTGCGCTGAGGTTACTGTTAAACAAACCTTTAAAAACAATGATAAATGAAAAAGAGAAAGATTTGCTGGAAAAGATAAATGTGTGCAGTTCTGAAAATAATGACTGTTTTTTTTCAGGCCAATTATAACAAAGAATTGACCCGTACTGTGCTGTACAGTATACGTTACATGTCTAATACGTAATACTATTTTCTCGGACCTCATTGATACAAAATTTACTGAATTTCCTACCAAGTAGGGAGCAGAAAAGGTCAAAAGAAAACATACTCATCCTTAATAGCGAATTACATCTGTCCGCTCCTCTGTGATTCTGCTTTTAAACATCACATCAGTGGTTTTAATAAACTTTCACAACCTGACCACTTAAGAATGGAATGAATGGAGCTCTTTGTTCCCGGGTCCCAGCCTGTAATGTCTTGGCTTGGACTGGCGGGTCCTGATGCGGTTCATCAGCTAAGCTTACTGCAGTGTACCTGGATACGTTTTTCACTGCCTCAGGAAACACTTGCACTCAATAGGAGCCACCCCAGCCCCAGCTGGACGCTCTCATTTACCGGTACTGGAGACACTTATTCTCTGAACCGTGACTATTGAAAGGGCTGTACTTCCTAAAAACAGCTTTATTTTGCTGGCTCATTAGATGAACAGGGCTCCAGGGATGAGAAAGAGAGTGACAGGATCTCAGTAAGGAATGAGTTTAGTGGTGGCTCATTTAGTGCATGTCACTCAGGTGATGCTTTTCCCACAATACTCAAGAATATGTTCTAGAAATTACTTTTAAAAAGGACATTTATGAGATTTTAAACTCAGAATGACTGATTGTTCAACCTCAATACTATAGTTCTGACAGCATGTAAAATATCTGCTAATAATGTAATAATAAAACACATTTAATAGGAAGGGGATAAGGAATTTGAAGAGATTTGTTTGTTGGAATTTTGTGCCTGTGTATGTGCGCCATTATTTGGGAAAGTTGACATATCCTGTGGTGTGACATGCTTTACACCATCTATTACTATTTTGGGTAACAGTTCACATTAATGTTTCCTTTGTTAAGGATTTATAAAGGGTTTACAACAACAATCCTGCAATACCTGCTAAATAGTGAGGAATTTTACTTCATGTTATAAATGTTTAATAACACTTTAGGCAACTAGGAGTAGATAAATTTGGACAGCACTCAGAGCAGCACCATTCTTTTGACATCAAAGTGACAAGGACATTGACAACACAAGTGAGTCAAGACATTACAGTAATTGATATAAACACGAAGTAGACAGTTGCAAAATGTCATATTTCCTCCTTTTAATCTGACTATAATAGTAGATTTTTGTCACACTGTGATAAACCACAATGTGATCAATCATGAATTAGGGCATTTTATATTTTTGATTAATGCAAGTATGAATAAGTGTATTTATTAAGTATAAGCATTTATAATAAGCGAATTGAAATGCTTAAGGACTGCATAATAGTCACCCTTTTTATTCATGTTGTTATAACTGCATATAAATGATTTATAATGCAGTTGTTCATGACTTAGTAGTCATTTATGAACCCCTTTATAAACCCCTTCATAAACTCTTAATAAAGAGAACATTACTGTACAGTGTTACCACTATTTTAAACTGAATTTGCTAATTATTTAGCTAATAATTAGGTATGCAGCTTTTATTAACTGTTATTTGATCTGGAAATGACTCTTGCTGGAACTGCCGATTGAGAAAGGTGACAGATTAATATCCATTATTGCATGAAATGGCTTCAGTGGGTAACAAGAGTTTTGACAAAGCAGTCAGGAGAAATGTTGTGGTGAAGAGTGCAATAGACATTTGGTTGCCAGGAGAACAGACAGAAATTTGAAGAAGGTGTGTGATTGGTTGTAAGGCCTCAGATCTCTGCCACACTGCCAAACTGGAAAGACAGTGGAAGTGTTGAGCTGACAGTAAAATCTGACAACTCTCTTAGCCATGGGAGAGCAAGAAGAATTTCAATGAGCAGCCAGCAGTGTTTGATAGGATTGTCAGGGCTCGAGAGACCTTTGTCACATCACACCAAGATATGTTAAAATGGCCTTAGAGGTTTGCATTAACTCCAAAATGTTGAAAATATTCTATAGAATGAATCCTAGAAATCATCCTAGAATGCTTAGATATTTCCCCTTCCAAAATGCATTAAAAAAAAAATGATGGGATAACATTAGATACGTAATTCTTTATAAAACTACTTGTTATATGTGGTATAACAGCTCACCTCTGATGGATTTGAATACGCCTCTTGCTTTACCCCTTACTGTTTGTAGACCTGTTCTCTTACTCATACTGCAGGACGTCTCAGCACCTGACCCTACAAGTCAGGATCTGCTAAAGTGCCACATCTCTTTTCCCAAGCCGTGGTGTTCTGTCAGTCCAGGTTTGGAAGAGATCTTGGCTTCCACAGTGAAACTGATACTCGTGAATTCTGAGGTGTGCACTGAAGAGGACCGTGCCTGTGACATTTTGATGCCACAGCTGCCATAGTCGTACTTCTTAAATTTCTTATTCGAGTAACACTCATAAATATTGCCAGACACTTTAACATATCAGCAGCTGTTTTTCTATATCAGCCACATTCTTCTCCAAATGTTTTTAATGTTTGTACACAGACACGGCTTTCATGTGCAGATATTTTCAGCAAAGAGTCAAAAGACTGCACAAGATGTAAAAACAAACAAACAAACTAACAAACATTCAAACAGGCATACAACAAACAACAAACAAAAACAACTTTTTTTACCATAAGCCACATCACAAAACATGTAAGCACTGAAAGATAGGGATGTACACAATATATTTAAAATGCAATTTTATTCTTAATATAATTTATATAGAAATCAATATCACACAAATTATATTTTTAAATTGAAAATATTTACAAATAAATGTTTTGAAACCATAAAATCTTGCAGTGACCTGTTTTGATATGGTCATACAGTACAGGTTCCACATGATACCTACTGTATGTTTGAATCTCACTAAACCTGCCAAGAACATGTTTGTGTCATATTTAACCCCATAATCAAAAGTATACAATTATAAATTATATTTTGCTTAAAGAACATGAAGCCTGTTTTAGGACCAATACAAAAAAAAAAAAAAATAAAAATAAAAAAAAAAACTGTTATACATAGAAATGAAGCCACAACACAAATTAATTAAGCCATAACACAAAGAAATTTAGCCAAAACACAATTAAATTAACCCACAACACAACAAAATTAAACAACAACACAAAGAAATTAAGACACAACACAAAGAATTTAAGCCACAACACAAAGAAATCAAGCCACAACACAGCAAATTTAAGCCACAACACAAAGAAATTTAAGCCACAACTCAAAGAAATTCAGCCAAAACACAAAGACATTAAGCCACAACACAACAAAATTAAGCCACAACACATAGAAATGAAGCCACAACACAAATTAATTAAGCCAAAACACAAATAAATTAAGCCACAACACAAAAACATTAAGCCATAACACAAAGAAATTTAGCCAAAACACAATTAAATTAACCCACAACACAACAAAATTAAACAACAACACAAAGAAATTAAGACACAACACAAAGAAATTCAGCCACAACACAAAGAAATTCAGCCAAAACACAAAGAAATTCAGCCATGACACAAATAAATTAAACCACAACACAAATAAATTAAACCATAACACAAATAAATTAAACCACAACACAAATAAATTCAGCCACAACACAAAGAAATTAAGTCACAACACAAAGAAATTAAGCCACAACACAAAGAAATTAAGCCACAACACAAAGAAATTAAGACACAACACAAATAAATTCAGCCACAAAACAAAGAAATTAAGTCACAACACAAAGAAATTAAGCCACAACACAAAGAAATTAAGCCACAAAACAAAGAAATTAAGCCACAACACAAAGAAATTAAGCTACAACACAAATAAATTAAGCCACAACACAAAGAAATTAAGCCACAACACAAATAAATTAAGCCACAACACAAAGAAATTAAGCCACAACACAAAGAAATTAAGCCACAACACAGCTAAATTAAGCCACAACCCAACAAAATTAAACCAAAACACAAAGAAATTAAGCCACAACACAAATAAATTAAGCTACAACACAAAGATTAAGAAAGGAATTTTTTTTTTTGACACAGCAAGCCAAAAATCCGTTATGTTGCCTGGAGGCAACACCATTCCATAGAGAGTAGTGTTGTTACGGTACCAAAATTTCAGTAGTCGGTACCGATACCAGTGAAATTTCATGGTTCTCGATACCAATTTCGATACCACAGAAAAAATTTGCTAATATGATAATGTGCCATTGAACACATTCCTCTAGCCTATTTAAGTTACATTTCAATGTAAATAATAAATTAAAAGATATGCATGTTTCCTTCAAGTGTTTATAACACTTGTTTGTTTTTAAGCAGGGCCCTATTTTCCCCCCAAATACTTTTTTCCTTTTTTTTTAAATTATTTTTCCAGAATACCATGTTTTAAAGTTTAATTTAATTTCAATATCAAAATGGTGTCTAATCAAAACATTTTCCTTAAACTTTTAAAAACTTTTAACAAGTAAAAAAATAAAACAATTACTTGTCAACATACCATTGCATTTTTGAACAAACTTTTATTCAGTACAAAAGAACTCTTGCTTGTGATATATTGCTTAATTTTTTATTATTATTACCAGGGTTGGGGAGTAACGGAATACGTGTAACGGGATTACGTATTTAAAATACAAAAGTATTTGTCCACTACAGTTACACTTTAAATCATTGGTATTTAGAATACAGTTACATTCAAAAAGTATTTTGATTACTGAAAAGATTATTTTGCATTTTAATGTCATTTGTTTCATTTAATATTTAGTTCTTTCAGATGGAAAACATTTATACACATAAATGATGCGATCCAAAGAGCTTTTGAACAGCGGTGAAACACTTTCTTATGATGTGTTACATTCATACGAGTAGACAGAGAAGTAAGTTTGAAGTAAGTTTGGAGCAGAAGAAATAGAAATAATCCTTGTGTAAATTGTCAGCTTTACGCTAAGTTAAAATGCTATTTCTAGCCATTTTACATGCACGTTACCAGGCATGATCATATTTTTTTATCAAGAAAATTCACGTTAGATCATACATTCTTTTTTTCTAGTAAGATCTTTGATATTAGGGCAAAAATGTTATTCTTTTTTTTTTTCTCCCCTTTTTCTCCCCAATTTGGAATGCCCAATTCCCAATGCACTCTTAGTCCTCGTGGTGGCGTAGTGACTCACCACAATCCGGGTGGCGGAGGACGAAGCTCAGTTGCCTCCGTGTCTGAGACTGTCAACCCACGCATCTTATCACGTGGCTTGTTGAGTGTGTTATTGCGGAGACCTAGCACGTGTGGATGCTTCACGCTATTCCCCACGGCATCCACGCACAACTCACCATGCGCCCCACCGAGAGCGAACCACATTATAGTGACCACGAGGAGGTTACGCCATGTGACTCTACCCTCTCTAGCAACCGGGCCAATTTGGTTGCTTAGGAGAACTGGCTGGAGTCACTCTAAATAGTGTACTTGTTTTAGAAACAACACTGCATAAGATATTTAGGTTTTTCAGAGAATGTATTTTTAACATGTGTATTTTGTCTTACTGTACTGGCAGAGTTTTTATAGTCAAAACAAGTGAAAAAATCTACCAGTTCTGAAGAAGTAATCCAAAGTATTTAGAATACGTTACTGACCTTGAGTAATCTAACGGAATATGTTACAAATTACATTTTACAGCATGTATTCTGTAATCTGTAGTGGAATACATTTCAAAAGTAACCCTCCCAACCCTGATTATTACAAACATTATTCATTACTCATTATTTATTATTATTATAATAATCATTATTACAATTTCTACAGTGATAATTACATTTTACTATACAGTTATAATATATTAGATATAAATATAATTATATTTCAGGCATTTAGCTTTTATTATGAATCATGCTTTTATTTTGACATGCATTTTTGATAGAAGTTTAACTTCTCCAGATAAACAGTTTGCTACATGACTCGGTGTGATTGTTAAAGTGCAAATGCTGTGATTTAATTATATAAATTATGTAAAAACAATGCTTCAGAGTGGATTAGTGCTCTGCTCTGTCATCTCTCATTCAATTTCATAGTCTGTGGAGTTTCCAGTGTATGAGCGGTCTGCTTCACACATTCATTTAAAGCTCATGCAGCTCATACAGACTAAGACTGCAGCATTTTGCGTTTTAATAATCACACTAGGCCATATCACTCTTTTAATTTGATTAGTTGTGAATTTTCAGTGTAAAAGGAGTAACTGAGCATGTGAACATTTTAAAGCAGCCATGTGTCAGTCATATTGCGCGCTGGTACTGGATAGAGTCAGTGCTCAGTACTACCGGTACTGTAGAATCACTGATCTTGTTATATCTTCATTCATTTTAGTACCGACTTGGTACCGAAGTACCGGTACTTTTGACAACACTAATACAGTGTTACAGTAATTACAGTACTCAGCTTCAAATGCACAAATGTCTTTGCCAAAATGTATTTAGTCAAATTAAAATAATAACATAATCAAAACATAAATCTACTTTACTCACATTGGGAATGTCTTATCGTGTCCTGTTCTCCTCATGTAAGCATGTAATACTGCCAAAAAAGTTGTAAAAATCTAAACATTATTCACCAGGTTGACATTGCCCCCTAGTGGCCGGGAGTAATTCTGTAGTGTTGTGGCTTAATTTATTTGTGTTGTGGATGAATTTTGTTGTGTTGTGGATGAATTTATTTGTGTTGTGGATGAATTTTGTTGTGTTGTGGATGAATTTATTTGTGTTGTGGATGAATTTATTTATGTTGTGGCTTAATAAAAAATAAAATAAAATACAGTAAAAAACTGTATATATACATCACGGTAATACGTGTTGTACTCCCATTCAAATTTTCTGAGTTAAATAAATAAAATAAGTGTAATAAAGTATTAGATAAGGTAATGAGAATATCGTGAGAATAATCATTGAGAATTATGGGAATAGCAGATTTTTTTTTTTATATTATTTTTTTTTTTTTAGTATAGTAAGACAAAATACACATGTTAAAAATACATTCTCTGAAAAACCAAAATATCTTATGCAGTGTTGTTTCTAAAACAAGATCAATCAAATTGATCTTGTTTTAAAGATTTTTTAGATATTTTTACAGGAATACAATACAAAAATTATTATCAAGAATATGATTTTTGCCCTAATATCAAAGGTCTTACTAGAAAAAAGAAATTATGATCCAACGTGAATTTCCTTGATAAAAAAATATGATCATGCCTGGTAACGTGCATGTAAAATGGCTAGAAATAGCATTTTAGCTTAACGTAAAGCTGATAATTTACACAAGGTTTATTTCTATTTCTTCTGCTCCAAACTTACTTCAAACTTCTCTGTCTGCTCGTATGAATGTAACACATCATAAGAAAGTGTTTCACCGCTGTTCAAATGCACTTTGGATCGCATCATTTATATGTATAAATGTTTTCCATCTGAAAGGACTTAACATTAAATGAAACAAATGACAATAAAATGCAAAGTAATCTCTTCAGTAATCAAAATACTTTTTGAATGTAACTGTATTCTGATTACCAATGATTTAAATTGTAACTGTAGTGGAATACAGTTACTTATATTTTGTATTTTAAATACGTATTCCCGTTACATGTATTCCGTTACTCCCCAACCTTGTGTATATATGTATATAGTTATGTACTTTGGGGTGTTCTGTGTTAAATTTGATGTAGTTTAGTTAATGTTTATTGCATTATTTAAATTTCACGTGTTACCCTGATGGTGTTTAGTGTTTGTGTGAGTGACACTGAGCACTGTCTCTACATGTTTATTGGTCATTGCTCCTGGAAGAGCCTCTATTGGTAAACTTCATGTCATCATTTGCTCTTCTGCAATCTTTTTGGTGAATAACAATACCTTTTAAGTAAAAAACAGATTTTTGCAGTTTCAGAAGGTTAATATCAAGTTTATTATGTTTTTTTTAATGTTGTGTTTTTTTACTGTAAATTTAACAGATTTTTTGTTTTTGTTTTTACAGTGCCATCATTGTCATGTAAATGACAACAGTTTTAAACTGTAAAATGTACAGGTTGCTCTGTAAAGTTGTTTACATTTGTACTGTATTTTTAACATAATTATTCTGGCAACCACAGCTGCCAGTTTTTTTTGTTTTTTTTTGTTTTGTTTAAACAACAGGAACAGGATTTTAAAAAAATTAAATAAGAGAATTATTTAGAAAGCTGTGGGATGTATTTGGTATCTTAAGTGAAGGCCATGTTTTGATCTGCTCTGATCCTCTGACAGTATTCTGTGTTCCTTTATACTACCAGGAAAATCAGGTCCTGAAAAACTAGACTGACATCCTTTACGCTGACAACCCTTACTGACATCTGTTTGCCAACAGCACCCACTCTAACATTGATTTGCCACCAGCTTGTGTCCAAATATTTTACATTGTTGTATATCAAACTTGAATCACTCTAACCCGACACAATTACTTATTTAAAGAACTATAAATTATTCTCCCTGATATGAGCCTCAGTCACGTAAAGCTAATTTGAAGATTGTGCTATTTTGTCTGACGGTGTGTGGCTGCTTCTATTCGTGACACAGCAACTCACACGCACACGCACACGCACACGCACGCACACACACACACACACACACACACACACACACACACACACACACACACACACACACACACACACACACACACACATTTTCTTCAATTCTTCATGGCACAAGGGAATGTTTTACTCTTAATTTAGGTCACAACAGAAATGACTACACTCTTCGCAGAGCTAGGTCACATTCAGTCTTTGTTAGTGTGTTTTAGGTTTTTCCCATGCTTATTACCCATCTGAAATAGGCTTTGAGGATGTACTTATGTTGCGCTTTTTTAATTTATTTTAGGCTTTATTTTATTTTGGGGCTTTGCAGTAAAGAACCCATAAGACTGAAAATCAAAAAGAAACCATATGTCTTACTTTATGCACTTTGTTTGATGCAAATGCAGTATAGCTTCTCACGTGGCAATAAAATTGCTGTTGCAAACATGTTTAGTGATTCGTGGTCAGAACAAAATGATTTCTGTAGAACTGTGTAATATGGTCTGCACTTGACATATTTTGTTTCTTTGTATTTGCAGTACGTTTTTTATGTTTTAGTGCTTTACATTTATTTATTTTTATTGTTAATTAAATAATCTACCGTTTAATTAGACCTATTAATACTAACAGACCTACTAACCTGTAAAATGAAAAATAACAGAATAGAACATGTAATTGTGAATCAGGAGGACTAACATTATTCCATGATGTGAGAGTGCATGGCATGTGTGTTGATGACTAACTGCTACAATCTTAAATGGACTCCTGGTGTTAAACTTCCTGGTCTCTGTCTGTTGCATGCTGGGAGGTGGAAGTTGGGAGCGAAAGCACGGTGAGGGGAAGTTTCAATGTACTTTTCTATCGTTTTTCCTTGCTTCTTTCAAGTATAATTTAATATTTAGTTTGAGTACTTAATTTGAAAAGAAAGTTGGCCTGAGTATAATTCGAGTTTATTGTAAATTAAAATTTGCATGCGAGTGTAGAGATGGCATCGCACTTTAATGTGTGGATGCCATCTCTGTCACTTAGACATGGCATTAGATGCGCCACTCAAGCTGGAGTGATGGTGGAAGATGTGTTGCTGGATGTAGCCGAATGCATGGGAAATGAAAATATTGTTTCAGCGTCTCGGATGAATAAAGCTGTTGTAGTTTTTTTGAAGGAGAAATAATTGTGAATCGTTTGGTGGAAAGCGGCATATCGGTAAGTGGAGCTTTTGTTATTGTCCAACCTTTAGTTTCTCCAACTGAAAGGTTTGGAAAGGTTGCCAGTGGAGTTAGGATGGTGCCTTTAGGTTGCAAAAATGAATCCCTGAAACATGTGTTGTCGTTTAGACGACAGGTGTTTATGTATTTGAATACGGCAACTTTGAACTTATCCTTTCGCTGCGTGTATGAGGGAAAGTCGTACATGTTATATGCGAGCAAGTGGGAAGTGCACTGTTTTGAGTGCGGTTCTGTCAGGCATGTAAGTCTGTCCTGTCCACATAGAGAGGAAGCGGAGAGTGAGGCAGGTCAACGCAATACTCTAAATAGGAGTGTGGAGAATACAGTGGAAGAAAGAGTGGAAACAGAGGATCAGTCAGTGAATGAAAAGAAAAATGTAGAGGAGAGTTCAGGTGAGATCAGTGCTGAGAACATGAGTAACATCGTTGAAGTTTCTAAAGAAGAAGAATATTGAGATGGTAGAGGGTTTTCAAGAGGTAGATCGAGTGAAAAGAAAGGAAAGTCTTGTAGGGGTGAATTCAGATGGTATAAAACAGCTTTGAGAATAAAATTGTTTAATGGATACAATTACTGTACAAAGGGGCTTCAGTTCTGCTTAAGATAGGGGGTGGCCTGAGTTGTCCAGTCCCTGTTGAGAGAGGAGTTCGACAGGGATGTCCCCTCTCAGGACAACTTTATAGTTTAGCTATTGAGCCCTTACTGTGTAAGCTACGATGTGAATTTAGGGGTTTTATGATACCAGGTGATAATTCAGGGTTAAGTTACTCTGTGTCTGCTTATGCAGATTATGTAAATATTTTCATTACTGGCCAAGAGGATATTCAGACACTTTGTAGAAATTTAAAAAACTTTATGAAAGATCAGCTAAGGTTAACTGGACAAAGAGTGAAGGATTAGTTGTGGATTCTTGGGATAACTGTGGGCCACCAAAACTTCCAGGAGGGCTAAATTGGGGAAGGAAAGGAGCTAGAGGATACTATAAAAGATATTCAGAGGAAATTGGTGGATTTTGGTCTGGTCAAAAATTGATTTCTGGGCCAGCACTATATCTACCAGTGCAAGAAGGGGGACAAAGCCTCATGGATATAAGAAGTCGTATTAATACTTTTCGATTACAGGCAGCACAGAGATTATTATATGAGCAGGACGTTGGGTGGACCAAAGTTGCTTGTGCTGTTCTATGGAAAACATCTGGTTTAGGCTATGATAAACAGTTATTTTTACTGCAACTGAATGAACTGGAACTGAATAATTGAACACCATTTTATAAGTCTATGATAACAGCTTGGAAGAAGACTTTTGTTTTGCATAGAGACATTTTACAACCAAAGGATTGGATTATGGAGGAACCACTTTTCTATAATCCATTAATACGAACTAGAATCTTGTCTTCCAAAACTGTAGAAAGCTGTTTGGTGAAAGCTGGATACACCAAGCTGGGGCATCTGAGAGATGGTGATAGATGGAAAACAGTGGAAATAGATGGAAAACATATGGTTTAGGCTATGATAAACAGTTATTTTTACTGCAACTGAATGAACTGGAACTGAATAATTGAACACCATTTTATAAGTCTATGATAACAGCTTGGAAGAAGACTTTTGTTTTGCATAGAGACATTTTACAACCAAAGGATTGGATTATGGAGGAACCACTTTTCTATAATCCATTAATACGAACTAGAATCTTGTCTTCCAAAACTGTAGAAAGCTGTTTGGTGAAAGCTGGATACACCAAGCTGGGGCAACTGAGAGATGGTGATAGATGGAAAACAGTGGAATCACTACAGAGTGATATTGGAATTCGATCTCTGCACTTTCTAAACCAGGTATTGGAGGAGGTTTTGGCAGCCCTACCTGGTGTTTGTAGGGAGGCGTTGGAATGTTACTTGTTACAGGAAAGGCAAGGAGAATACCGGTTTCCATCCATTAAAGTCTCTGCTGTTGCAAAGGAGGAGAATCACGGGATTGGACATTCTATTTTATCCTTTGAAACCCCAGAGTTGCGAGAGTTCCGGGACATTAACAAAAAAGCACTGTATGTCATGTGTGTTAAAGTTGCTCATCAGACTGTGTTAAAAAGAGTAAAGGCATGGAGGTGGTCAGAGGTGTTTGGAACAGGCTTTACATTTATGCATTTGGCAGACATTTTTATCCAAAGCAACTTGCAGTGCCCTCATTACAGGGACAATCCCCCTGGAGCAACCTGGAGTTAAGTGCCTTGCTCAAGGACACAATGGTGGTGGCTGTGGGGATTGAACCAACAACCTTCTGCTTACCAGTTCAGCGCATTAGTCCACTACACCACCACCACTCCAGCTTTAAAGGATGCTGGAGGTCTCTGTACAAATATCCTATTGAGAAGCGTACAGCAGACTTACAGTGGAGATTTATGTATGGGGCTATAGCAACGAACAGACACGTGGCGCACCTGAATCCAGCAGTGGGGAGGGAGTGTCCATTTTGTGGGGTTGAAGAAACAGTTGATCATTTATTTATTGATTGTTGTATGTTGGGAGGACTTTTTAATTTTCTAAAAGGTTGTTTTAAAAAATTTGGGGAGAATTTCTCTTACCAGTGTTTTATAAGTGGTATGAATTATATTTTTCAAGAAAGGAGGAAAATATGCTTATTAAATTTCTTGTTGGGTTCAGCTAAAATGGCATTTTCAAATCTGGAAAACTAGAAAAAATAAAATGCTGGGTTTGAGTTCAGTAGATGCAGAGAAGGTACTGAAAGGAATAATAACTGCTAGATTTAAGATTGAACATACTTATTATAAATTGGTTAATGATATTGCAATGTTTTCTGATATTTGGTCTGTGGGAGAGGTTTTGTGTCAAACTGGAGAAGATGATGTGTTGATTTTAAATGTGTAAATTTGTATTTCATTTATTTTAATGAATTGGGTGTATTTGTAGATTTGTTTTAGTGGTTTAAGACATTGAGGTAAAAAGGTAAATGGTTCAATAAAGATATTATTAAGCCTCTCTCTCTCTCTCTCTCTCTCTCATTCACTGTTTGACTGGGATAGCTGCTCTCATAAACTGAACACACAAATACAGTCAAAATTCCTCTTCATTCAGATAATGTTTGAAAATCCTTGAGCATTGTAAAATGTTTGAAATTCTTTGAAATGTGAAGAGATGCTTTGAAGTTACAAGCCTGGTTTAAGGTGTCTAAACACTAGAGTTTGTGCTGTGCCAGAGAAGGCTGCAAAACCAGTCATTTCAATGGGGATGACGTTGCGCAAGGATGTAGTGGAAAATAGCAGGCGTTTGCGAAAGTGCTGTTTCATCATATGACCAAAAGTTCAGAAACCTTGCAGCGCCCTCTGATGAAAGCATCCATTAACCAATGAGAATTCAGACTGGTCTCGGTGTGAATTCGACAACGGGTTGTAGTTGTTCAGCTGAAAATGACCCGTGCTTCCCGAACTTCACTGCCCCCAGTGGCCGAAGCTGGAAATGTTGTCAAGGTGAAATGTCCACTGGGTGGCGCCAAAAGCGAGTTGTATTTTAGTTGTAAATAATGTTATAAAGTCAACAGTAACACACATTTTATTAACTCTAACCCCTAACCAGGGGTGGACTGGCATCTTCCCAGTGGGCTGCTGGGTAATTTGGGTCAGCCCGCTGCTGCGCAAGTACCAGCCCCTCCTACAGGCAAGAAAGATGGCCACCCTGGGCTCCAGTACGCCTGCGCGGAGCTCTTAACAAAGAGGGAAATGAATAAACCCTACAAGACAAGCCAATACAATGGCTTTTATATTGAAATTACTTACACATCAACGTGCATATCCGTATGTACACATCAACTCCCTACCTCTGGTGGACCTCATTATTTGACATACAAATCACAATAATGAATAGTCACTAAATGACAAAATAACTGCAAGTTACAACAAATACAATAACAGTAGCATAAATAAAATCGGCAAAAATCAAAGCTATGAGCGGTACATAGTCATTTGCATAATTTATTCATACCACAAAGCATTTCTGGGAGCTGAAGCGCAGCTTGCTGAATAATTCTTATGCCTGATTAATAAGTCATGAAAAATATTACTTTGTAGCTATTTGAGTCTTTGAGGCTTACTTTGTTTAAAGGATAGCAGAAACAGCGCTTGTCAAAGCAAAGGGCTTTTCACTTTTTCTCAAGAATAATCTGGGGGAGGAATTAAAACATGCAGATATAAAGATGCAACAAACTCACATAGAGTGAAAATATGAGCAATTAATCTGCAAAATATCTCAAAGATCTACACTTACACTATATTGCCAAAAGTATTCGCTCATCTGCCTTTAGACGCATATGAACTTAAGTGACATCCCATTCTTAATCCATAGGGTTTAATATGACGTCAGCCCACCCTTTGCAGCTATAACAGCTTCAACTCTTCTGGGAAGACTTTCCACAAGGTTTAGGAGTGTGTTTATGGGAATTTTTGACCATTCTTCCAGAAGCGCATTTATGAGGTCAGACACTGATGTTGGACGAGAAGGCCTGACTCGCAGTCTTCGCTCTAATTCATCCCAAAGGTGCTCTGTCGGGTTGAGGTCAGGACTCTGTGCAGGCCAGTCAAGTTCTTCCACACCAAACTCGCTTATCCATGTCTTTATGGACCTTGCTTTGTGCACTGGTGCGCAGTCATGTTGGAACAGGAAGGGGCCATCCCCAAACTGTTCCCACAAAGTTGGGAGCATGGAATTGTCCAAAATCTCTTGGTATGCTGAAGCATTCAGAGTTCCTTTCACTGGAACTAAGGGGCCAAGCCCAGCTCCTGAAAAACAACCCCACACCATAATCCCCCCTCCACCAAACTTCACAGTTGGCACAATGCAGTCAGACAAGTACCGTTCTCCTGGCAACCGCCAAACCCAGACTCGTCCATCAGATTGCCAGATGGAGAAGCGTATTTCGTCACTCCAGAGAACGCGTCTCCACTGCTCTAGAGTCCAGTGGCGGCCTGCTTTACACCACTGCATCCGACGCTTTGCATTGCACTTGGTGATGTATGGCTTGGATGCAGCTGCTCGGCCATGGAAACCCATTCCATGAAGCTCTCTACGCACTGTTCTTGAGCTAATCTGAAGGCCACATGAACTTTGGAGGTCTGTAGTGATTGACTCTGCAGAAAGTTGGCGACCTCTGCGCACTATGCGCCTCAGCATCCGCTGACCCCGCTCTGTCATTTTACGTGGCCTACCACTTCGTGGCTGAGTTGCTGTCATTCCCAATCGCTTCCACTTTGTTATAATACCACTGACAGTTGACTGTGAAATATTTAGTAGCGAGGAAATTTCACGACTGGACTTGTTGCACAGGTGGCATCCTATCACAGTACCACGCTGGAATTCACTGAGCTCCTGAGAGCGGCCCATTCTTTCACAAATGTTTGTAGAAGCAGTCTGCATGCCTAGGTGCTTCATTTTATACACCTGTGGCCATGGAAGTGATTGGAACTCCTGAATTCAATTATTTGGATGGGTGAGCGAATACTTTTGGCAATATAGTGTATGAGGTATGTTTATTTATTTACTTACATATATTTATATTTGTATATTTACATACAGAATCAGAATCAGAATCAGCTTTATTGCCAAGTATGCTTACACATACAAGGAATTTGTCTTGGTGACAGAAGCTTCCAGTGTACAACAATACAAGACAATACAAAAACAGCAGCAAGACATAGATAATAATAAAAAATAAAAAACCAATAATCCTCTCAGCAGTCCGACTTGTCCTTTGTAGTCTTCTGATGTCTGATTTCGTAGCTGAACCAAACCAGACAGTTATTGAAGTGCAGAGGACAGACTCAATGACTGCTGAGTAGAACTGTATCAGCAGCGCCTGTGGCAGGTTGAACTTCTTCAGCTGGTGAAGGAAGTACAACCTCTGCTGGGCCTTTTTCACAATGGAGTCAATGTGGGTCTCCCACTTCAGGTCCTGTGAGATGGTAGTGCCCAGGAACCTGAATGACTCCACTGCTGCCACAGTGCTTTTTAGAATGGTGAGGGGGGTCAGTGTTGGGGTGTTCCTCCTAAAGTCCACAGTCATCTCCACCTTTTTGAGCGTGTTCAGCTCAAGGTTGTTTTGACTGCACCAGACATCCAGCTGTTCAACCTCCCTTCTGTATGCAGACTCATCGTCATCTTGGATGAGGCCGATGACAGTGGTGTCGTCTGCAAACTTCAGGAGCTTGACAGAGGGGTCCTTGGTGATGCAGTCATTGGTGTAGTGGGAGAAGAGTAGTGGGGAGAGCACACATCCTTGGGGGGCACCAGTGCGGATTGTACAGGTGCTGGAAGTGAGTTTCCCCTGTCTCACAAGCTGCTGCCTGTCCGTCAGAAAGCTGGTAATCCACTGACAGATAGACATGGGAACAGAGAGTTAGTGTAATTTATTCTGGAGTATAGCTGGGATGATGGTGTTGAAAGCCAAAATGAAGTCCACAAAAAGGATCCTTGCATATGTCCCTGGTCTGTCCAGATGTTGCAGGATATGATGCAATCCCATGTTGACTGCATCATCCACAGACCTGTTTGCTCGATAAGCAAATTGAAAGGGATCTAGAAAGGGTCCAGTGATGTTCTTCAGGTGGGCCAACACCAGTCTCTCAAATTATTTCATGACCACAGACTTCAGGGCGACAGGTCTGTAGTCATTAAGTCCTGTGATACAGGGTTGGGGAGGAATGGAATACATGTAACGGGATTACGTATTTAAAATACAAAATATAAGTAACTGTATTCCACTACAGTTACAGTTTAAATCATTGGTAATTAGAATACAGTTACATTCAAAAAGTATTTTGATTACTGAAGAGATTACTTTGCATTTTATTGTCATTTGTTTCATTTAATATTTAGTACTTTCAGATGGAAAACATTTATACATATAACTGATTCGATCCAAAGTGCTTTTGAGCAGCGGTGAAACACTTTCTTATGATGTGTTACATTCATACGAGCAGACAGAGAAGTAAGTTTGAAGTAAGTTTGGAGCAGAAGAAATAGAAATAAACCTTGTGTAAATTGTCAGCTTTACGCTAAGCTAAAATGCTATTTCTAGTCATTTTACATGCACATTACCAGGCACGAGCATATTTTTTTATCAAGAAAATTCATGTTGGATCATAATTTCTGTTTTTCTAGTAAGACCTTTGATATTAGGGCAAAAATCATATTCTTAATAATAATTTTTGTATTGTTTCCCTGTAAAAATATCTAAAAATCATTAAAACAAGATCTGTTTGATTTATCTTGTATTAGAAACAACACTGCATAAGATATTTAGGTTTTTTAGACATGTGCATTTTGTCTTACTGTACTGGCAGAGTTTTTATAGTCAAAACAAGTGAAAAAAATCTACCAGTGCTGAAGAAGTAATCCAAAGTATTTAGAATATGTTACTGACCTTGAGTAATCTAATGGGATACAAATTACAAATTAAATTTTACAGCATGTATTTTGTAATCTGTAGTGGAATACATTTCAAAAGTAACCCTCCCAACCCTGTTTATATATGTACATATTCTGGCCAAATTTGTTTTCACTGATTTTTAAAAATAAACTTTTACATTTATGTGGGTAATTGACATGAAATTTTAAGCGTTGTCATCAGTGTCCTGCTGTGTGACACTTTCTTCATCTATTTTAAACCACATTTTATGATCTCGTATAGCTAGATATACATATATTATAATAATAATATATTACTATTATTATACTTGTTTCCACAACCTCATATTAACTAAGACAATAGTTTATTTGTACTTCTAGAAAAAAGTTGAAAAGTGATTAAGATCTTTACAAACTTTGAAGAAATGCTGACTTGTCACAGCTCCTAAAATACACACTTTCCCTTGTACTTTCATATACATTTTAACCTATATCTGTATGTTGGGAAAAAAGTTTTCATGTTATTTGTCTTAGCTATAAAGTGCTTATTTTAGTGCTTTCTCTAAAAAATCCACTCATCACATTTACAGTGGTTTTGTCACGGTTCTGGTAAGCCCGCAGGTTTTTTTTTGGTTTTGTCATTTTCTCTTCCTCATATTTCGCAGGCACGCTCGATTGGCATGAGCTGCGTTTCCATGTGAACGTTCATTGTTCTCAGGGCAGCACCAATCATGCCACTGATTGCTTGTACAGCAACACCTGTTCCAGCCTGATTGCACTACATATGCCCTCATGTTTCTCTGTTTCTTTGCCAGGCTATTATGCTAAGTTGAGTACTAACCTCACTCTCCTTGTCTAGCTGGTCCTGTCACTCTGTTTGTTATGCCTGCGTTGTTTGGGTTGTGGTTTGCCTTCCAGTCTTTGTTGAGTTCAGCCTGGTAATCCACAAAGGAATTCTGCTCTATACATTTCTGCTGTTGCTCGTGTAATGGTGGCCAGCTGATAGATAGCTGTGTAATGTGTATAAACCTCACTCTCCTGACCTCAAGATGTGCACTAGTGACTGATGCTAGGGGCTTTAGCCTCTTTATTAGTGCACCCGCCTCCCATGCCGACGACTCCAGTTTGAGTCCCGTACGGAGCAGGTAGAACAGGAGCGTCACAATGGTGCCGTAACCTGGATGGGAGCGAGGTTTAGGGGGGTGCATGTAATGGGAGCCAGCTGATAGATAGCTGTACAATGTGTATAAACCTCACCCCTATCCGAGTCACGGCACCATTGTGACACTCCTGTTCTACCCGTTCCGTACGGGACTCGAAACACCTCCCATGCCGGAGACGCCGGGTGAGCTAACAAGGAGGCCAAAGGCTACAGCCTCTAGCGTCAGTAGCTAGCGCACCTCTTGAGGTCAGGAGAGTGAGGTTTAGACATCTTCATTTTTATGAGCCATTTTTGCATTTACTTTTAACTGGTGTCAAGGTTAAAAAAAATTTAAAATTAAAAATAATCTTAAATATTGTCTGATATAATACAATTAAATTCATGCATTTTTCAATGTGGTTTAAGTGTCAGAATACTTCTTGGGGCTACTATAAGTATGTTAGTTTTGAAAGCCATAAAAGCTTGTTGGCATACACTACAAAAATATTTTTCTCAATTAGTTTTTATGTTGTTTTACAGTAAAAATATATAGTATTCTTAAAACAATATATATTTACTTGACTTGAGTGGCCCTTTTCATCAGAAATAACTTCTGGGAGGGAACTACCCATACCCTCAAACATGTTGTCTTGCACTGTCTTTAAAAAACATAACAAAAAACAGTTGACTTTCTTTCTTCTTTGGAACACAAAATGAGTTCTTTATAACAGAATGAAAGTGAATGGTGATGACCATGGCTGTCAAGCACGACTTTCAGTTGATAATAAGGCCAACAAACAAATATTCGTCTGTTCATCACACAAAACAAATCATATAGCTTCAGAAGACATTCAGTATTGCATACAAGTTGTATGGACTACTTTTTTGATGTCCTTCCTGAAGCTTGATAGCCCTTGGTCTCCATTGTTTGGAAGGGAGCAGCTTGGGCATTTTGATAAACTTCACCTTTTGTGTATCATGGAGGAAAGAAAGTCTAACAAATTTGGAAAGACATGATGGTGAGTAAAACCTGACAAACTTTTGGGGTGAACTATCCCTTTAAGCAAATGTCTGTTTGGAAATGGCAAAGATGTGAGGATGTTTGCAATGCTAGCCTTCATGAGAGGAAGTTAAGACATAATATGAGAATTTCAATGTAACAGCTTATTGAGTATGAAGTGCCAGTGTGTGCCACTCAAGAATTATGAACTGTGAACATAAGACCTTCAGTCAACAGCTGAGAATGCAATGAGATGCCCTGGACCAAAGTTTGGCCCGCTTTATCATCTGCCATAACATGAAAATGACACTGAGACCCCATACATCACCAATCTATCTAAATGATGCCCTCACACATAAAGTGAGACTGTGTAATAGCAGGGATTCAGGGAGACTGCAGTAAATGGATTACTGGCCAAACACTCTTCTGCTGTTTAAAAACCCACCTGTTTTCAGAAGAACTTGTTTACTGACAGATGGTTTGCCACACTATTTAATTCTTTCCGATACAAGGCGTCTGAGAGCGCAAGGTCACAGCCTGATTATTCTCCACCCTCGGGCAACATATTGGACATCTGAGCCTGATTCATTTTATTTATCAGCCTGACAGTCAACAAAAAGCAGAGGAATCAGTTGTATTTGAAGCTGTGCTCTAGGATGAACAATAAAAACACACAGAAACAAAAAAGTGTGTTTGACAGGAAACAGGCAGAAAGTGTCATGGTTTTGGCACAGACATCTTTTGACATATCCAAATTCTTTTTTGATGGATGACTCACAGGCGGGACCCATGACTTCGAATGCAATGTTTGAGCGTCTTTGTCATATATTAAGCGTAGTCGGATGTATCGAATAGCACGTCCCTCTCTTCAAATTGCAACCAGATGTCACTACATTTCAATTAAATATAAAGGCAGAACTATGTGTTTAATAAAAGTCGAGTGTCCCTAGCAGGTGCAAGATGATCAAAGTGCTGAACAATGTGCTAGAGAGATGAGATCTGTGTGGGTCACTGATGACTCGAGACACAGACCTCTCTGATTCACCATCTCCAGCACAGACAACTAGTCTCAGTCCTTCTCTGGCATTTCATTTATTTATTTGTTTTTTAATCAGAGTTTCTGAAGAGGTAATATCTCCTTCAAAACAAAGGATTTTTAAAATATTAGAATCACATTTGAAAATCTTAGTAAAGAAGTTGGCAGTTAATTTGATGTAAATGTTTTACAGACCCTTCATAAAAATATATTACATTTAAAGAATCACACAGTATCAGTACCTCTGGAATTTCATGAAGAAAAATATATTTGCAGTATCAGTTATCAATTTTCTCTATATGTTTCATGTCAAAAAAATAAATAAAAAATGATCTCATAATTTTCTCACCCTCGTGCCATCCTAGATGTGTATGACTTTCTTTCTTTTGCTGAACACAAATTAAGGTTTTTAGAAGAATATTTCAGCTCTGTTGGTCTATACAATTTAAGTAAATTGTGGCCAGAACTTTGAAGGTCCAAAAAGCATTTTAAAGCAGCATAAAGCATTAAGACTCCAGTGGTTAAATCCATATCTTCAGGAGCAATGTGATAGGTTTGGGTGAGAAACAGATCAAAACTGATGTCCTTTTAATTTTTTATTTATCTCCACTTTCATTTCACTTTTGTTTTTTTGGCAGTTCACAATCTTCGTGCATATCACTACCTACTGGACAGGGAGGAATATTTATAGTAAAAAAATTTTTTTAATTTGATCTATTTCTCACCAACACCTATCACATCAATTCTGAAGACATGGATTGAACCACTGGAGTCTTATGGATTCATTTTATGCTGTCTTTATGTGCTTTTGGAGCTACAAAGGTCTGATCACTCATTCACTTGCATTGTGAGGACCTACAGAACTGAGATATTCTTCTAAAAATCTTTGTTTGGGTTCAGCAGAAGAAAGAAAGTCATACACATCTGGGATGGCATTTGCGTGAGTAAAAGGTTGAAAAAATAAATTTGACTGATTTTTTTTTTACATTTCTGAAGATTCCAATAGTAAGATACCAAACCTTTTTTTCCCCCCTCATTAATTTAGGCCATTTTTGGGCACACTTTTTGAAATGGACTTGGGTCAGATTAATTTGACTTGTAGCCTAGAAATGAGTTTGACTTGCTCAACCAGTGCAGTGAGTTTGGGGAGAGATTACTTCTTTTGATCAAACAATGTAAGATGGGGACTGTTTTGAAATTATTATTTTTGCAGTTGTGTTTGGTGTATATTTTGGCACAGAAATCATTCACTTTACCTTAAGTGTAATTTACAAAAGTTAAATAACCAGTATTAGTTAATAGATTTGATTGTTGTAAATACTTATTGTATTTGCAGATATGCCCATGATGTCAGTGTCCGTCCTTTAGTGAGTCTCTTTATCTGATGCTTGTTAGTTACTTTGTCCATTACCCTCCTCTTCATGACAGATCATACCTGGAATAAATCAAGCCAATGAAAATTCCATTATGCTCTCGCACCAATGCCCTATAACTCAATAATGTGAGCCATTCCCTTGCTGCACTGAGAGGGAAGACATGTGCTTGCAGCATGTTGCAAGTGATGTACACTCACACACGGGCACATACAAATGGGTAATTGCCAGAGTGCTTTAGGCAAGTCACCAAGGACTCTCTGCTGACCACCTCCTTGCTACATACAGTAAATGAAAAAATAAAATATGTATATAAAAAAACAAAAACAAAAAATAAATTATATTAAAAAAGGCCAGGCAGTTATTTAAATCACATACTCTTTCACACATGCACAAAACCTCCCACTGGTGAAGTGCACTTGTGAAACACAAGGAAAGCACTATAAATTACTAGTATTATTGCAGAGTGAAGCTTTCACTTACTCATACATAATATAGGATTACCATTTCCAATCCATTTATCATTCCAGTGGAGTCATTCATGGAGCCGGAGACACATCCACTGAAGACATCCCTGCCAAAAGCTGTATTAAAACCTGCGAATCCATTAAAAGAAACACTTCTGTAAATGTCTCGCTGCGCATTGTTTATTTGTGCATACATTATGACATGGTTACATACCAGCCCTACATAATAATCATGTAGGAAGCACATACAAATCAACAACAATTGAATTTTCTTTGCATCTTAACACCCAAAAATGAAAATTAAGTTATTAGTTACTCTCACGTTGTTCCAAATATGTTTGCTGTTAATTTTTTCCCAAAACACAAAAGTAGAATGCTTTTCTTTTCAAGCTCCAGACAGGACAAAATAAAACAATAATATATAAGAGATAAGAGAAGAAAATATTCTCTGGTATGGTCACACAATAATGGATGAAGAATAAAAAGAGTATGATTAAAATTAATAAAATGAGCAAATGATAGGTTTGTGTGAGGAACAGAGCACAATTTAAATCATTATTCGCTGAATAATCTCTCCTCTGCTGCAGCTCTTAAAGGGATATTCCGGCTTCATACAAGTTAAGCTCAGTCAACAGAATTTGTGGCATAATGTTGATTACCACAACAATTATTTTAGACTCGCCCCTCTTTTTCTTTAAAAAAAAAAAAAAAAAAAGAAGAAGAAGCAAAAATCGAGGTTACAATGATGTACTTACAATGGAAAAGAATGGGGCCAATTTTTGGAGGGTTTAAAGGCAGAAATGTGAAGCTTGTAATTTTATAAATGTAGTACTTGCATAAATTCTTCTGTTAAAATGTAATATTCTTATTTGAGCTTTATACCACGGGGCTGTTGAATGCTTGATTCTGATTGGTTGACGGACGTTCTAAGGTATGCAATTTTTTTCCAATAAACGCACACCTATGAAGTAGTTCCAGGTCTTGACCGCATAACGGTTCCATATCACTTCGCCAAATTATTTCAGTTATTTCGTCGAGCTTTACAGGCTACCACAGCAAAAGAACCAATTAAAACAAAGACAATGGCTAAGTACATCGGATAAGAATGACAAACAATGTCTATAATATCAAAAATGTATTTTAATTTCTGTTGAAAAGAGCCCTTGTGCTCCATCTCTCTCTTTTGCTCTCATCTCACCCACATTGAAACACCTACACATGCACAGATGACACACACGCACACACACACACACACACACGCACACACTACCTTTTTACTCCAGTAAGTGCTCCAGTAAAGCAGTGCAAACCTTCGTTGCAACGAAGGAGTGTATTGCTGAATCCGTGGCAGAATTATTGAAAAATAATGCAAACCATTTTTTAAATCAGAATGTTAATGAGATTTCAGAGCTTCAGCACAGGGGAAGATTACCTGTAAAAAAAGAATTATATTTTGCTGATACTCACACAAAGCTATCATTTGGCTTCAAAAGATTTGGAATATAGCTGAAAAAGTCATTTGTACCACTTGTACTGTGCATTTGTGTCCTTATTGGAGCTTGACAGCCCATGGTCGCATGAACTGTCGTTGTATTGAAAAGAGCTGCATAATGATTCTTCAAAAGTTTTTAATTTAGTAGTCCACAAAAAAAAAAAAAAAAAAAAAAAAAAAAAAAAATTGCATACAAGTTTGGAACAATATGAGGATGAGCAAATAATGTCAGAATTTTAATTCTGGGTTAACTATCCTGTTGCCAGCTGTCTTTGGCATCAATCCCATTGTTGTCTTTGACTAAGAAGGAAACATTCTTAATTTTGAATCATCAAACTTTCAGGCAAATACATAAGTAGACGATCTTTTCCTGGGTGGGTGCAGTCAGTGATTAGCAGCATAGATCTCTGTTATTATATCAGTTTAATTGCAGGGGCTCATTTTTAGCTCTCCTCTGGCCACCTGCTCCCCATGGTTCTGCGCCATACCTCATGAGTCCAGAGCGGCAATGAGACTTCCAGCAAGGTCAGACAGACACAGCTGTCCTCAAGCTGAGCGTCAGACTGCAGACAGGTAGGGTCCAGTTCGAGAAATGGAAAAAGGGACAGAAAATCTTTTCTTCTTATGTGATAGGTCAATGAGGTAAATGTTTGGCTTTGGTGTATGGAAAACAAGAGTAGAATCAACAGTCGATCCGGTTGGTTCAAGCTGGATGGAAGATCTTTTCCATGATCTATCTATGTTTCTTCCTGTCTGTCTGTCTGTCTAGCTATCTATCTTTATGTCTATCTGTCTGTCCATCTGTCCATCCATCCGTCCAGCATTCAAAGTTATTTTACTAAAATATTTTCACTAAATCTCATGTTCCCTGTGCATGTCCTCTGAGTAGTATGCACAGCATGGGAAAAATAACCTTGCAGATCTGGGGAAAGTCAGTGTGTTTGTCACATTGTCAGAACATTGGAGGATGCACAGTATCAGGCCAATGGCAGTACAAGGTCAGCGTCCCTGGTACCACATGTGCATAGCCACCAGTTTCCCCAAGCAGGAGCTAGGGGCCTCTAGAGGCAGGCCTTAGCACAGATACTTTAGCTGATGTCACTGCTGGCCATGCGTGAGTGGATGCAGGGTTAGGAGGTGGCGCTTTGCCTTTCCCGGAGCTGGAGAGGGAGATGCAGAAGGGACAAAGCTTCTGACAGTTATTGTACAGCAAATGAAGGAGTGAGTTGGGAGACAGATTGACGCTGTGCTCACCATTAAAAAGCCCCACCCTGCTCTTGTACTGCTGTCAAAATCTCTTCTGGCATAACTGCAACATCTTTGACTTGAATGGGATGCCAAATAGTACAGTGGGATCTGAGACCACTACTGAAAATACATTAATTTTGCATTCTATCCTAATTAAATATATATATTACAAATTATTATCAGCACAACAATTTGAGTGAAAATTTAACTGAAACATTTTCAAAAAATACAAGAACAATAATTTTCTAGTGTTTACTATGCTCCATTTTAGCTTTAATGCCACATACACTCGAGCTGGAATGAACTCCACAAGTTTGTTCAAAACCTGATAATCCATATTATCCAGATTGATTTGTTCTATATTATTGTGTTACTATTGTAAAGTGTCCTTGAGCTCTGGAAAGTCACTATATAAATTAAACGTATTATTATTATTATTATTATAATGCTGCAAAGAGCATCTTGTAATGTTAATTAATGCTGTACATTATCTGTCTTTTGTACGAAGGAGCTAACATGGCCAATGTCACAATTTTTTTTACTATTGATTAGCGATCAAGAAATATAACAGAATGTTAAATATTTCCTCTTCATTTACATTAAAACTTTTCTTTATTTTACATTTTTCAAAATCGTAAAACTTTCTGTTTTTATTTAGGTTTAAATGAAAATAAATAAATACATAAAAAAAATCCCAGATTTTCAATGTGGTATCAGATTTTGGCCCCCAGTGTTTAAGGATGTTATTTTAACATTTAGAATTTTTTTTTCCACAAATAAATTGGAGAGAAATTTTGTACCATTTTCTTGTCAATGACTTAAAAAGTTAAAACGGTGTGTATTTGAAGCACTTGTGATGAAACAGCCTTAACACTGCAATGTGGGTGAAATGATAAAACTGACCAAGCTTAGGTGTCTTTGAAGCACCCTACAGACAAGTTCTGTGTTGGATAAAAGTGCTTAAAAAATATTACAATGATTATTCTTATTTTCCCTTCTTCTTATTTTTTATTTTATTTTATTTTTTCTCTGCCAGGAGACAACCTTGGACCAAAGCTGTTGTACTGCATTTGGCCAATAGAGGGTGTTCTAATAGCATGGTTCTTCTCACTGGAGGGGTTAGATCCATAATGCAGAACCATCTATATACAAAATAAAAAGTAGAATAAGTATGAGATAATTATACTATTGAGCATGGCTGAATTTCTTTCATTTTAGATCTGGTATACACCAAGGTACTGTTTGAGACCATTGAAATAACCTATAAGTAAAAGATTAATTTATTTTAAAATGCCAGATAAGCCCTGTGTCATAGAATATTTTCTTTGCATTTATATACAAAACCATAGGATATTGTAATTATATGTGTTATCTGCTTCATAGCAGATGTTTTCAAAATGTTTCCCATATAAAACGAGATTTTTTTGCTCAAATTCCATGGCAATTATAACCTTGACATTATATCTCATCAAGCTTCTTTTTTTCTATTCTCAGCTCAGGTTTCTCTTTTGAAAGGTCTGAAAATGAAATTAATAGTCTTGGGTGAGAATAAGAATAATATGCATTTTTTTCCCCCAATGAAATAGCCTTGAGGCTTGAGCTCACACCATATCTATTCATTACTGCATCAAAGAGTCCTCTCCTTTCCCTCCCTCCACCAGCTAATGTAAATAGTTGACTGGATTGCCCCTTTGAAAAGAAGAATTGAATAATTTCTCCACTCATCTCTTTGATTTTTTTATTTTTGCCTACACCAAAACCCCTTACCCTGGCTTTTTTTCACTGTAATAGGGCCATTTTGCTTTTCTGAAATAGAATTCAGCGTGGGTCATCTGTCTTGGCCGGATTTTGATGAGGAAATTAATATGACTAAAGAATGCATTTGGCGGTCACCGACCGTTCTGATTTTGTCAAATGGCCCCTCATTTTCTTTATGGAGATAACTTTCGATTATAATTTTGAGTGAGCTGCCTACATTAGCAAACCTGAATTATTTGAATCCATTGGAGAAAATGCAAATCTGGTGGGATGCGTTAGTTACAGGTAATACATTCTTGTCTAAAAAAAAAAAAAAAAAACCATTGTGAATTCATGTTTAGAACAAGCCATTAAATTAAAAACATTTTATATATTTGGGATGCATCAATTCACATACTCTACTGTAGTTTTCAACTTTAAACTGAAAAAAACTTTCTTTTTTAAAACGTTGAGCATAGAGCACTTGTAAAATTAGCAAGCATACACTTCATGCAAGGCAGCATGTATTGATATTAACCCTTTGATTTTGAAAAAAATAAATAAAATAAAAAGCCCAAACCACTAAATGTACAAAAACCATTCAAACTTTTTTAGATAATATCAGCTTTATGTGTCTTACAATTATTTTTGTTCTCTGTAAAAATGATACTTTTAAAGAAATTTAATATATAAAGTTTGACAATCTCACATTGATTTACAGTGTTAGAATGTTCACTGTTCAAAGTGTAACCAACAGCAATGACATCATCGTAATATTTGTAGTATACAGAATTGCGATTAGTCTTCTGATAACTGTTGTTTGCATGCTGAATTTGTCTTTTCTTTCTTAAGCTGTCTTTTGATTGCAAAAGTAGCACACTGAAAACCGAAGCTGCCTTTATCTGTTAAAGCATTTTGCATGTTACTATCAATCTCTGAATTCTCCCGCTATATATGCTATATATATATATATATATATATATATATATATATATATATATATATATATATATATATATATATATGGGTTTACAACATAATTTTACTGTAAACTTGAACACGATTTCACTACTGTTTTGCTGCCTTTCAAGCACTAGTATTTCCTTTGGAAATGCAAATCTAGTTTTAAAATGTGCTGAGAGTCTTGAAATAATTTAAATTTACAAACACTGAGAATAGTGTAGCACTTGTCAATATTACTGTAAAACAAATGATTTGTGAAATCTGTGCATATAAGGGCATTTAAGACTGTGACAATCACTAATTGCATGAACCATAAGGTTAACCTGCATATTCAGTCTGAGCAGAGTAAAATGTTGCTGTTTGAACTCTATGACTGCAGTCAGTTAACTAGGTCAGCACTGGCTGAGTGTGTATATAATGGAGCCTCCTGCCTGTTGCCTCTCTGGGAAGAGACAGTGGGACAAGGGGGCACCTTACCAGAATTGACCCCTGTCTTCAAGAACATAAATTTGTCTTGAACATTGGGGGGATTGCAGCGTGAAGCATTTACATGTTTCTAGCGTGGGATGGGGGGTCTACTCTGAACCCTGTCTGTCTTGCTCTAAATGCAGGGTGGGTAAAATGATGTGAGCTCGCTTGATTACAGCACTGTACCCATAAGAAAACTTAATTGCTCAGGGGTTGCTCTTTCAGAGCTCAGGATTCATTTAAGTACTGACTTTGTCTTAGATGTTTCACCTAATATTCCTTAGGAGAAATAAAAATAACCACAAATGAGACCAGATAATTTGGTCTTGGAATTATTTAAGGAGAAATGTTTTAGTCTAAAATGAAATCGCTTAAAGAAATCTTAAAAAATCAAAGCACATTTTAAGACATTTTTGACATCCCCTCTAAAACTCTAGAGAAAACACACATGTGGGATTTCTCAGGAGAATAATCTAAGAAGAAGGAAACTTCAGCAAAGGTCTCCATTTGCTCCTCATCGGGACCGTATATAGGCATGGGCAGGGGTGGGCTGAGCCCACCCAAACATGAGTCTTGCCCACCCAATCAAACAGTTGGGAAACATAATATAAAAATAAAATATTTAATTTTTTACAAATTGTGCACTGGTTAAAAGCAATATAGGGGCAGGCTGTGTGTTGCAAACATTGAGGGTGGGCTGTACACTGCCCCACCAATCACAAAACAGCACCAGAAATGTGTAGTGTTTTTTTTATTTTTGTTATTGGCTGAAAGCAATGACACACTGAAGAAGCGGCTGCTGCAATCCAGAGAGTCCGAGACGTTATGTGAGCAAGAATAGTAATAAGAGATATTTTTGTGCAATGCATATGTTTTTAGTGCCCATATAGAAGCCTGGTGCTGTCTCAGTGTGCAGTGACCATGTGGCTGCTGTTAATGTACCACAGGCTCCCTCTTATCAAATATCTCCCTCCACATCAGCTCCCAAAAATCACGCTGCTGGTGTTCGTGAAATACTGGACCTGAATTATAAAGTAGAGGTTTGCAAAGGATGGATTTTTCAGACCCGCTCCCGAGAGATTCTGACCCGCTCTCGCAGAAAATATATGTAATATTTTGTCCTGCTCCCGCCAGCAACTTTCATGTTTTGTCTTGCTTCCGCCGGCAAAAGCCTGCAGGTAGAAGTCTGCATGAATTTCCCACTCCCATAAGATTCTGTCCCGCTCCTGTATAATAGGCTATTTTTATTTGATTCCCATTCTAAAAAATAAAAAACGTTTCATTAACACTGTTAACATTGCCAAATATCTGATTGACCTTTGCTTGGTTTCAGAGTTTCTTTGTACCTTTCTTTAATAAGCATTAACATCCATAGCACTAAGGTACTTTCTACTGCATGGAGCACAAGCAAACATTTGTTTGAATCATTGTTTTTTAAACTACTCTATTTTTGTCATGAAAATAACCTTTGGTGCTTACATGGCATTACTTTCCATCCATCCATCCATCCAAATTCCTGTGTTCCCTAAACGACTTTACACATATAGTTTCACTGGTAAAAATATCAATACCCTTTATTACCCTACAAAGGCCATTCTCACTAACTAACATTGAAATGGAGAAAAATGGCTTGAATTATTTTGATGTTGATTTAGTTGTTACTGCATTTTCACACAATGGTTTCTCTGAATTTCAGCATATGAGGCAAACGCGTCTGTCACTGGACAGATCATAAGAGACCTGTTTCAGCCAGAACTCAATTTAGCATTTTGTCTTTGTAGGGCAGTATAATTGCTTATTACATTTCTGTCAAACAGAAATAATTGTCATCATTTAATATTATATAATTACTTCTTTAAGCAGTTCTCATCTGTGTCAAATTTTAGGATCTTAATCTTATATGTTATTGATCTCTCCATCTAATATATTTCCTTTCATTTCATCCTTATTTTCCTCCTTGATATTATTTTTCTCCACTCCATCATTGCATTTGTGGGGACTCTGATTTGTCTTTGTAATTTGCTTTAAGGCTGTAATTCTAATTATTCTGAAAGTGTATTGCTTTATTTTATTTCTTAGTAAGGGAGGTAGTATAGCAAGAATAAGGTTGTCAGGGCTCACTTCAATCTTATTTCAATATATTTTTTCAATATGGGGAAAAAGTGTCAAATATAGTTATATTGGGTCTTATGATACCCCCCAGCCCACCCTAGCATAGCTGTCAGGAGCGATAATCTGATTTGTTCAAGCGGAGAAGTGATTGTCTGTGTGACATGACTACTATCAGGGCCTTCGAATAACGTATAACGAGGTTGCGCTAGAAAAAGCTTTATCCGTCACTCTGACGGACTGAGTTGAAAAATTTCCGTCATGGTCTTTTTTTTTATCTGTCATACATCTTTACATTTCATAAATAATGAAGCTATATTCAGGGGTGTAGCATTCATTATAATGGCATATACAGTAGGGTACATATCATATCTAAATTATTTACTGTATGACTCAAGCGCGAGTATTTTGAATCAGGAGTTCTTGGGTGAAAATTGATGTCAATCAACTGCTGCGATAAAACATGATTTTTAAACTGCTGGTTATGTGCAGCTTGAAAAGGAAATAACCGCCTGGCCGGAAAATTGATGCGCTAAGTTTAAGTGGTTTGCTTGTTTATTTTTCATCTGTCAAAATGACGGAAAGCATTTGAAATTATCCGTCAATGTTTCAAGAAATCTGTAAATGACGGAGAATTTTCGGTTAATGCAACCCCTGAGTATAACGTGCGAGGAGGGGCAGCCGGTGGATTTTCTGGTGCCCCCCTAGGGAATTGGTGCCTTACGCAGACTGCGTAATATGCGTATATGGAGCGGCGGTACTGAAGGCAGCATACAATTAATCTATATGACTCCAGTGGTTAAAATGTCTTCTGAAGTGATAAGTGTGGTTGAGAAACAGATCAATATTTAAGTCCTTTTTTAACTATAAATCTCCACTTTTACATTCAAATCGCCACACACTGGGCAGGGAGGAGAATTTATATTAAAAAACTTACTTAAATATTGATCTGATATTTGTTTCTCACCCACACCTATCATATAACTTCTGAAGACATGGATTTAACCACTGGAGTCATAGGGATTACTTTTATGCTGCCTTTATGTACTTTTGGAGCTTCAAAATTTTGGTACCCATTCACTTGCATGATTGGACCTACAGAGCTGAGATATTCCTCTAAAAATCTTTGTTTGTGTTCTGCAGAAGAAAGAAAGTCATACACATCTAAATATCATGAGGGTGAGTAAATGATGAGAGCATTATAATTTTTGGGTGAACTATTCCTTTAAATCACCAAACATACTACAAATATATGTATATATTGATTTTATTATATAAATTAAATAATAGATTTCCTGTGAATTGTAAGAAAACATTGTGAATTTTGGGTTTTAAAGAAATCTCCTTTTAGAGGGAAATTTTTGTCTACTGACCAAAATTTAAATCTTTGTCCATGGAATAATAGAGCAGATTTTATTGTCAATGTAGTGTGCAAGCTTTGTCCTTTATCACATTTTCTGATTGCTACAAACTGCAGAGTGACATTCGTGGGTGATTTTCAGCTCAGATATCTCATATTTAAAGTCTAGAGGGACATGTAGCTCGAAATCTCAGGAAGGGAATGGCTGTGTGACTTGTCTTGTTAATCTTAAGAAAGGTAAGCCTGTGTGACTTTCATTACTGGCCCCCTGATTAAAGCTCTGCTCATATCAGATGGAAGATTAGCCCTCAATCTGGATCCTATGTGATGTCAAAAAAATAGGCGAACATGAAATCCAGGATTAAAGCTGAATCAGGGGGTGGGAGAAAAAGTGAGAAAGGGAAACACTGGGCTTCTGTTTTTCAAGTGCTGTGTTGTCATGGTGTAGAGCCTCGCACAGTTGAGGCACAGAGAGCAACATGTTCTGGGCCAAACTTTAAAAGTATCAGATGACAGGAATAAAGATTAAAGGAAAAATGAAAATTCTCTCATCATTTACTCACTTTCATGCCATCCCAGATGTGTCTGACTTTCTTTCTTGTGCAGAACACAAACAAAGATTTTTAGAAAAGTATTTCAGCTCTGTAGGTCCTCACAATGCAAGTGAATGGAGACCAGAACTCTGAAAGTTCCAAAAATTACACAAAGGCAGTATAAAAGTAATCAATAAAACTCCAGTGGCTTAATCTATGTCTTCTGATCAATATTTAAGTCCTTTTTTACTATAAATTTCCACTTTTAAATTTTTTACACTTCTTTTGTTTTTGGCGATTCGCATTCTTCCTGCACATTAATGAAAGTTCTTCTTCTTCTGTTTTTGCAGATTTACATTCTTTATACATATCGCCACATACTGGGCTGCTGTGCAAATATGATTTATTTATTCTTTTCCTTTGCTTTATCCCTCCCTTCTTCCTCCCTGTCCAGTATGTGGTTATTTGCGTGAAGAATATGAAATGGCAAGAAAACAGAATAAGAACTCTGTCCTCTCCTGAACATGCATAGGAGTGCTGGGAAGTGTACATTTATAGTAAAAAAGACTTAAATGTTGATCTGTTTCTCACTCACACCTATCATATCACTTCTGAAGGTATGGAGTAAACCACTGGAGTCTTATGGATTACTTTTATGCTGCCTTTATGTGATTTTTGGAAAATCTTTGTTTGTGTTCAGCAGAAGAAAGTCATACACATCTGGGATGGGATGAGAGTGAGTAAATGATGAGAAAATATTTTTTTTGGGTGAACTATCCCTTTAATAAAGACATGTTTAAAGCTGTGGTTAACATGAAAGCAAGAACCTGTTCAGCCAACTTGTCATTATAAAGAAGACGAAGTGTGAAAGGGGGAAGTTTAGATGTGAACATCTTTAGTTCCATCCTGTAAAACCTCATGAAATTTGTTTTTTAATTAACATGCCTTGTGGCTGTAGGATTACTTTTTTTTATTATTTAATACATCATTTATTAACTATATTTGCAGGATTAATGTATGAAATGTATTATTGATTTTTTTTTTTTTTGTCTGAGGTACACTTCTTATGTTTTTCATTTTAGTTTTTACCTTTAAAGGAATTGTTCAACCAAAAATGATAACTCAAATAAAACTCATGTAATGCGCATGCGCTGTGCAGGAGGAGGTGTAAGTTTCAAATTATGATCGAGCTTAAGAAACTGCAATGTCAAGAAGTATAAAAATAAATAAAAAAAGAGTAACATTTTAATCTGTTCTCAACCAAAACCGATCATATTACTTCAGAAAACATGGATTAAACCAATCGAGTCATATGGATTTCCTTTATGCTGCCTTTAAAGTTTAGGACCCCTTTGACTTACATTGTGTGGACAAAAACATCTCATCCTTACATCAAAATATCTTTGTTTTCAGCAGAAGCAAGAAAGTCATACAAGATGGCATAAGGGTGAATAAATGATATACAATTTTAATTTTGGCTTGAACTATTCCTTTAAGGTTTGACATTTTGAATCCTAACCCCTCTTCAGCAAATCAGGATAAAAAAAAATAAAAAAAACAGAACACTGTCTGCAGCATAGGTCATTAGTGAGGTGTTGTAATCAAGCAAGTATGACCATGTCCATTACATTCCCTCAACGCTGTGGTATTTCCTTCACAACTGTGCTCTTCACCTCCTGTATTGTTTCCTGCAGCCGAGAAAGGGACATCTTTATGCCAAGCATGATTACAACCCCACGCAGCTGCCTGTGTTCACAACAAATTTAATGGCCTCCTTCCCAGACTAATGAGCAAAGCTGTGTTATGAGCATGAACATTAAGATGTTGTAATTTTGGAGATAATTAGTTTGCTTGTCAGTTTTATGTTGTGTACCTCTGTGGCATGAGAACATGGCCTCAGAGATGTGCTTTGTTGTTTGGGAATTTAGAGTTTTTTTTATTTTTATTTAAATTAACATATCATTAATGCCTTGACCACTATCAGACAAGACCATAGTTCATGTTTACTGGATATTCAGGTGCCTCTAGCAATAATAGTGAAACATCAATCTATGAAATAATAAAAAATAAAAAAAGAGGTAAAAAATTACAACCATTGTTCCTATCCTCTAATCTGATTGTACAAGCTTTGTCTCAAGGGTGCTGATATGTAATAAGAAATGGGACGCTTCACTGTTTGTATCACTCTGCTTATCTGTTTGTGGCTTCACACTGTGTTTTCAGGCTGTCAATCTGTGCGATGCTCTATGAAACGCAATGGTTGTTGATGTTTTGGCTTTGTTTGAAACTTTTTCATTGGTTAACAGAATGAAAATAGACAAAATTACTGGCCAAATTGTGTCTTAAAATTAAGATACTCTGGTGAATTTACTAAACAGTTGCACCACTTTTTTCTTTTGTTCTTTTTGTAGTGACGTCATAAGTACCAGTGCTTGGGTATCAAGTTGATATGAAAACATATAACATTTTATTATTTTAACAATACATTTTAAAGTTAAGGTAATATACATATAAATGAATGACTCCTGTCTTTCTATGGTAATGACAACACCAAATACAGACTCAATTCAGTACCCACGAGCTGTATTGTCAGCAGCTGCTTTCCAGCTCTCATGTGGCCTTTGTGTGCGCATGCAAGAAGAGAGTTTGAGGCACGCGATTGCGGCTGTGTGTCTTGGAAACTGTGTTGAGTTGGTCCATCCAGATGCAGTAAGTACCAAATATTTAGATATATAACCCTGAAAACAAGGAGTAATATATACAGATGTATTCGAGGAATTTGCTAACTTTAAAGTCATGAGCCAGGACATTTGCGTGTTTAGAAAAACTCTTTATTAAGACATGATGCAATAAACATCGCAAACTTTAGGCGATCTAGCTATTATTTTTCATCTCTAGTACCAATTTAGCTTGTTTACAACCTGCTTTCTTGTAAATTAACTTAAGCACCCAACAAATCAATGAAAACTGTATACAGCCATACACAATGTGTGTCAAACTACGGAAAGCCGAAAGGGATAAAATAGTGTTTTTTTTTTTATTTTGTTTTAAAGTATAGATGTTAAAAGCATGCAATCTTAAAAAAACAATTTCTGATCTTCGAGTGTATCTGAGACAAAAGTTAGTGAGACTTTTTTAGTTTACTATATAAATGATACATCATAGATGTATTCAGGTTTTTATTATAAAGGGTATTATATTCTGATATTTCATCAAAGCATGGCCCCATATCAGCAGAGGTCTGGACTAAGCCCCGAATGTCCACTGACCCAAGTACCATCCCTGTTCCCAAACCACCCGTAATGTAGTGGTCCAATACAGGTTGCTTGACCATTTTTAATTTTCCTATTTTTTTGTTTTGTTTTTTGAGTGATTACCTTTATGTATTGGTATTGCAAAACCCCAGTTTTTTTTTTATTTTACTTGGTTTAACCACGACGGCCATCTTTGTGGCATGGCACATGACAAATTTTGGTTATACAGCTGTTTACGGAAACCTAAATATCCGGCTCAGTATGGTCCTAGCTCCTTGGAACAAAAACTGATCTCTAGAGCACATTACAAGGTACATTTACATATATACATTTTGCACATTCATGTTCCTTAGACTTAGAACTTAAGTCCTAATGTAATGCTCAGTCTTAATGTAAGTCTCAATCTTTTTTTTTTAGGGGGTACCTAGGTGCAATGACACAAAGATGGCCGTCGTGGTAAAATAAAAGTGAAAAAACTGGTGGTTTTGCAATACAAATACATAAAGGTAATGACTCAATAAATAAATAAATAGGAAAATTAAAAATGGTCAAGCAACCAACTTTACAATTACTGGACCACTTGAGATGGACTGACACTTTGCGCTTTAAGGCTTGATTACACTACACCAATTCTAAAATCTGAACAATATCTAAAAAGGTCTAAACAACTATTTAAATGAGTACAGACAATAATTGGGCATCACACACTAAATGACTGTGGATCACTCTGGCTGTCAAGTCGATCTGTTCACAAACTCATGTCGATTGATGTTGTTGATGTCATATTGATGTTTGTTTACATCTGTCATGCGTCTCCTAGAATGGGGGTGTTTGTTTCCACAGAGTTTGTGATCCGAGCAGATGAAGAAGTTTATGGACAGATAAAATAACCTTCTACATCTAAATGCATTTTGGTTCTGATGTGTGAATCGTAGCAAAACGGAAAAAAGACGGAAACCGTTCCATAAGCAGATGTGGTACATTTACCAGTAAAGGCAATCCAATGATTTTCCTGCAATTTACCAGGTTGCATGTGTGAAAGGGGCTATTGTCATTCTCAGCTGTGTAGTATTGACTGAAGAGGTGGGCATTCTGTAATTTTATTGAGGACATTTGATACAATTACAGGACAAATTGTCATCTGCGAAGTGCATAAAAATACTAGCACAGGTGCATGACACTCAGTATTTTCCCGAAGTTTAATAGCAAAAGTTTTTATTTAAATGAATTAATATTTTCACTTTTAGCAGCAAAGTAAATATACAGCAGAAAATAATTACAGAGACTCCAGCACTGCAGGCGCTTCAGCATTTCACTGTAGATGCTAGAAATGCCCTTATTGAAATGGAATATATGATTGGTTAAAAAAAACAAAAAAACAATCGTGTCTAAAACGAACGTTCTGATTGGTAGATCAGCTGAGTCAAACTGTCTATTTCGACTGTACCTTCAGTTGCCAGCATCAAATCAGGGGTCACAGTCCACACCAGTCATGGCATCAGAGGCGAAAGTCATTGAGCCTGACTAATCTAACCAAATATGTAGCCTGCTGTGTCCCCATATTACCAGCTGCAGTCACAGTGGTAGTTCCGCAGTTTTTAATTTGGTTTTCAAAAACAATTACAACAATTAGATTGAGAATAGTGTGCATTTGAGAGTTAGAATCGGCAAGTACATTATGAGAAGTCTGATGGGCAAATTCACTAAACAATTGCTTCACTTTGGCATGCACAATTTTGGTACAATGTTTGCAAAGGGAGGTTTTTGAAATTTTTTTGGAAACAACTGAGAATAAATCAGAAACACTGTATCACAGGTTATCAACTTGTAAACCCCCCTCCCCTCCTTAGACCCACCCATAAATGTAGATTATTTTTTATCACTGCAAAAATTGTAAAAAAAAAAATGTTTTGTAGGGAACCCTAAAAATTTGCTTTATGTGCTAATTCTCCAGGCATATTTGTGTCATTAACTGATTCAGACATGCTCTAACAATGTTTTGTCAGGTAACCCCAAAAACGTGCTTCACGTGGAAACATCTAAATTATCTGGTTTTATTAAAAAAATGTATTCAATCTGACTAAATCAACCTGAAAGATTAGGTTACACCAACAGAGGAATCTTTTATAGATTAAATGAAGTAGTAATAGATTCTTGAGGTCACAATTGCAGGTTACAATGTTTTTTTATTTATTTCTTTTTCATTAAATATATATACACACTTGCATGTAACTATCTGTGTATATGCATTAATTCGTACATCAAAACATCAACATTTTTTGGGCAAATTTACATCATTACCTGATTTACATAATTCCTTAAACAACGCAGACATACTGTCAGGTAACTTAAAATGTGCTTCATGTGGTAGGCCTAACATCTAAGTTAACTTGTTTGATTAAAGTTAAAAATATTATTCAACATAACTAATTGACTAAATTAGTTAACACCAACAAAATATTTTTTGGGAGGTAAATCAATTAGAAGCAGCTAAGGTAAAAATTGCATGCTACCAGCTTTTACAGTGCAACTTGTGCAAGCAAATGACTACGCCATCAGCAGCACAACTCATTCTTAGTGGTTTCCTGTAGAAAAGCCTCAAGACAGAGAGAGAGAGAGAGAGAGAGAGAGAGAGAGAGAGAGAAAAACTTAATTTAATTCAGTCAATCCATCATTCCACAAAGCTAGTGTAGCCTGTGATTTTGTTTTCTTTTTTCTTTCTTTTTTTTTTTCTGTTTACTGGCCCTAGTCCATTAACATGTTAAAGATGCTATTATTCATTATTTTACAAAAGAGAACAAAGTTAATTAAATTATGCTTTATATCCATAAAACAAAAGAAAGATCATTGAATTTGAGGTTCCCTGATTTCTACCATTGTGTTACATCTGGACAGGGTCTGGATGGAAAGCTACACCAGAACACATGCTCATTCACTCTCATTCCAAAAAGCCAAAGCCGAAATACACTGGCCAGGCAGAGATCTGGCTTTTTACATTTTATGCTAGATGAAGAATCCAGAGTGTGATCCTAGACTTGTGTTTTGACTTCAAGGACATTTACTATAGAAGTGTTAAAGGATAGATGTGCTAGCTGAGGAGCAGTGCATTAGCACACATTTCAGACAGGCATACTGTAAGGACATCCATCAGTGCTGAACTTTTCTCCAAGAGGTTCAGCTTGATGCCTTACAAACCAGAAAAAGAGTTGTAAGAAAGTTTTGACCCAGGTTTCATTTTGGAACTATGCAATGACCCAGAACAGGTTTTATAAGTCATTTCTCTATGGCCTAGACTTTAGGAATCTTTAGGGCTTTTCACACTGTGCTTAACCCTGGGTTATCTTCATTCTAAACCCTGCTTTCAACCCCAGGCATTTGTGGGGTTAACCCCGTTTTGTGGTGCCAAAGGAATACAGTGTGAAACTATGTGGTGTTGAATGTTTCAGAAAGTTGTTCAGCAACAGACAAGTAATCATATGAAGCCTTAATACTTAACTCATTAAATATTAATGTGCTTTGTACAGTCACTGAAACTTTCACGCGCTGTTTACGTTCCTCATCTGAGGGAAACGGAGAACAGTGGTAGCAAACGTGATAACTGGCATGATGAAGAGAGAGTATTCCATGATTTTGTGGCATGTTTCAGAAGACGAAAGACAAACAGAGCTGATTTGCTTGCCGACATTTCCAGAGAAGAGCAGAGCAGCTCCATTAACAGGTTGCATGTCCATTGCAAGCTGTTTTTGTCCAATCATTGTTATCGACACTGCAAATATGCAAATAAGAATGTTAACCTGGGGTTTACGAATGTACAGTGTGAAACATCAGAACACAAATACCCAGGATTAATTATTAATCCAAGGTAAAGTATGAACAGTGTGAAACATGAAACTGGAAAACATCATGGTTACTTGTGTAACCTCCATTCCCTGATGGAGGGAACGAGACGTTGTGTGGATGTAGTGACACTAGGGGTCACTCTTGGGAGCCCGAGACACCTCTGGTCTTTGATAAAAGGCCTATGAAAATTGGCGAGTGGTATTTGCATGCCACTCCCCCGGACATACGGGTATAAAAGGAGCTGGTATGCAACCACTCATTCAGGTTTTATGCTGAGGAGCCGATATAAGGTCCGGCCATTTCAGCGGGTAGTTCAGCGTTGTGGCAGGAGGGACACAACGTCTCGTTCCCTCCATCAAGGAACGGAGGTTACACAAGTAACCATGACATTCCCTATCTGTCACTCACTCGACGTTGTGTCGATATAGTGACACTAGGGGTCCCTATACGAAATGGAACAATTGGCTGAACTGTGTTACGTGAACTGGCGGTGTGTGGTGGGCAGACTACTGTGTGCCTCATAGCCATCACACCAGGTCGACACGTAACCTCCCCCAACATAGTTATGAGTGTCGAACAGCCCTTTTTGGGGACAAGTCGACTACCCAAAAGATAGAGACAGGCTTAACCCAGTCGTGGCCTCTTTTTCCCTTCTTTTTTTCCACTCCCTAAAAAAGAAGGGGGATTATCCGACTGGGCCGCCAGGTCTAGTCGGGGGGTGTGGGGGGGATATTTAAGTGGAAAAATACATCACATGGTCTTTCCAACCATGTGGAGAGTCTTCAAGGTAGATCCTGCCCAATGGGGGAGGAGTTACTACAAACATGGAGACTGGGGCAGAGGGGCTCTGCCCAAGTAAGACGCAGTTTGCCAACAGGGAAACGAATTAGCGGAAGATATATAGGTGCACAAATCCGCCCCCGATGTGACAGTCTCCACAGGTCACGAGGACAGGCCTCTTCCTCCCCCGTCCCAGGCTGTTCCGGGGGTGGTCACAAGGAGCTCCGCCCCGCCACGAGGCCACGAGGCTGGTACGTCCGATGACATTGTCCCTTTGGTCCCCCTTGTGTGAAACTTGGACGCACGGCTTGCGCTTTCCAATCCGTCGCGATGGCTGGTCCGGACCGTCCGACTCGGCTACGCGATTCACTTCGCCGGGCGTCCACCCAGGTTCAGCAGTATCCACTTCAACTTGGTGAAGGACGAAAACGCTGCTACCTTGCGCGGAGATCGCTACCCTCCTACGGAAGGGCGCGATAGAACCCGTCCTTCCAGCCGAGATGAAGAAGGGGTTTTACAGCCCCTACATCATCATACCGAAAAAAGGTGGTGGGTTGCGGCCAATCATGTACCTGTGAGTACTGAACTAGGCTTTGCAAAGACTCCCGTTCAAGATGCTGATGCAAAAACGCATTCTGGCGAGCGTCCAGCATCAAGATTGGTTCGCGGCATTAGACCTGAAGGATGCATACTTCCACGTCTCGATCCTTCCTCGACACAGACCCTTCCTGCGGTTTGCATCCGAGAGTCAGGCATATCAGTACAAAGTCCTCCCTTTCGGCCTGTCCCTGTCTCCTCGCGTCTTTACGAAGGTCGCAGAGGCTGCCCTTGCCCCGTTAAGGGAGGTGGGCATTCGCATTCTCAACTATCTCGACGACTGGCTAATCCTAGCTCATTCTCGAGACATGTTGTGCGCACACAGGGACCTGGTGCTCTCACACCTCAGCCGACTAGGGCTTCGGGTCAACTAGGAAAAGAGCAAGCTCCTCCCGGTTCAGAGCATCTCTTTTCTCGGTTTGGAGTTGGACTCAGTCTCCTTGACGGCACGCTTTACAAACGAGCGCACCAGTCAGTGCTGGCCTGTTTGAAGGCGTTCAAACAGAAAACAGCAGTTCCACTGAAACATTTTCAGAGGCTCCTGGGGCATATGGCATCCTCGGCGATGGCCACCCCACTCGGGTTAATGCATATGAGGCCGCTTCAGCACTGGCTCCAGACTCGAGTCCCGAGATGTGCATGGCGCCACGGGACACATCGCGTGGTCATCATGCCGGTCTGTCACCGTCTTTTCAGCCCTTGGACCGACCTCTTGTTTCTATGGGCAGGCGTTCCTCTAGAACTGGTCTCCAGGCACGTTGTGGTCATGACAGATGCCTCCAAAATGGGCTGGGACAATGGGCACGCAGCCGCCGGCCTCTGGACGGGTCCACGACTGCATTGGCACATCAGCTGACTCGAGTTGTTGGTAATTCTGCTCGCCCTGCGGAGGTTTCGGCCGTTGATCCAGGGCAAGTACGTGTTAGTTCAGACAGACAACACGACAACGGTATAATATGTCAACCGCCAAGGCGGTCTGCGCTCTCGTTGTGTCACAACTCGCCCGCCGTCTCCTCCTCTGGAGTCAGCAGCACTTCAAGTCACTACAAGCCACACACATCACGGGCAACCTCAACACTACAGCAGACACACTGTCATGACAGGTTACCCTCAGGGGAGAGTGGAGACTCCACCCTCAGGTGGTCCAGCTGATTTTCAATTCGACAGGCACAGGTGCACCTGTTCGCCTCCCAAGAATCCTCCCCACTGCCCGCTCTGGTACGCCCTGACCAAGGCCCCCCTCGGCATAAACACGCTGGCACACAGCTGGCCCCCGGCATGCGCAAATATGCGTTTTCCCCCAGTGAGCCTATTTGCACAGACCCTGTGCAAGGTCAGGGAGGATGAGGAGCAGGTCGTCCTGGTAGCACCCTACTGGCCCGCCCAGGCGTGGTTCTCGGACCTCACGCTCCTTGCAACAGCTCCCCCCCCCGGCAAATTCCCCTGAGGAAGGATCTTCTTTCTCAGGGACGGGGCACCATCTGGCACCCGCGACCAGACCTCTGGAATCTCCATGTCTGGCCCCTGGACGGGACTGGTAGACCCTGCGGTGGTAGACATGATCACTCAGGCTAGGGCCCCCTCTACGAGGCGCCTGTATGCCTTTAAGTGGCGTCTGTTCGCTAAGTGGTGTTCTTCCCGATGCAAAGACCCCCAGAGATGCGCAGTCAGATCAGTGCTTTCCTTCCTGCAGGAGAGGTTGTAAGGGAGGCTGTCCCCTTCCACCTTGAAGGTGTACATTGCCGCCATAGCAGCACACCATGACGCAGTCGATGGTAAGTCCTTAGGGAAGCACAACCTGATCATCAGGTTCCTGAGAGGCACCAGGAGGCTGAATCCCTCCAGACCACGCTTCGTTCCCTTATGGGACCTCTCTATAGTTCTTCAGGGTCTACAGAGAGCCCCCTTTGAGCCTTTGCAGTCAGCCAAGCTTAAGACACTCTCCTTGAAGACTGCCCTCCTGACTGCGCTCACTGCCATCAAGATGGTAGGTGACCTGCAAGCGTTCTCTGTCAGTGAAACGTGCCTGGAGTTCGATCCGGGTTACTCTCACGTGATCCTGAGACTCCGACCGGGCTATGTGCCCAAGGTTCCCACCACCCCTTTTAGGGACCAGGTGGTGAACCTGCAAACACTGCCCCAGGAGGAGGCAGACCCAGCCCTGTCGTCGCTGTGTCCGGTGCGCGCTTTACGCATCTATTTGGATCACACGCAGAGCTTTAGAATCTCTGAGCAGCTCTTTGTCTGCTTTGGTGCACAGCAGAAAGGAAACTGTCTCCAAGCAGAGCATTGCCCACTGGCTCATTGACGCCATAACTATGGCATGTCTCGCCCAGGACATGCCGCCCCCGGTAGGGCTACGAGTCCATTCTACCAGGGGTGTAGCGGCTCCCTGGGCCCTGGCCAGGGGTGCCTCTCTAACAGACATTTGCAGAGCAGCGGGCTGGGCAACACTCAACACCTGTGCAAGGTTCTACAATCTCCGGGTGGAACCGGTTTCATCCCAGGTAGTGGCACACAGCAAGCGGATAAGCCCGGGATAGCCGGCCGGGTGTATCGCTTGCACATAGCACCTTCCACCTCCTTTTGAGCTGAAGACGTGCACCATTAATTCCCAGTAGTGTTCACAAGTTTGTTTCCTGGTTGACTTCCTCCAAGCCCTGTGGCAGTTGAGTTTTAGGAGAGATTCACTGCCGGCCCAGTACACGCGCTAACTCAGAGCCCTGTTCTGGGGTAGGTGCTCCACATGTGGCGGTTCCCTGTAAGGCTAACCCCATGCGATATACAGGTGCTGGTCATATAATTAGAATATCATCAAAAAGTTGATTTATTTCACTAATTCCATTCAAAAAGTGAAACTTGTATATTATATTCATTCATTACACACAGACTGATATATTTCAAATGTTTATTTCTTTTAATTTTGATGATTATAACTGACAACTAAGGAAAATCCCAAATTCAGTATCTCAGAAAATTAGAATATTACTTAAGACCAATACAAAGAAAGGATTTTTAGAAATCTTGGCCAACTGAAAAGTATGAACATGAAAAGTATGAGCATGTACAGCACTCAATACTTAGTTGGGGCTCCTTTTGCCTGAATTACTGCAGCAATGCGGTGTGGCATGGAGTCGATCAGTCTGTGGCACTGCTCAGGTGTTATGAGAGCCCAGGTTGCTCTGATAGTGGCCTTCAGCTCTTCTGCATTGTTGGGTCTGGCATATCGCATCTTCCTCTCCACAATACCCCATAGATTTTCTATGGGGTTAAGGTCAGGCGAGTTTGCTGGCCAATTAAGAACAGGGATACCATGGTCCTTAAACCAGATACTGGTTGCTTTGGCACTGTGTGCAGGTGCCAAGTCCTGTTGGAAAATGAAATCTGCATCTCCATAAAGTTGGTCAGCAGCAGGAAGCATGAAGTGCTCTAAAACTTCCTGGTATACGGCTGCGTTGACCTTGGACCTCAGAAAACACAGTGGACCAACACCAGCAGATGACATGGCACCCCAAACCATCACTGACTGTGGAAACTTTACACTGGACCTCAAGCAACGTGGATTGTGTGCCTCTCCTCTCTTCCTCCAGACTCTGGGACCCTGATTTCCAAAGGAAATGCAAAATTTACTTTCATCAGAGAAAATAACTTTGGACCACTCAGCAGCAGTCCAGTCCTTTTTGTCTTTAGCCCAGGCGAGACGCTTCAGACGCTGTCTGTTGTTCAAGAGTGGCTTGACACAAGGAATGCGACAGCTGAAACCCATGTCTTGCATACGTCTGTGCGTAGTGGTTCTTGAAGCACTGACTCCAGCTGCAGTCCACTCTTTGTGAATCTCCCCCACATTTTTGAATGGGTTTTGTTTCACAATCCTCTCCAGGGTGCGGTTATCCCTATTGCTTGTACACTTTTTTCTACCACGTCTTTTCCTTCCCTTCGCCTCTCTATTAATGTGCTTGGACACAGAGCTCTGTGAACAGCCAGCCTCTTTTGCAATGAACTTTTGTGTCTTGCCCTCCTTGTGCAACGTGTCAACGGTCGTCTTTTGGACAACTGTCAAGTCAGCAGTCTTCCCCATGATTGTGTAGCATACAGAACTAGACTGAGAGACCATTTAAAGGCCTTTGCAGGTGTTTTGAGTTAATTAGCTGATTAGAGTGTGGCACCAGGTGTCTTCAATATTGAACCTTTTCACAATATTCTAATTTTCTGAGATACTGAATTTGGGATTTTCCTTAGTTGTCAGTTATAATCATCAAAATTAAAAGAAATAAACATTTGAAATATATCAGTCTGTGTGTAATGAATGAATATAATATACAAGTTTCACTTTTTGAATGGAATTAGTGAAATAAATCAACTTTTTGATGATATTCTAATTATATGACCAGCACCTGTATATCGCATGGGGTTAGCCTTACAGGGAACCGCCACATGTGGAGCACCTACCCCAGAACAGGGCTCTGAGTTAGCGCGTGTACTGGGCCGGCAGTGAATCTCTCCTAAAACTCAACTGCCACAGGGCTTGGAGGAAGTCAACCAGGAAACAAACTTGTGAACACTACTGGGAATTAATGGTGCACGTCTTCAGCTCAAAAGGAGGTGGAAGGTGCTATGTGCAAGCGATACACCCGGCCGGCTATCCCGGGCTTATCCGCTTGCTGTGTGCCACTACCTGGGATGAAACCGGTTCCACCCGGAGATTGTAGAACCTTGCACAGGTGTTGAGTGTTGCCCAGCCCGCTGCTCTGCAAATGTCTGTTAGAGAGGCACCCCTGGCCAGGGCCCAGGGAGCCGCTACACCCCTGGTAGAATGGACTCGTAGCCCTACCGGGGGCGGCATGTCCTGGGCGAGACATGCCATAGTTATGGCGTCAATGAGCCAGTGGGCAATGCTCTGCTTGGAGACAGTTTCCTTTCTGCTGTGCACCAAAGCAGACAAAGAGCTGCTCAGAGATTCTAAAGCTCTGCGTGTGATCCAAATAGATGCGTAAAGCGCGCACCGGACACAGCGACGACAGGGCTGGGTCTGCCTCCTCCTGGGGCAGTGTTTGCAGGTTCACCACCTGGTCCCTAAAAGGGGTGGTGGGAACCTTGGGCACATAGCCCGGTCGGAGTCTCAGGATCACGTGAGAGTAACCCGGATCGAACTCCAGGCACGTTTCACTGACAGAGAACGCTTGCAGGTCACCTACCATCTTGATGGCAGTGAGCGCAGTCAGGAGGGCAGTCTTCAAGGAGAGTGTCTTAAGCTTGGCTGACTGCAAAGGCTCAAAGGGGGCTCTCTGTAGACCCTGAAGAACTATAGAGAGGTCCCATAAGGGAACGAAGCGTGGTCTGGAGGGATTCAGCCTCCTGGTGCCTCTCAGGAACCTGATGATCAGGTTGTGCTTCCCTAAGGACTTACCATCGACTGCGTCATGGTGTGCTGCTATGGCGGCAATGTACACCTTCAAGGTGGAAGGGGACAGCCTCCCTTACAACCTCTCCTGCAGGAAGGAAAGCACTGATCTGACTGCGCATCTCTGGGGGTCTTTGCATCGGGAAGAACACCACTTAGCGAACAGACGCCACTTAAAGGCATACAGGCGCCTCGTAGAGGGGGCCCTAGCCTGAGTGATCACGTCTACCACCGCAGGGTCTACCAGTCCCGTCCAGGGGCCAGACATGGAGATTCCAGAGGTCTGGTCGCGGGTGCCAGATGGTGCCCCGTCCCTGAGAAAGAAGATCCTTCCTCAGGGGAATTTGCCGGGGGGGGGGAGCTGTTGCAAGGAGCGTGAGGTCCGAGAACCACGCCTGGGCGGGCCAGTAGGGTGCTACCAGGACGACCTGCTCCTCATCCTCCCTGACCTTGCACAGGGTCTGTGCAAGTAGGCTCACTGGGGGAAAACGCATATTTGCGCATGCCGGGGGCCAGCTGTGTGCCAGCGTGTTTATGCCGAGGGGGGCCTTGGTCAGGGCGTACCAGAGCGGGCAGTGGGGAGGATTCTTGGGAGGCGAACAGGTGCACCTGTGCCTGTCGAATTGAAAATCAGCTGGACCACCTGAGGGTGGAGTCTCCACTCTCCCCTGAGGGTAACCTGTCATGACAGTGTGTCTGCTGTAGTGTTGAGGTTGCCCGTGATGTGTGTGGCTTGTAGTGACTTGAAGTGCTGCTGACTCCAGAGGAGGAGACGGCGGGCGAGTTGTGACACAACGAGAGCGCAGACCGCCTTGGCGGTTGACATATTATACCGTTGTCGTGTTGTCTGTCTGAACTAACACGTACTTGCCCTGGATCAATGGCCGAAACCTCCGCAGGGCGAGCAGAATTACCAACAACTCGAGTCAGCTGATGTGCCAATGCAGTCGTGGACCCGTCCAGAGGCCGGCGGCTGCGTGCCCATTGCCCCAGCCCATTTTGGAGGCATCTGTCATGACCACAACGTGCCTGGAGACCAGTTCTAGAGGAACGCCTGCCCATAGAAACAAGAGGTCGGTCCAAGGGCTGAAAAGACGGTGACAGACCGGCATGATGACCACGCGATGTGTCCCGTGGCGCCATGCACATCTCGGGACTCGAGTCTGGAGCCAGTGCTGAAGCGGCCTCATATGCATTAACCCGAGTGGGGTGGCCATCGCCGAGGATGCCATATGCCCCAGGAGCCTCTGAAAATGTTTCAGTGGAACTGCTGTTTTCTGTTTGAACGCCTTCAAACAGGCCAGCACTGACTGGTGCGCTCGTTTGTAAAGCGTGCCGTCAAGGAGACTGAGTCCAACTCCAAACCGAGAAAAGAGATGCTCTGAACTGGGAGGAGCTTGCTCTTTTCCTAGTTGACCCGAAGCCCTAGTCGGCTGAGGTGTGAGAGCACCAGGTCCCTGTGTGCGCACAACATGTCTCGAGAATGAGCTAGGATTAGCCAGTCGTCGAGATAGTTGAGAATGCGAATGCCCACCTCCCTTAACGGGGCAAGGGCAGCCTCTGCGACCTTCGTAAAGACGCGAGGAGACAGGGACAGGCCGAAAGGGAGGACTTTGTACTGATATGCCTGACTCTCGGATGCAAACCGCAGGAAGGGTCTGTGTCGAGGAAGGATCGAGACGTGGAAGTATGCATCCTTCAGATCTAATGCCGCAAACCAATCTTGATGCTGGACGCTCGCCAGAATGCGTTTTTGCATCAGCATCTTGAACGGGAGTCTTTGCAAAGCCTAGTTCAGTACTCACAGGTACATGATTGGCCGCAACCCACCACCTTTTTTCGGTATGATGATGTAGGGGCTGTAAAACCCCTTCTTCATCTCGGCTGGAAGGACGGGTTCTATCGCGCCCTTCCGTAGGAGGGTAGCGATCTCCGCGCAAGGTAGCAGCGTTTTCGTCCTTCACCAAGTTGAAGTGGATACTGCTGAACCTGGGTGGACGCCCGGCAAAGTGAATCGCGTAGCCGAGTCGGACGGTCCGGACCAGCCATCGCGACGGATTGGAAAGCGCAAGCCGTGCGTCCAAGTTTCACACAAGGGGGACCAAAGGGACAATGTCATCGGACGTACCAGCCTCGTGGCCTCGTGGCGGGGCGGAGCTCCTTGTGACCACCCCCGGAACAGCCTGGGACGGGGGAGGAAGAGGCCTGTCCTCGTGACCTGTGGAGACTGTCACATCGGTGGCGGATTTGTGCCACAGCTGGGCGCTCAGGGGTGGGAGACCGCCGCTGGAGTGCCAAACCTGCCAAATAGAGTGGTGGACGGTGGTCGTGATGACGGCCGTGCACACCGGATACGTGACCCAGGGAATAAGGAAACTGCTCTTGCTGAGCTCGAGTACTGCAGCCACTTGGGCATGCAGTGCAGTTAAATGCAAAAGGTAACAAAAGGATGGAGAGATCTGCTTACCATCTCCAGAGCAGTGGATTTCGTTGTCCCTGGGTCGCCCATTTCAAGGGCGCTTTGAAGCCTTTCATGGGTTCTGGGCGGCCACGAGATGGGTGGTGTCTGGGGACACCCTTGGCAATAAGTAGACGGGGTGCGGGATCTTGAGCCACGCTGGGGCAGGATATGCCGGCTAGCATCCGTCTACTGCTCCACCATCGAGAACTGCTGGGCAAAGTCCTTGACGGTGTCGCCGAATAGGCCAGCCTGGGAGATGGGGCAGCAAGGAATCATGTCCTGTTGGCCTCACCCATCTCGACCAGGTTGAGCCAAAGGTGGTGCTGCTGGACATTGTCCGCCCGAGAGACCACACCGTGACCTCCGTCGCTCGAGAGCGAGGTCGGTCGCTGAGCGCAGTTCCTGCATCAATCCCGGGGTGGAACTACCCTTGTGCAGTTCCTTTAGCACCTTGGCGGGCTTGCAGGAGAGCCATGGCATGCAGGGCAGAGGCGGCTTGTCCAGCGGCACCTTAGGCCTTGGCCTTCAGAGACAACGTAAAGCTACAGGCCTTGGACGGGGGCTTTGTGTACCCGTGCCAGGTTGCGGCGCTCTGCGGGCATAGGTGCACCGCAAGCACCTTTATCCACTGGGGGATTGCTGAATAGCCCTTGGCCGCCCCACCATCGAGGGTAGTGAGGGTGGGGAAGCTGAAAAGATCGGGACCGGGCAGTAAAAAGTGCCTCCCACGACCTTGTCAGCTCTTCATGCACTTCTGGGAAGAAAGGAACGGGGCGGGGCGTGGCTTTGAGCGGTGCCGCGAGCCCAGGAACCAATCATCGAGCCGCGAGGGTTCCACTCTAGCCGACGCTTGCAGCTGCCTGGGAAAGCATGTTGTCATTTCTGCTTCAGCCTGTGACTGGGCAATCGTCCCCAAAGGGAGGAGCCCATCTGAGGCTTCCGACTGGACGAGCCCGCTCTCCGATGCTACGCTCGAGAGCTCATCACTTTCACGGGCTCCAAATGAGAGGTCGAACTCGCCATGAGACGTGCCGGCGGACTCATCCAGAAGCCCGATCGTGGCAGACGAGCATGCTGGGGATTGAGAGGTCTGCGGGGGGATACCCGGAGGAGGTGGTCCCATTGGGGTCCCCAAATCGCCCCCAGTGCTAGCCGTGCTGGCCTCATACCCGTGGATAAAAGGACCAAGGCGGGGAGCCTCTGGAGTGGCTTGCTTTCTTACGAAGACGAGCCGCGACCGCATCGTTGCCATGGACATATCCTCGCAATGAGAACATGACCATCCACGAATGCTGTCTCCGTGTGGGCAGTGCCCAGACACGAAAGACAGTGATCGTGACTGTCAGAAAACCAGGAATAACACACAATCAGAAAAGCATCTTTAGAAAGACGCGTCTTTAAAAAGACCTTCTGTGTGTGCCGCTCTTTTAGAGAAATATACTCTTTTAGAGAAATATACTCTTTTAGAGAAATATACTCTTTTATTTCTGCCGAAGCGCCCAGGGGCATTCTCTGCATTGCACCAGTGCAGACGGGGGAGAAGCCGCTGAAATGCGCCGTCAGATCCAGCAGAGGTGAATGAACAGTTGTGGGAATTCAGCTCAGTGAGCATGACCGTTTGGCAACGAAGAGAATATCTGAATGAGTGGTTGCATACCAGTTCCTTTTATACCCGTATGTCCAGGGAAGTGGCATGCAAATACCACTCGCCAATTTTCATTGGCCTTTTATCAAAGACCAGAGGTGTCTCAGGCTCCCAAGAGTGACCCCTAGTGTCACTACATCGACACAACGTCGAGTGAGTGACAGATAGGGAACCCAGGATTCTGTTTACCTGGGGTTTTGAATAACCTGAGGTTAATGATTTCAAGCGTGAAAAGCCCTTTTAGGTCAAGCTTCACAATATCTTTGGTTGGTTTATTTTGTCAAGACAAATTGTAATGCTGGTTTAACAAAGCCTTGCCTGAAAGTGAAAAATAGTTAATAGACTTTTAGGATTTGTCAAGCCAACATAGGTACTGAGTTCTAAGTAAAGCACACATTTACTGTAACTCTGGCACACTTATGCAAGCAAGCATCACATTATTTTGCAAGATTTTACCAATTTATTGAGTTTAAAGAAATATTGCAGGTAATTTTGTAACCTAATGTCTATGTATCCGATCTGTTGCATGCTGTTAATTACAATGGTTTTTATTTACTGTTAACTATTTTATATAACATAAATGATCATTAATATAAACTGAAAAAGAAAAATGATTTTGTGGCGAAGTAAATTTAGTTAATATTATGTAAACTGTACATTCAAACATTAATGCTCTAGCTTATAAGTAAATATTATTTATGATTGTTTGTTATCTTTACAATGTGTCATCATGTATAAATCTTAAAGTACAAAACCTTGTCATGTTTATTTGCTAATTTGAGTAAATTTCACTGGTAAATAAAATAAGTACATTTTACTTACCTTTTCAAAGCTGGTGTTCCCAGCATGCACCGGGCTTGAATAATTAATGAGCTTGTAGAACTTCACTTTTAGGAAGTTTATCTAAACTTTTATTGTGAATTTTGTTGTTACATCTGGTAACTTCTTGATTTGTGGAGTCTGAAGTTAATTTTCCTGCCTGTATAGTACATGAATAAATACACTATATTGCCAAAAGTATTCGCTCACCCATCCAAATAATTGAATTCAGGTGTTCCAATCACTTCCATGGCCACAGGTGTATAAAATGAAGCACCTAGGCATGCAGACTGCTTCTACAAACATTTTTGAATGAATGGGCCGCTCTCAGGAGCTCAGTGAATTCCAGCGTGGTACTGTAATAGGATGCCACCTGTGCAACAAGTCCAGTCGTGAAATTTCCTCGCTACTAAATATTCCACAGTCAACTGTCAGTGGTATTATAACAAAGTGGAAGCGATTGGGAATGACAGCAACTCAGCCACGAAGTGGTAGGCCACGTAAAATGACAGAGCGGGGTCAGCGGATGCTGAGGCGCATAGTGCACAGAGGTCGCCAACTTTCTGCAGAGTCAATCGCTACAGACCTCCAAAGTTCATGTGGCCTTCAGATTAGCTCAAGAACAGTGCGTAGAGAGCTTCATGGAATGGTTTCCATGGCCGAGCAGCTGCATCCAAGCCATACATCACCAAGTGCAATGCAAAGCGTCGGATGCAGTGGTGTAAAGCAGGCCGCCACTGGACTCTAGAGCAGTGGAGACGCGTTCTCTGGAGTGACGAATCACGCTTCTCCATCTGGCAATCTGATGGATGAGTCTGGGATTGGCAGTTGCCAGGAGAACGGTACTTGTCTGACTGCATTGTGCCAACTGTGAAGTTTGGTGGAGGGGGGATTATGTTGTGGGGTTGTTTTTCAGGAGCTGGGCTTGGCCCCTTAGTTCCAGTGAAAGGAACTCTGAATGCTTCAGCATACCAAGAGATTTCGGACAATTCCATGCTCCCAACTTTGTGGGAACAGTTTGGGGATGGCCCCTTCCTGTTCCAACCTGACTGCGCACCAGTGCACAAAGCAAGGTCCATAAAGACATGGATGAGCGAGTTTGGTGTGGAAGAACTTGACTGGCCTGCGCAGAGTCCTGACCTCAACCCGATAGAGCACCTTTGGGATGAATTAGAGCGAAGACTGCGAGCCAGGCCTTCTCGTCCAACATCAGTGTCTGACCTCACAAATGCGCTTCTGGAAGAATGGTCAAAAATTCCCATAAACACATTCCTAAACCTTGTGGAAAGCCTTCCCAGAAACGTTGAAGCTGTTATAGCTGTAAAGGGTGGGCCGACGTCATATTAAACCCTATGGATTAAGAATGGGATGTCACTTAAGTTCATATGCGTCTAAAGGCAGATGAGCGAATACTTTTGGCAATATAGTGTATGTGTTTGTAAGGAAAGTTCAAAATGTGACATGTTCTAATAATATGTTCAAGTAAATGTGACTAAGTTTAAGTACACAGTGAAAGTTGTAATATTTACTAAAATGTTTAAGTGAAATTTACTCAAATGCTTTAATCAATATTGTCATAATGTTAAGCTGGTTTTTCCTTACCATACCAAGATTAAAAAAAAAAAAATCTGAATGCAGAAACTTGCGAAATAAAAATTATGTAAATCTTACTAGCCATTTTTTGAGTGTAGGGGAGACTGGGGCTAGTTGTCCTAAGGGCTATATCTCAGTAATGATAAGATTCTGAAATATAAGAGTCAAAAGTCAATTTGTGCAAATGTGTGTTTTCTTTAGCAGTGGTTTTGTATGTTGGTTTTAAACACCTAGTTCAAAACGCCCTTAAATTAGAATATTTTATGTGAATTTTACCCTTTAAAGTAAATTTTCATTTTGTTTAAAGCTGTTGTGTAAACAAGCAAATATAATCAAACCACACAAACATAAATTAAAGAAGTTAAATAAAATATATTTTTTTAAATGTGAGGGCATGTTGTCACATTTTGATCAGGGCGTGTTGTCAAATGTGTTTGAAAGTCATAGATTATAGAATTTATAAATTCCAACTTTTGTTTACCAAAACAATATTCTGATATTTTTCACTGTTATCTTTTTTCTCATTTCTGTTGTTTAATAAATCGTTTTGTGATTGTTTAATGTGGCTATGCATAAATTGCCTTTCTAAAATAAACCTACCCTGAAAAATATTCACTTGGGTATATGTTTTTTACAACTTGTCCCTCCCCAACTAGTCTCTCTCTGGTCTTCCCTAAAGGATGATTACATAAAGATTAAATAAACTGCTTTCATGAAATGAAACCATATAACAATGCCAAAGATTTACATTAATTGATAGTAGATGGTTGTAGTAGTATGAATAATGCTTGTTAATGTGAATGTCACCACATGAGCCAAGCACTGGACCCACAAACTGAGTCCAAGGGTTTTTTTTTTTGGTCCCAAATTCACCAAGGCCTCGCTGACCTTTTTTGCACCAAGGAAACGGCACTGATTAAGGTGCTCACCTTTCCGCAGACCCTCTCTCCTTTACAACATATGGCAAACCTTGGAGTTCAAGGACACCACTGCTTCACAGATAATGGGTGATTCATTACTGACACTGACATCAATCTTTCATCCCCCACAGGAGCAGAGGCGACCTCCGCTCCACCGTAATCCACTCTCGCTTTTTCCTTCAGTGTGAAAAGTGCTTCAGTATGCTGCAGGATGGTGCTCCAATTATTCCTCAAACAAATGTGCCAGTGTTTTCTTTAAACATACAGATGTGTGTTTAAACTGTGTTGTGTCTTCTTTGTCTGGGTGGCTGGTTTATGGTAACATGTTTTGTTTTGATGCAACCCAATCCTCTTTTCCCTCTTTTTAACTATATCTTTTTTGCCTCCCAAATAACTATATTTTTCTCTATGGAAGTTAAGGTCGCACAATTTTGCACAAGCCAACTCATACGATTTCACCATCTTGTACATATTATTATGAGTCTGTGGTAATGGGGGCATGGCCGAGCGACGTCTGTGGAGAGCCAGGCCAAGAGAGTGAGTGCGGTAAGGGTTGGTACCTGTGGAAAATCACCTCTAACAGCTGTTTTGTGTTTGCAGTGAGAGCGGAGAGGGATTTAAAGGGCGATCCAGACTGCCGGAGGGGAGAGACAGCCGAGCCTGCACATGTGTGTATGTGTTTGATTCACCATCTCCCGCTTCCTCCTTGAGAGAGTTTAAGAACTTTTGCCACAGTTGTGCCAAAACCCAGGAAGGAAGAATTATATGCTACCATGTTGTCCTTGCCACTGGAAGAAGTCTTCAAGTCCCTCACCAGCATCCACTAAGCACAACACCAGGCCCTCATGAAGCAGGAGAAGTGCTTTGAGGTGCTCATCCAGGCCCACGCGGAGGACCGGCAGCTATTACGGAGCATGATGCACCAGGAGGGGGCTTCAGCCGTAACCCCAGCAGCAACAGGACCTCATGTGATGCAAGCAAAGATAACATCACAGGACGACCTGGAGGCCTTCATGGAGCACTTCGAGCACACAGCCAGAGCCCTGAAGTGGCCGCGCTCACAGTGGGTGGTCCATCTGCTACTGCTGCTGTCTGGGGTAGCCCAACTCACAGCACACCAACTTCTGGTGGCCAACCTCCTGAGGTATTCCGATTTGAAGAAAGCCATCCTGCAGTGGGTCAGCCGCAGCCTGGAACAGTATCGCCAACAGTTCCGCACTCTGATGCGGAGCAAGGTCGGCTCACATCGTAAGTTCATGCATGAAGATGCTCGAAATTGGGACAAGTGGCTCGAACCCATATTATTTGTAGTACGAGGGGTCCCGCAAGCTTCCATGGGGTTCTCCCCATTCAAATTATTGTATGGCTATCTACCGCGCGGCGTGCTCGACGTCCTATGGGAAAATTGGGAGGAAGGACCTTCAAACAGCAAAAATGAAATTCAATACGTTCTTGTTCTGAGAGCAAAACTCCACACACTGGGGCAATTAACACAGGAGAATTTGCTCCAGGCTCAAGAACGTCAAAGTCGGCTGTATAATAGGGGTACTTGACTAAGGGAATTTACACCGGAAGATAAAGTCCTTGTATTACTCCCCACATCGAGCTCTAAATTACTCGCCAAGTGGCAAGGGCCCTTTGAGTAGGCCTGTCATGATAACTACTTTTGTTGGACGATATATTGTCCCAGACAAGTAAAATTCTCTTTAACTTGCCCGTTCAAAATTTCCACTTGTAATTAACAAGCATTAATGTCGACCCCTGTATTAAAACACCTATTAGCCTTGAGTAACATGTAATCTTCACCTGTCGCTGTCCACTCTGTGCCCCACCTCTGACAAAATAGAGCAGATGAGAGCACAGACACAGCACAACTGGCTAAAATGTTGGTGACATTTATTCTTATGTAAACAAACACACATGTAAACACAATGGGCAACATCGAGGTCAGCAAAAATGATCGAGGTCATGTCCATATATCGTACGACAAGTCGATAACATAATTATCGTGACAGACCTACCTTTGAGGTCACACGGTGTGTCGGGGAAATCGATTATGAGGTTAAACGAATGGATAAGAGGTGGAGCATGTCAGATTTACTACCCCAATCTCTTGAAAACCATGGAGAGAGGTGGTCCCCGTAACGTTGGTGACAGTGGTTCCAGAGAAGGAGGAGCTCAGACCGGAGGTGAACTTCAAAGACACCGATTGAGTCAAAGGGATATTGGCAGATCCCCTTAACTCCCATTTCCCTTGAAAAAATTGCATTTTCCACATTGTTCAGCTCACACCAATTTGTCACCCTTCCTTTCGGTTTGTTCAGGGACCCGGCTACGTATCAGCGGCTCATGGACAGAATCCTCAGTTGTTTATGCCACTAATTTCAAATGGGTTAAACTCCATGGTTTCCTCTACATACTTATAGATTAAATCAAAACTGCATAACTGCTGGTTGTGTTGCAGACCCCGCCCAGTAGACCAACTCAACAGATGCAAAAACATCATAACAAAAGTCTGTCACTCAGAAAACGTCTCAGTTACTGTCGTAACCTCCGTTCCCTGATGGAGGGAACAAGACATTGTGTCAATGTAGTGACACTAGGGGTCGATCTTGAGAGCCCCGATCACCTCAGATCTTTGAGAAAAGGCCAATGAGAATTGGCGAGTAGAATTTACATGCCACTCCCCTGGACATACGGGTATAAAAGGGAGCTGGAATGCAGGATTCATTCAGATTTTTTCTTACAAGCCAAGCGGTTGTTCTATCAGCGAGCTGAATACTACTGCTGTTCCATTCACCTCTTAAGAAGCGTATGCTGTTGGTTATACGGCACATTTCCAGCGGCTTTCTCTCCTTCTGCATGACGAGTGCAGATTTCGCCCCTGGGCACTTCGACAGTGCTAAAAGAGTGTATATTCCTGCTAAAGAGTATATATTCTCTATTAGAGCACACACATTGACGCTAAACATTTTTTTAAAGACGCGTCTTTTTAAAGATGCCTTTTCGTCTTTGTGTGATTCCTGGATGTGGTCGTTATCTCTCCACCTCTGACAGCCACGGGCGCTGCCTCACATGTCTGGGCAGCGATCACACTGAGGCAGCATTTGTGGATGGTTCATATTCTCATTGCGAGGATATGACCATGGCAACGTTGTGGTCACAGCTTTCAATTTGGGTACCGCAGCTCTTTCGGGGTGCGGCAAACAAAAAAGAAAAGGAAACAAAGGATTTACCTCCCGGCCCTCCAATGGGGGAATCTGGATACCAGCTCCGTAGCAGACATCTCGCTCCCTGGGTCATCCATCTCAGGGGCACTTAGGAGCCTTTCGGGAGACGGGGGCGTCAGCTTCCTGCAGGGGGCTCTACACTGGGGCCGAGAGCAGACCCCCAGAGATGCGCAGTCGGGTCAGTGCTCTCATTTCTGCAGGAGAGGCTGGAGGGGTGGCTGTCCCCCTCCACCTTGAAGGTTTATGTAGCCGCTATAGCAGCTCACCATGATGCAGTCGACGGTAAGTCCCTTGGACAGCACGACCTGATAATCAGTTTCCTCAAAGGCACCCAGAGGCTTAATCCTCCCAGGCCATGCCTCTTCCCCTCATGGGATCTCACCGTGGTCCTCCTGTGCATTCGGAGAGCCCCATTTGAGCCGCTAGAGTCAGTCGAGCTGAAAGCCCTCTCCTTTAAGACGGCCCTCCTGATTGCACTCAACTCCATCAAGAGGGTGGGGGAACTGCAAGCGTTCTCTGTCAGCGAGAACTGGAGTTCATTCCAGCAGATTCTCACATGACCCTGAGACCCCGACCGAGCTATGTGCCCAAGGGTCCCACGACCCCCTTCAGGGATCAGGTGGTGAACCTGCAAGTGCTGCCCCGGGAGGAGGCAGACCCAGCCCTGTCATTGCTGTGTCCGGTGCATGCTTTGCACGCAGAGCTTTAGACACTCTGAGCAGATCTTTGTCTGCTTTGGTGGACAGCGGAAAGGGAACGCCGTCTCCAAACAGAGGTTTGCCCACTGGATCGTGGATGCCATTGCATTGGCCTACCAGACCCAGGCCGTGCGCGCCCCCTTGCGGGTTTGAGCACACTCTACAAGGAGTGTGGCATCCTCGTGGGCACTGGCCATTGGCACCTCTCTAGCAGACATCTGCAGAGCAGCGGGCTGGGCAACACCCAATACTTTCACGAGATTTTACAATCTCCGTGTTGAGCCAGATTCGTCCCTTGTTCTTTCAGGTACGAACAGGTAGAGTTCGGTAATACGGAATAGCTGGCCGAATGTATCGCTTACGTATAGCGACTTTCCCCTCCCCTGAGGCGAAAACGTGCAGACATCTGCAGAGCAGCGGGCTGGGCAACACCCAATACTTTCACGAGATTTTACAATCTCCGTGTTGAGCCAGATTCGTCCCTTGTTCTTTCAGGTACGAACAGGTAGAGTTCGGTAATACGGAATAGCTGGCCGAATGTATCGCTTACGTATAGCGACTTTCCCCTCCCCTGAGGCGAAAACGTGCACTTTTACCCCCAGTCGAGTTCACGAAGTCGTGGACCCTGGATGTCCTTCCTCCCTAGCCCTATGGTTTACGAACTCAGCAGTGGAGTTCACAGCCAGCCCCACTAAGGGGTCTAATATGCCCTGTACTGGGATAGGTGCTCCACAGGTGCCAATTACTCCGGTAACCCCAGTGATGTATATTCCGCGGTACGGTCTCCCTGTCGGCGGACCCGTGTCTCCCTTGGGTAGAGCTCTCTCTGCCCCGGTCGCTGTGTTTGTAGAGCTCCCCCCCCTTTTTCATGGCGGTACCTACCACCGCGCCTCTTCCATGTGCGGCTGCTGAGCCCATGTGTCGTATTACCACATGTTGACCTCCCCCTTTGGGCAGGATGTGGTCTCCGCGGGCACTTTTCCCCCCGAAAGATTAGGAAAGGAAAAGAACACCTTCCCCGATGCGTATGATAGTGTTAGATGGCCCCAGCCGAATCTAATACTCTGTGGAGAGAAAACATAGAGAGAAAAGGCCGTGGTTGGCGCGGCCTGCTCCCATGCTAGTTACGTCGCTTCCCCCCCTCAGGGATGTGGGGAACTACATGATGTCTTTTGGGGCGTTGGGGGAGGTTACGTGCAGTCTGATGCGCCTGCTATTACGCACGCAGCAGTTTGCTTGCACCTGCATCGGCAGTTCACGTAACACGGTTCAGCTGTTGTGGCGTTTTTCCATAGGGACCCCTAGCGTCACTACATCGACACAACGTCAAGTGAGTGACAGAAGGGGAACGTCTCGGTTACTGTCGTAACCTCCGTTCCCTGATGGAGGGAATGAGACGTTGTGTCCCTCTTGCCACAATGCTGTACTAGCAGCTGAAATGGTCGGGACCGTGTTGCGTATACCCGTATGTCTCATTGGCCTTTTCTCAAAGATCTGAGGTGATCGGGGCTCTCAAGAGCGACCCCTAGTGTCACTACATCAACATGACGTCTAGTGAGTGACAGAAGGGGAACACGAATCTTCACGCATTTTGCTATTTTAATAAATTCACATAAATGATAAACATATTTTACCATATTTGAATATCATTTAATAAACTTTTAAAAGAAATTATACAAATGTGCACATATTTTGTGTGTGTAACAGTTGCATTGGGACATGAGTCACTGTGTTCTAGGGCAGATTATGAATACTGAGATGACTTTAAATTTGAGAGTTATTTCAGACATTTTATGCTAGTGCTTTCCTACAAACAAATTCCTCTCTTGAGAAACATAATTAACATATTTGTCTGTTTGTTTGCCTCAAGATATATAGAAGACAGTGAGGAACCCAAGACAGTGGTAATTTGGGGGGAGGGATGGCTCTTTGCCGTCCTGCTAAACTCCGAAAGAATTTGCTTGTTTTAAAAACAATCTGTTCACTCCAGGCAGTTGACACAACCTTATTAAGTGTGGTCAACCCATGGAAGTCACCAAACAATCAGCTGAGCTCTTTTCACAGACTATAAAACCTCATCAAATGTTGTGCTGCTATGTATGTAATGTCACTCTGTAATGCAGTGATTTAGATGGTTATGGGATGTTAAATGTTTTGCTTTATCTTAACCAAACAAACCAGTGCACTGAGTTGTAGAAGCTGTTTGGTTTGCATTATTTGTCAAAAGACACAGTGTCCCCAGTCTAGGATGTTTGTAGAAGAAGATACAGTCAGGCTTTCAGCATGCTATTTACATGAAGGATCATGTGAACTGGCATACTATCTGTTTAGTCGAATAATACATTGAAAGGAACATCAACAATGGGCCTGTGAGTGATGAGCTGTGCATGGATGAGTGGAAGGTGAATGGGATGTCAAATTCCTATTTTTCCTCTCTCTCTCTCTCTCTCTCTCTCTCTCTCTCTCTCTCTGCCTCTCTCTCCATCTTGTTCACACCCTGTCTGTGGCCATCTGGACTCTGGTAGTGTATGCTCACTCAAGGTGAAAGTAAACTATGGCCTGTTCTATCAGGACACTTATGGCCCAAACATACTCTATGCAAGTACATGCTACGCAAGCTCGATTTCATGTGTTGTTGTGTTGTGAAATGTGTCAGCACTCAATTCATAACCCTCGTGCTGCATTCTCAGCATTGCTGAAAGGGGTGCTAGAGCGGATTTTCTTCTTGCAATCAACAACTGTCATAGTGGACTCAGGCAGCAGTTTGAGTTGAATCTTTTAAAATATATAGATGACTTTTTGTCCCCAGTTCATTCAAACAAACTTGTTTTTTCCCCATGTTTCTTCCCCACTCCTCAACTATCGACTCATCTACTGCATCCGGGCTGCATCCGAAAACGTAGGCAACTGACTTGCTGCCTAATCAGTTAATGGCTTAACTGACAGTGTTTTGAATGAATGGAACTCTAAGGAAACTGGTCTCCGAACAGTTTGAAAAGCACCTTATTTTCATCCTGCCTCCGTATATAGCCTATGAAGGCAGCATTTTCCTGGTTTCGCATGCAGCACCGGTTTCGTGTTCATGCCTAAAAAATCTATTGCCCCCTTGTTGTCTGAGGTTTGTAACCGCCAGAGCAACGCAAGAGCACATGTAATGTATGTACAATGGGACCGTGCATTGGCCATGCATTGGCCAAGCGCTCGCGTCTGCATTTGTGTACTTGCGTGAAGTATGTTTCGGCCTTTATTCCACCAAGAGCGCTGTCTCAAATAGAACCACATTTATATCACATTTGTTTCAGAATGCTGTTGTAGTGGACAGGGATGCTAGAAAAAAATAAAATAAAAAATAAATAAAACAGTTAATGCAATTATGTTTTTATGTCATTAGCAGACCTATCAATGTCATACAGTATATACAGTATAATTATATATATATATATATATATATATATATATATATATATATATATATATATATATATATATACAGTACTGTGCAAAATTTTTAGGCACTTGTGAAAAATGTTGCATAGTGAGGATTTCATAAAAAATAATGCCATAAGTAGTTTTCGTTTATCAATGAACATCATACAAAGTCCAGTAAACATACAAAAGCTAAACCAATATTTGGTGTGAACACTTTTGACTTCAAAACAGCACCGATTCTCCTAGGTACACCTGGACACAGTTTTTCTCGGTTGTTGGCAGATAGGATGTACCAAGCTTCTTGGAGAATTTAATACAGTTCTTCTATCTATCTATGCTGTCTAAATTGCTTCTGTCTCTTTATGTAATCTCAGACTTACTCAATGTTCAGTGGGGGGCTCTGTGGGAGCCATGCAATATGTTGCAGGGCTCCCTGTTCTACTATTCTATTCTTTTTGCAAAAGGAATATTTAGAAGTCTACAGTTTATATTTCCTATTGACACACTAAAGCTGAAGATATAAATAACCATCTTCAGACTAATTTTATGTGCCTTAAACTTTTGCACAGTAATATATATATACAGTATATATACAGTGTATTGTTCCTCTCTTTTGGATTTGGCAGAGATATGAATACACTCCTACACACACTTACACACATACAGAAAGACAGGCATCCTGCAGAGGTGTAAATAGGCTGTTGGTGCTGTTTCTCAGATGGCTGATGAAAAAATAGCTTATTGTGTCTTGGGGGCTGCGTCTGGCTTTTAATTCTATCTAAAACCATCTACTGTATGTGTGTTTATTTCAGTTCATCTGTGAATACTGAGAAGAGAATACAAGCTTGAACATGTTGCAAGTGACAATTTATTGCTTAAAAAATTCAAAGTCCAGAGACTCTTTTTGAGCCCCATCTTAACACAAACACCTGATTCATATGCACAGAGGTGTGACTCACATGTGATAGTGTTTTTATGGTTTTGATCCCATCTGTTTTTCTCCATTGCTAGTTTGTGCTGAAATTGGTTGGAGTACACTATTTTTTAAGAAGTACAAATATAACTATTTAAAAAATATATAGTCAAATATGATACGTCTTGCAGGGATCTCTGGGAATGTCCTTTTACTGTTTTTCACTGTAAATTATAAGGTAAATCATTATTTTTATTAACAAACAAACAAACAAAATAACCAGATTTTTATGTAAAGTTGTGAAATATAATAGTAATTTTCATTGTAAAATTTAACATGTGTAAATATTTGTATAAACATACAAAAATTCAAAAACTAAGACATAAACTGAACAAGTTTCTCAGACATGTGACTAACAGAAATGGAATAATGTGTCCCTGAACAAAGAGGGGGTCAAAATCTAATGTAACAGTCAGTATCAAATGTTAAATTACTGTTCTTAACCAAAAATAAAATGTATTGTCTTGTTATTTTCAAATATAAGTTTTCAAAATATATTGTAAGGTAACATAGAGTTTACCAATTTAACATTGTTTTTAATATTTATGTTTTTATTGTAGCAATTTTTCATTCTTTTCTTGTTAGAATTACTAAAATTCTTCCAGAGAAGCTCTTACCCAATAGTGTAACTGAACTCAGATGGCTTTCTCCACTAAGTAATCCCATCACAACAAGCTCTCCATGAAGAGAAAACATGGCGAAGATATTTGAGGTGATGTTCCCTGAGAGAAACAATCAGCTTTACCATCCATTACTGTCAACCATCTATAGAAGTTTATTATCTCTCTCCAGAACAAGATTCAGACAATATGATAGCTGTTTTGGAAGAGACTGTACAAATGTTTTCAAAGTTCCCCTCTCTGTTGTGGCAGACTCACACACTGTGATTGTAAAAATACAGGTTTGATTATCAAAGGTCACATTTTTAATAGTTACATACTGTCTGGAACAATGCAATGAAATATCTATCTATCTATCTATCTATTGATCGATCGATCGTACGTATCTGCCTGCCTGCCTGCCTGTCTGCCTGCCTGCTTGTCCATCCGTCCGCCCGTCTGCCGGTCCGCCGGTCCGTCCGGAACATAGCCTTTATCAGCCCTCAGATTCCAAATAAGTCCATAATGCAAACAATCAAGACATACGTATGCAGGGTATTCATGATGTCCGGACTGGTCTGTAGATGTGTCCATGTGCCCTCCTGAGCCTACACTTAGGCTGTTTGTTTAACATGCATTTATGAGTCCTGGAGGTCTGACAGACACAGGGCAGACCCCACTCCCTATTGAGAACCATCTGCTGTACAGCCAATTAATATTCAATAGGCCTTCTGCTACAGCTTACATTTACAGAACCTGCTCGGAGAGCTGCTGATGAAGGGGAGATGCCGGTGAGATCACAAGGTTTGTTGTGTGAACAGGTTGTGATAACATCAGCGCTGTGTGTCTTCCTGTGAGGTGTATTTAGCTTACAGTAAGTGTCATGTGTAGAGTAGAAGAGTTCATGGGGTTCCTCTTTGGACTGATGGTGTGTCTCTGATTTTCTCAACAGTGCATTATGGGTTGAGCAATAATGTAATAGCTATAATATACTGTAGCTTAACTAGTGAAATCTATTATATTTAAATATTCAGTAGAAAGGAGTTTCATCACTTTCTTGTTTCAAGGGCTGATATTTGTTAAAAATGAACAATTTCAACTTTTTTTAATTTTTGTTATATGAAGGTCACATTCAAACTGTCTTCAAACTTTAAACATTTATGTTTTGCTACTTATCAAATGCCTTTTATATTGAGCTTTTATTGTTTTAACCATGTCCCAGATCCTGGCTTTGAATCTTAAATATGAAAATACATTTTTAAAATATTATTCCATGTAAAAAAAAATAAAAATACATACATACATACATACATATATATATGTATGTATGTATGTATTTTTTTTCTTATCAGTCCCCTTTTTCAGGACACTGTATTTTAAAGATAATTTTGTAAAAAACCAAATAACTTTACAGATCTTTATTGTAAAGGGTTTAAACAATGTTTTCCATGCTTGTTCAATGAACCATAAACAATTAATGAACATGCACCTGTGGAACGGTCGTTAAGACACTAACAGCTTACAGACGGTAGGCAATTAAGGTCACAGTTATAAAAACTTAGGACACTAAAGAGACCTTTCTACTGACTCTGAAAAACACCAAAAGAAAGATGCCCAGGGTCCCTGCTTATCTGTGTAAACATGACTTAAGCATGCTGCATGGAGGCATGAGGACTGCAGATGTGGCCAGGGCAATAAATTGCAATGTCCGTGCTGTGAGACGCCTAAAACAGCACTACAGGGAGACAGGAAGGACAGCTGATCATCCTCGCAGTGGCAGACCATGTGTAACAACACCTGCACAGGATCGGTACAACCGCATATCACACCTGCGGGACAGGTACAGGATGGCAACAACAACTGCCCGAGTTACACCAGGAATACACAATCCCTCCATCAGTACTCAGACTGTCTGCAATAGGCTGAGAGAGGCTGGACTGAGGGCTTGTAAGCCTGTTGTAAGGCAGGTTCTTACCAGACATCACCGGCAACAATGTCTCTTATGGGCACAAACCCACCTTTGCTGGACCAGACAGGACTGGCAAAAAGTGCTCTTCACTGATGAGTCGTGGTTTTGTCTCACCAGGGGTGATGGTTGGACTTGCGTTTATCGTCGAAGGAATGAGCATTACACCGAGGCCTGTACTCTGGAGCGGGATCGATTTGGAGATCATGGTTTGGGGCAATGTGTCACAGCATCATTGGACTAAGCTTGTTGTCATTGCAGGCAATCTCAATGCTGTGAATTACAGGGAAGACATCCTCCTCCCTCATATGGTACCCTTCTTGCAGGCTCATTCTGTGCGTGATTTCCTGCAAGACAGGAATGTCAGTGTTCTGCCATGACCAGCGAAGAGCCCGGATCTCAATCCCATTGAGCACGTCTGGGACCTGTTGGATCGGAGGGTGAGGGCTAGGGCCATTCCCCCCAGAAATATCTGGGAACTTGCAAGTACCTTGGTGGAAGAGTGGGGTAACATCTCACAGCAAGAACTGGCAAATCTGGTGCAGTCCATGAGGAGGAGATGCACTGCAGTACTTAATGCAGCTGGTGGCCACACTAGATACTGACTGTTACATTAGATTTTGACCCCCTCTTTGTTCAGGGACACATTATTCCATTTCTGTTAGTCACATGTCTGAGAAACTTGTTCAGTTTATGTCTTAGTTTTTGAATTTTTGTATGTTTATACAAATATTTACACATGTTAAATTTGCTGAAAATAAAAACAGTTGAAAGTGAGAGGACCTTTCTTTTTTTGCTGAGTTTATATATAATCTAAACAAAGAGTGAAAAAATCATAAATAATTTCAGTATTTATTGTGGGAAATTGATTTACATAATCTTTTACACAAAGTACGACTGTCCCTCAGTAGTGGTGTTCTTTCAACATGATCACACGTGAAGTCGGCATGATGTTTCCGATAGTTTCGGTACCCTATGATTGACGACTGTATGCTGATGCGCTGACATGCAGCATTCTTATCAGACATCTTTGCAGTGGTTTCAATATATCTACCTTTCCACCTGGCATGATTGGCAGCGCGTTGCATCAGCTGCGTGGGGGACTTGGGTTCAAAGCCAGAGTATCCACGTTTGAATAATCAATGACGAGCATGATTCGGAGGTTTCACTCTTCTCTCTAACATTACTTTTTCACTCCACTAATGGTTAAGGTAAGGTTTGGGTTGGGGGATAGAATTTATAAATATATGCTTTTCTCTACATTGTATAATGTCCTGTAAAGCTGAAAACAACTTGCTTCACTACTAGTTTTTGGCAACCTCTCCTGGACATAAATGGAGCTCACACATGCCCATATGCCCTACAACACTTACCGCTTTGGCCACTGGGGGCATTTCCATCACGGATGGCTATCAAACACAATATAATAATTTTATATGTGATGGAATCGACATTGTGGTGGAAATGTTCAAGGCAGAAAACTGACGAAAATAACAATGTCGCGATCCTCTCACTCTGTCAGTCTGGGTTTTGGTCTGACAGGACCGTGGCATCATCGTCCCATGTCTGTCTTGTGTTTCGTTGTCTGTCTTTGTGTGAGTGCGCGGTTTCGGTTGTATTCCCTGCCATGTGCTCTTCAGTCCGTCTTGTTTCATGTTGGGAGTATGGTGTCTGGATCCTGACTTCCTGTCTGGTTCAGTCTGTGTCAGGATCCGGACACTCGTGCTCCATGTCTATCTGTTATTGACGTGGGTGCATCATGCTTATGTCATCTTGGCAGCAGGCACTCGTGTCAATAGTTTGTCTGGCTCTCGCAAATGCGGGTGCGCCTCGTGTCACGCTCATGTTGTGCGCCAGGGTCGTGAGCTGTTTTTATGTTGTGCTGAGGTTCGGTCACTTCGGTCTAAGGTGTTGGGTGTGTGTGTGTGTGGCCGAACTCTCGCACAGGTGTCCTGTCTTGTTTTTGTCACCTGTTGCATGCATCGCATGGCATTTGCCTCACGATGTACGCTCAGGTTTCATTTAGTGTGAGAATGCGTGGCATTGCTTTGTTTGGCATTGCTACACATTCTCTTGTCTTGTTTGTCGGTTGACATGGGCGTATATTGCCTCATTGTCTTGGCAATGTGTGCTCATGCCGTTCGGGTGTTTTGTTGTCTTGTGAGAGCACGTGGCTTTGTTTTGTTTCTGTATCGGCGCGTGTCTATCTGTCTTACGTCATACCCCGCCTCCTTGTTTGCTTATTATTAGTTCATTAGCCTCACCTTTCCCCTGTTAACCCGTTTGATTTCTCTCCCTATTTTAGTCTCCTCGTGTTTGCTGTCCAGTGCCAGTTTGTCTTGTTTCCAGTCCTGTGAGTTTGTTTATTCCAGTCAGTCGGTCGGTCTAGTTTCCTGTCCTGTTTATCCCTACCTGGTCTGGTCGGTCCTGTTCCTGTCTTCTGCCCCAGCACTGGATTATATTTTCCCCCTACAAGGTAGTTTATGTTTGATTCTTTTTTTTTTTTTTTTTCCTTGTAGGAGTTTTGGTTTGTTTTTGCCCTTTTGTGTTAATAAATCCTTTATTTTTTAAACTCTGTGCTTGGGTCCTGAGCCTCATTCTCTGATCCTGACACAGAATTCTTCTGAGATGCCTGCATTTACACTGTTGGACATTGTTAGTAAACAAATTAAATAAACAAGCGAGAGTGTGAAAAGTGTATTTTAAGAGTTTATTCTCTAAAAACCCACAAGTGCCTATAGTTGGCAAAACAGCCAGATATTGAAATTATGCACCGACTGATTAATTAAAGAAACTATTCATGTAGATATACATTTATGATATGCTTTTCTGTTTTTATCAATCTCAAATTATTTCTTTAACATCTATTGTTAAACATGTGGTAACGAGCAAATCAAAATATAACACATTAAATCAATAATTTTAAGTATTCAATATATTTTACAAATGAATTGCCTCTTACAGTTTATATAAATTCTATAGTGAAAAATAGGAGCCATATTCTGTGCTTTGAAAAGAGTAAAAATAAAAATAATGCAGGCCTCTCCAAGCTCCTTCTCGCTTGACTGACCTTGAATGAAACATCTGATGAGATGAAAAGCCATTTTCACTTACCTCACCATGCAGAAGTGCCAGTGCTGGAGGCCTGTGATCTTCACTGCTCAGCTGGGCTGTTTTCACCTGCCTCTGTTTTCCAGTGAAACTGCAGCCATAAAACACCGTCCAATTATTACTGTCCCTTCACATTCACACCAAGTGCTTACACTGTGTTGTATTTCAGGGTTGATATAACAGACTGGCATGGGGGTACTTAACAAGCAAAGGCACCAAAAAAGGTGTGACTATGGTTCATTTAGAGTAACAAAGAATCTAGTTTACGAGTTCAATTTCAGTTTATTGTTCACTGTGCCGGTGGTTCTCAACTGGTCGTGACCCCAAAAATTTGTGTCAGGTCTGTTTAGATAATCATAGACGAAAGGGAATAAACAATGCTTATGTAATACAAATAAAACAGTGCAACTAACCATACAATTGTGCATAGGATAAAAAAGGTATCCGATTTTAAGGTGGGGTGCATGTCTCATATATTTGTTGTAGACATGAAAGACCATGTGTCCAATGGAACTACAGTATTCTGCTTTAATATAAGCTTGGCATGATACAGGCTCTTAAAAAAACTAAAAAAAAAAATAAATAAAAACTTCTTGGTCTTTTGAAAGTGCAGTCACAGCCATGAAACGGACCATGAAGGGAAAAAGTTCGTGTTTCAGAGAGGATGTTGACATACAAAGTATACCTCCCAGAGTCCTGCTCTTTAGTCCACCGTGTATTTACAAACTTGCCGCCTGATCTATCACATCCCTGCAGGCCCAACCTTTGAACCTCGGAATCCCAGACTCCATTTTCCGACCGCCCCATCGATGCCGTCTTGGAAAACCATCAGCTGACAGATTTACTGGTCTGAGCATTAGCTGAACTTGGGAGAGGGTACAGCCTCATAGAATTACATTTCAAGTCTGCTCACCTCCTCTTTGGAAGCTCTATAATTTACTGTACGAAGCACCTATGTGAACACAGCAGTAAATGTACTGTTACTGTTAAAGGAGATATGAATCGGACAGCTGCTCTCACCAGATTCATTGCACCAAAGCCGCCCTAATGACTCTGTTTGATGATATATGACAAAGACATATTGAACTCCTGTTTTTAAGACATCTTGAGAACTTGGTAGGTCTGTGAAAGCCATCTCGTTCTGTATCACTGTGTATGCTTTTCAGATGGAATTTGATGATTATCAGACATTCAGTAATACTGGGGGGGGCGGGGGGGGTGGTAATGTAATGTTACTTTGAAATCTGCAATTTAAAATATGAGTCAATTAGTCACTATAAAAATGTTCACTACTGTGACTGCATTCATGTTTAATTGTCCTGTGAGCATAATTTACATTAACTGAAATCAATAATTCATCCTTTAAACATTATATATATATATATATATATAATATGCATAGTTGTATGTGTATTGTGACGGGTTTTACTTCCTTTTAAGTAGCTTTGAAACAGACATCAACTTTCAGAGAGGCAAAGTGGCTTTGGCATGTGCCTATTTGCATCTCCCATGTAAAAATGTTCACATGAAATCAAGACAGTTTGCACTTTCATTTATAGTTGACAATTCTGTGTAAAATACATCAACAATTCTTTGTAGACCCTTCAAGTTTCAAACTAAATTCGGTCAACAATGTAAACTGTAATGGTCTGGGTTTGGGCATTTAAACAGGTACTCTGCAATTCATCTGTTTTATTCATCCCATCAAACATTATGTCAAGTTTAAGTTTCTTCATTATAAATTCCCCTCTACCTTGACAGTGGTGTTGTTATAATTTTGTCTAAAGTGGAAATACCTGACAGAAGAAGAGAATAGTGCTGAGTTGTATTAATAAAGCTTTTAATTTATTTTAAAAAAGAGGCTCTTAGGTTTTTGGGTTGAGTGGAGAGCCATTCTTTTTTCCTTTCCAGTCAGATAGCAATGTTGCTTTATGAGGAAAAAATCTCTTCTACTCCAACTATCTCATCTTCAGCTAAGACACAAATAAAATGCATTATACACAGGCCTGAATTTTAGAATTAACAGCTCTGATTAAAATTCATAGGAGTTTGATTTGCCAATTCAGTGTTTGAGGAATAATGGGGAATTAATGTTTAATCCTATTAAGATAAGGATGTGTTCTTGGACTAGTCTCTATCTGCATCTCCACGGTGACCATAAATCATCAACTGAATCCCCTCTATGACTGCAGAAGACTTCGACTTCCCTCAAGTCATTCCCAAAACAATGACCAGCCCAAAACATACAACATTGTTATCATAGGGCTCTTATCTGATTTCTAAATGGAAATCATGTGTGAACTAAATCACTCTGAATAACAGGTCACATGGTTTTAAAAGGGTTTTGCCTGACTGCAATAACTAAAAGAAAAAATATGTTTAAATGACATGTCTGCCCTTTGTGATATTTACTGTTGTGTGCAATTTAAAAATGGCACCTTAAGACAAGTTGGGCTGGGTCTGACGTAACTGATGCCAAACGCAATTGATTATTGTGTCATATGACCAAGCCCTGTTAAGTTTGAAAAAAGAGATTAGACATATATATGAGGGTTCCCTATCTGTCACTCACTCGATGTAGTGACACTAGGGGTCACTCTTGCAAGCCCGAAACACCTCTGGTCTTTGATAAAAGGCCAATGAAAATTGGCGAGTGGTATTTGCATGCCACTCCTCTGGACATACGGGTATAAAAGGAACTGGTATGCAACCACTCATTCAGATTTTCTCTTCGGAGCCGAATGGTCATGCTCACTGAGCTGAATTCTCATGACTGTTTATTCACCTCTGCTGGATCTGACGGCGCATTTCAGCGGCTTCTCCCTCCTCTGCACTGGTGCACTGCAGAGAATGCCCCTGGGCGCTTCGGCAGAAAAAAAGAGAGTATATTTTCCTGAAAGAGTATATTTCTCTAAAGAGCGGCACATACGGAACGTCTTTTTAAAGACGCGTCTTTTTAAAGATGCCTTTCCGATTGTGTGTTATTCCTGGTTGCGGTCGTTACCTCTCAACTTCAGACGGTCACGATCGCTGTCTTTCGTGTTTGGGCACGACCCACACGGAGGCAGTGTTCGTGGGTGGTTCATGTTCTCAGTGCGAGAACATGACCATGGCAACATTGCGGTCGTGGCTTGCTTTCGTAAGAAAGCAAGCCACCCCAGCGACTCCCTGCCTTGGTCCTTCTACCTACGGGTTTGAGGCCAGCGTGGCTAGCACTGGGGGCGATTTGGGGACCCCAATGGGATCGCCTCCGCCGGGTATCTCCCCGCGGACCTCCCATTCCCCAGCACACACGTCTGCCTCGATCGGGCTTCTGGATGAGTCCGCCGGCTCAACTCACGGCGAGTTCGACCTCTTGTTCGGAGCCCGCGAAGCTGATGAGCTTGTCCAGTCGGACGCAGAAGCCTCAGTTGGGCTCCCCCCTTCGGGGTCGATTTCCCAGTCATGGGCTGATGCAGAGATGACGGACATGCTTTCCCGGGTGGCCACGAGCGTCGGGCTAGAGTGGAACCCTCCGCTCTCCCCTGAACCCTCGCAGCTCGATGATTGGTTCCTGGGCTCGCGGCGCCGCTCAAAGCAGCCACGTCCCGCTCCAGTGCCTTTCTTCCCGGAAGTGCACGAGGAGCTGACAAAATCGTGGGAGGCACCTTTTACAGCCCGGTCCCGATTTCTCAGTTCCTCCACCCTCACTACCCTCGATGGCAGGGTGGCCAGGGGCTATACGGCGATTCCCCCGTTGGATAAGGTGCTTACGGTGTACCTATGCCCGCAGAGCACCACCACCTGGCGCGGACCTGTCCAAGCCCTGTAGGCTCACGTCGTCCCTGACGGCCAAAGCCTACAGTGCTGCTGTACAAGCCACCTCTGCACGCCATGGATCTCCACACATCCTGTGGCACACATCCGCTCCTGATGTGACAGTCTCCATGGGTTGCGAGCCCATTCTACCAGGGGTGTAGCGGCCTCCTGGGCCCTGGCCAGGGGTGCCTCTCTAACAGACATTTGCAGAGCAGCAGGCTGGGCAACACCCAACAACTTTGCAAGGTTCTACAACCTCCGGGTGGAACCAGTTTCATCCCAGGTAGTGGCATGCAATACAAGCGGATAAGCCCGGGATAGCCTGCCGGGTGTATCGCTTGCACATAGCGCCTTTCACCTCCTCTGAGCTGAAGATGTGCGCCATTAATTCCCAGTAGTGTTCTCAAACTATGTTCCCTGGTTGACTTCCTCTGAGCCCTGTGGCAGTCGAGTTTTCGGAGAGACTCACTGCCAGCCCAGTACACGTGCTAACTCAGAGCCCTGTTCTGGGGTAGGTGCTCCGCATGTGGCGGTTCCCTGTAAGGCTAACCCCATGCGATGTATATCTTCTGCTAATTCGTTTCCCTGTTGGCAAACTGCATCTTTCTTGGGCAGAGCCTCCTCTGCCACAGTCTCCATGTTTGTAGCAACTCCTCCCCCATTGGGTTGGATCTACCATAAGACTCTCCACATGGTCGGCAAGACCATGTGATGTATTTTCCACTTAAATATCCCCCCCTCTCTTTGGGCGAGGTGTGGTCTCCGCTGTGTCCTCCCTTTGGGAGGGACACCCCCCGACTAGACCTGGCGGCCCAGTCAGATAATCCCCCTTGTTTTTTAGGGAGTGGAAAAAAAGAAGGGGAAAAGAGGCCACGACTGGGTTAGCTTGTCTCTATCTTTTGGGTAGTCGACTTGTCCCCAAAGGGCCGTTCGACACTCATAACTATGTTGGGGGAGGTTATGTGTCGGCCTGGTGCGCTGGCTACAAGGCACACAGTGGTCTGCCCGTCACACACCGCCAGTTCACGTAACACAGTTCAGCCAGTTGCAGCGTTTTGTATAGGGACCCCTAGTGTCACTACATCGACACAACGTCGAGTGAGTGACAGACAGGGAACGTCCTGGTTACTTGTGTAACCTCCGTTCCCTGATGGAGGGAACGAGACGTTGTGTCCCTCCTGCCACAACGCTGAACTACCCGCTGAAATGACCGGACCTTGTCTCGGCTCCTCAGCATAAAACCTGAATGAGTTGTTGCATACCAGCTCCTTTTATACCCGTATGTCCGGGGCAGTGGCATGCAAATACCACTCGCCAATTTTCATTGGCCTTTTATCAAAGACCAGAGGTGTTTCGGGCTCCCATGAGTGACCCCTATTGTCACTACATCGACACAGTTTCTCGTTCCCTCAATCAGGGAATGGAGGTTACACAAGTAACCAGGATGTTAGTAAATGATGACAAAATTTTATTTTAGGATGAAGTATTCCTTTAAAGTCCCATCACTTTAATATGAAAAGTTTCCATGGCATGGTACAATTGCTAAATTTTAAATCTGTGAAACAAATTCATAAACATTTTATTCCGCAACCAACAACACATTTCTGCATGTGTGTATCATGACAGCAATGTGCAATCGCTGCAATTAATGGAACAGAATACAAACATCATTCCATAGAGACCTTTATCTTTTCTCACCAGTTCCTGCTCTCATTATTCATCCTTCAGTCTAATCCAACAAGCTCATGGTTTGGATACCCTCTTGCTATCTCTGAAACTTCCATTGCATTTCACACCATAAAACTATAAAACAGTTATTACCATCTCACAGTATCATAGCTGAAGATTCCACCCTGTAATTAAATAGCGAATTTGGCAATTTATGAGCCTTCGTAGATACAGTATCTTACTAAAATAATGAAGCATAACCAAAACTTAAAGTAAAGGATTCTCTGGAATGTTGAGAATGAAATAATGAACGATAACAATATGCTGCAACTGTGGAATAATGATGTGATTAATTGCAGTATATGTGAGCCTGTTTCATATGATAAATCTGTTCTTGAAAGTTTATAAAGATTTTTTTAGATTTAAATTTTTCAAAAGAAGATGGCACACTGATGTATTGTACACTTTAACATATTTTTTCAGGTAACCTAAATAATGTGTTTATTTCAGTAAAAATATTGTTTATAATAACTGAATCAACCTGATTACATCAAGTTACACCAACAAAAGTAATTTAGCATTTCAGTTTCTACAATGTAGTATTCTGTTGTGTAAATATAAGTTCAATTTTTGATTGCATCAGTTTTTAGCATAAATCACCTAATTCAAATTCTTTAGTGGTTGAGTAGGACTCTTGAAGAATAAACTTGAATGTAATTTTCCTGGTCCAAAATACTGTAAGTTAGACTTTATCAACAACATTTGTGGCATAAAGTCGATTACCATTGAAAATAATTTTGACTCATCCTGCAGTTTATTAAAAAGCAGCAAAAAATGGAAGTAAAAGGGCCCAGGCAATAACAATACAATACACACTGTTCTGAAAGAACACTGTAAAAAGTTAATTTGTTACCTTAAGGAGCTATTTATACCTAATCTAACCAAACCGATCCCATGAGAATCTGTAAGAATATTATGAGATGGCGAATTCTTAAGAATTCGTATGATTTTGTTCATACAAAAAGGAATGACTTTTACATCAACCAATCATATACGCTTCCTTTGTGTCCTTGTAAAGCCGATGTTTTGTTTCTTCCTTTTTAAATGAAATGTGTGTTGACGCAAAGGCAAACCTAACAAAGAAGTGTGACACTTTACCCAGACCCTAAACCTAACCATGATACTAATTTCAGTACTGGTTCCATTAGAAAATTTTTATGGAATGTGATTTGGGTGAACAATTAATTAGACAATGAATCAAATTTAAATCTTGATATGGCCAAGTGTGATCATTCAACCAAAAAATTTAATAAATATAGTCTGCATGCGCTGCATGCTTCAGAATGAATGAGAAACACCGCTCTCATACTTCACACACAGATCAAGTGTATGAGCAGCTGTGAACAACTTTTTTTCCCGGCATATTCCGGCGAGATTTTGACACAAGTATTTCAGCATTTCACTTGGAATGGGGAGCTTTTTAAAACTAATGTCAAACACACAGGAAGGACTCGCAGGTTCACCAAAATAAAAGTTTTCTGCCAAAATAAAAGCTCTATTCAACTAGATACAATGAATTGAAGACATTACGACAGAAAAATAGGAATACTGTACAGAAAAATGTTATATTCATATTAAATTAAATAGTTGCAATACTAATAACAATGATTTAACATAAATTATTTGAATTATTATTATTATTATTGTATGTAAGCAATATCACAAAAGCAAGAGTGTGCTTAATATCAGCAGGCTGTGATTCAGCTGTAGCAGTCTTGGGCCACAGGTAGGCATAATCAGATTTTGTTTCATCAATATTTTCATTTATGGTCTATAAATAATAAAGGAATTAGAATGCTACTGGGGGGTATTCCAGAAAGCAGGTTAAGCGACTTACACCAGTAAGTTTACTCAGAGTAAGTGGATAACCTCAGCTTTCAGTTCCAAAAACTGAGGTAACTTTCAGGGTATGTTAGTAGCCATAGCAATTTACTCTCTGAACATAACCTGCTCCGGAGCAGGTTATGTTCCAGAGTTAGTTTTTTTCAGGTAGATGTTAATAAGTTTCAGAGGTTGTCAGGGCATGCGTGCCTTTTAAATAGCAACACAGTGGGCATGGAAGTTCAGATTTTGCACAATATTATACTTTTAAAGCAATATTATGGTAAACTGCAATCTTTAATTTAGTTCACAAATTTTCTTTACTCCGGCATTTCCAGTCTCACACCGCAGATTTGCATTCAAAAGTGAACAAATTGTGTACATTGTGCTTTGACTTTTAATGGACAGGTTTTAATACTGTAATATTTTTTTTAACATAGAACACATTGAAAAGGCCTCCACTCACTTTACTGTAAAGAAATGGCTTTATGTATTTATATTTAGCCCTTCTAATAAATAATTTTTATTCTATAAATTTCATAGAATAAAATTATTACAGCACCCACATTCTATTTACAGTTCCTTTAGTCAATGAATATTAATGTTATTTATAAAATGACATTCCATAGTATCAATATGCAGGTAACGTCTGCCAGTTAAAAGCTTAAGCAATTAATCACCCATTATTCTTCTTCACTAACTACTGTAGATAATATGTGATCATTTCATGGACCACAGATATAGCATAGAGGTTAGAGATTTTATTTCTTAGCACTTTAATTCATGTACTGTACAAATAAATGCACACATTTCCAGACTTGTTCATTGTACTCTCTTTATTATCTGAAAACATAAATGAGACATGCTGTAATTTAGAGTCACCTACAGTGCCCTCCTTTAGCTGGTGGTCAAGTGATTAAATGAAAAGATGTCTTTCTGATGCTCGGCCTCCTCTACTCCATCAGAAGCTGTACATCTTCTCTAAATTCACACCCATGTTCTCAAGAGAGCAGCTCGGAAAATGGAGTGCAAGTGGAAGTATACAAAATTAGAGGTATTTCGTGGTGCATGGAAGGATAAATGCATATATATATATATACTTTTTTTTATATATTTTTATTTTTAATCTTTATTGAATAATGTGTATCTATATAGTAAAAAAAAACAAAACAAAAAAAAAACAGCGTATTGTATAGTGTATGTTATTATTTGTATATTGTTGAGTGTAATTATGTGTATATCAGATGTTTAAATTGTGTTGTGTTAATTTGATGTTATTGTAAATTGGTATATGTCTCATCATTGTCATGACTGCTATGTTGATCGGAACTGCACCCAAGAATTTCACACACCATTGCACTTGTGTATATGGCTGTGTGACAATAAAGTGATTTGATTTGATTGATTTGATAGTGTCTGTAGATACAATCAATTGGTTAGGAATAAAACCTCGACTGAACCAGATATTCCGTCGCAGCACAACAGTAATCACTTCATGAATTTCTTTACTGATAAAATTGAAATAATCAGAAATAAAATTGGACTTTTGCAATCGTCGGTCACAGTACCACAGAAAACAGTATCTCATAATTTTCCTCACGAGCAACTTTAATCCTTTGCTGTCATAAGTCATGAAGAGCTAATAAAACGTATCGAAACATCAAAAGCCACATCATGTATGTTAGATCCAATACCAACCAAGCTCTTAAAAGAGGTATTCCCCATAATCTCAAAACCTCTTATTAATATTATTAACTCCTCACTATCCTCAGGACATGTCCCAAGAAACTTTACAATGGCAGTTATCAAACTGCTTATTAAGAAGCCACAGCTTGATCCTGGAGAATTGGCTAATTATAGACCAAGTTCAAATCTCCCATTTATGTCAAAAATACTAGAAAAGGTAATGTCCTCCCAACTATGTTCATTTCTACAGAGAAATAGTATATATGAACAATTTCAGTCAGGATTTAGGCCCCATCACAGTACAGAAACTGCACTTATCAGAGTTACAAATGAATTGCACTTATCATCTGATCGCGGCTGCATTTCTCTTCTAGTCCTTTTAGATCTTAGTGCTGCCTTCGACACGATAGATCACAAAATTCCTTGAATAGGCTTGAGAATTATGTTGGCATTTGTGGACTTGCGTTAGCATGGTTTAGATCCTATTTGGCAGACTGCTACCACTTTGTCTGTGTAAATTGTCAAATCAAGCAAAAGATAAGTATGGAGTGCCACAGGGATCAGTTTTAGGGCCTCTGCTTTTCTCCTTATATATTCTTCCCCTGGGAGATATTATCAGGAATCATGGAATAAGTTTCCACTGTTATGCCGACGATAGCAAACTTGATATTTCTTTGAAACAAAATTTCACAATTCTCCAAATTAGCAGAGTGTATCAATAAAATCAAAGATTGGATGGCCAGAAATTTCTTTCTGCTCAATTCTGACAAAACAGAGATACTAATTATTGGACCAAAAACCTCTAAAAATAAGCCGCTAAAATATAATTTGACTCTTGATGGATGTACATCGTCTTCTACAGTGAAGAACTTAGGAGTTATATTTGATACCAAACTGTCATTTGATAATCACATTTCCAGTGTTTGTAGAGCAGCATTCTTTCACCTCAGAAATATTGCTAAGTTACTACACATGCTCTTTGTTGCTGATGCCGATGCGTTCATGACTCAAGACTAGATTATTGTAATGCGTTATTGTGAGGATGTCCTGCAAGTTCAATAAATAAACTTTAATTGGTTAAAAATGCAGCAGCCAGAGTGCTGACTTGAACCAAGAAATATGATCATATTAGCCCTATTTTATCATCATTACGTGACATCTGTGGTGTGGGTCTAAAAGCTGACACATATTAGAAAATGTAATCTGCAAACTATGTTGCGCGACGATAATCACTTGTGGTAATGCAAACAATCTGTTTTTTGGATATTTTGAAATCCAAAAAATGCGCTCCACATTAATTCCATCTTTTTCTTTCTTTCTTTTTTTTTTTTTTTTTTTTGCAAGTAGTGTTTATAAATACATTTGAAATAGATATTCTGCAAGATGTGTTATTTTCGTTTTGTATTCTTTTTTTTACTAAAATTATGTAACATTTTCTTTGTTACTTTGCTTTGAAAAGATCTTGAGTTTCTTGAGGAAAGTTTATAATAATATTGGTCAACAACATATCAGACTGAAATGTGGCATAATATGAAAGTGAGTATTATTGTAAGGTTGATTTAAAACCGAGTGTTTATTTTTGTGTTTAAAACCGAGTATTTAACTTTGACTGTTTGTCAAGTTCTAAATAAGGACAAAATTATACAAGAGGAAGTAGTTTAAATTTAAAAATGTATTTATTTCACTGACTAGATTTTCCAAAAATAGGTATTACAATATGTTTATTTATTATGTTAACTGATTTTTATTGTTTTTTCAGAAATAAATGACTATATCACAATATATATTGTTATCGTGATATAAAATTACTCATATCGTGATATAAGATTCTGGTCATATCGCCCACCCCTAGGGTCTGACAACTAGCAGGAAATGTTAAAGGGACAAAGACATCACTTCCTTAAACCAACGAATAGTGCTTAAAATTGTCTATACTGTGAAGCTCTTTGTGCAGCACTTTTTGATCAAAATAACTACAATGCTTTGTTCAAAATCAATTATTATATGTTCATTTGATTAAAGTTTTATTTATTTGAGTAGACACCGTTTTGATGATAACATTTTATGAAAACCTAACAAGACATAACATGCATCCTGTATATACAAGATATAATATGCATAAACAAGACTTTATGCAGTTCTTTTAATCAAGTAATTTTCTGTGTAATTTTATCAGTAATCAGAGGCTGTTTGTTTGTTGCCTAAGTATTGATTTAGTATTGTAGGGCTTTATTGGTTGTTTAGATCAGTGTTACTATCAGAAGTAATTAATAATTATTTCTTTAGTTATTAATTAATATATAAATTAATTAATTGAATCTAACTCATTAAAACCTCATATGGGGCTCCAGTAAATGTAGTGTGCTACGTTTAGGAGCAAGTTTGGTTATTAGCAATAATTAATAATTATCAAAGATAATTATTAATTATTAAAATCAATAGAACATTGATGAGAATCAATGTTAGCTTTTTTAATCCTTTAAATCAACAATTATCAAAGATAATCATTAATTGTTAACATTGATGAAACATTAATTAAAATTAATACTAGCTTATTGATCATTCAAATTCAATTATCAAAGATAATTATCAATTATCAAAAATCAACAGAATATTAATAAGGATTAACATTGACGGGGCACCACTCTGGAATCAGGGACTAATAACCAGATAGTAAAACAGTTTCAATATTAGATTGTTTTCTTAGGAAAATCGACATCCGAAGAATATCGATTTTCGGGAAAAAAACAATGAATGAAGGTTTGAATCCGAGCACTGACATCCCGTCAGCATGACACAGGCGTATGCAAAACAAACCAAAACACTTCTCTTTGTAATATAAACAAAGTTTATTTATGCAGTAATATCAATTAATAATTAATACAATGCAGTCAATAAACTTCCGACTTACAACTACAAACTAAACAGTGATATGATTAGATATGGAAATAAAAATAATCCTATAACACATAAGGTGTGTGTGTGACAGTGTGTGTGTGTGTGTGTGTGTAAGGAAGGACGCGCACAAAATGGCGGACGTGACTCTCGTGGAAAGTATGTCACGCGAGACTTCCGACCAGGGAATATGACCGCGAATGGGGGTGGCGAGAAACCAGTCAATGGCATCTACCAGTTACTGCGTGTATCCACTTGTATGATAGCTTAGGGACAAAGCTGGGCTTTAGCATTAAGCTATCTAGGAGCCAAAAATGTGTGCCAGAATGTTTGTGAGGGGTCGCGTGCATGTGTGTGTGTGGTTAGTACGAGAGAGAGAGAGAAGTGAAGGCCCTAAAGCCGATTTTGCGATCGTGGGAGAGAAAGCAGCTGTTAGTTCATCGCTCAGAGACCCGGTGGACGGCTCCTAAACAGTCCAGCTTACTTTGACTCTTTAATGGATGAACTCAGTTTACCTGTCTCACCCGCGATGGCGAAATTGCACAACAGTCCAATTTGGTTAACCACAATACAGCAAAACAAATTCGTGATAATTAATACCCTGAGTATTAATAATGAGGGGACATGGCGGTCCGTAAACTGTACAAGCAAAAACCTTGAAACATAAAAATAACACACTATAATATTCTATCTCTGCCCAGACGTAAACCTCTACTTGAATCGCATGAGGACACAGGTAGAATGTATTTTCCTCTGTCCTTTAACTCCGACCTGGTTTCTTGAGGCTCGGGTGATGACGGGAGGCCGTTTCCTCGCTCTGTTGGTGGGCACGGCTGTTGCGGGCTAGTGGAGAACTCAGAAATGTCGACTTGATTGAAGATGGAAGAGAAATCTTTAATCTCTTCACTTCTGCAGGCAAACGGATAAAGTTGCGGATTGCTCGGCGGTCTCCTTCGGATCCGTTAGAGTGTTCGGTTGAACAGAGTAATCTCAGCTCGTCCAGCGAGATGGAGATTGTATGGCCACAGTTTCAAGTTGGACGTTACTTCCTTGTGCCACAAGGTTGCACCTGAGAGCAGCGATGCGCTGCGTCTATACAGGATGAAGAAGTTGCTGGAAGCAAATCCCGGAAGCATTTCAGAGGTATTTAAACTCCTGATGATGTCATGTTTGAGGGACATTCTGTTGTGTGCCTCATCCAATAGGAGTTGAGAGTTCGATCCTTTAGTGAGCAAGGCTTCATGGCATTTGTAGTCTGTTTTGGACTCCCTTTGTTTGATTTTGACGCGATTTCTATCAGTACAATTTACGACTTGGAATGTGGGGGCTTGAGTTAGGTTTTTATGACTGTGTTAGGCCTGCCTTTGTCTTCTATCTGAATACATGAGGCCCAACAGTATCGATACTGAGGTATCAGGGCTGGAATCATTCAAAAGCCAATATTTTGTTATCGGAGCAACTCTAATAAGTCGTACATTTTGTTCAAACAAAGACGTATGATTTCTTACGAATTCGCCATCTCCTACTATTCATACGGATTCTTATGTGATTATGTTGCAATTAACCTTTAAAAATAGTTTTGTTGGTGTAACCTAATGTCGTCAAGTAGATTCAGTGATGTTAAATAGGCTAATAGTTTTGACTTGAATAAAACCAGTTAATTTAGATATCACATGAAGCATTTTTTTAGGTTACCTGACAAAACATTAGGTTACCCCTTATAACTCATAACCAGAAGTTCATCCACCCAGAAGAGTAGCCCACAAAAAAAGGATGATTTTAACAACTTCACAGCTCCAATAATATACAGGTTTTTATTGAATAATTCATGTAATTATTTTAAGAAAAATTAAACTTTACATTTGTACTTTTAAACCGTCCTGAACACTGGACCCATAAACTTCCATTGTAAGTGTGTATCTATAACCAAGTTTTTTTTTTTTTTAAACTGATGGAAAAGTAGAAAATATTTTATGTGATAATTGACAGTCGGTCACAAATTCTGTCAATAGAGCTTAACTTGTATTGAAACTGGAACGTTCTTTTAAATCATTTTTACACACTGCACTAGCTCTCCTCCTATTTCAACACTACCCTCAGTACACACAGAAGGTCAGACATTTCTTGAACTATCTCACCTGTCACACTTTGTCACCAGCTGAATTTGAGCATGGCAGGGGAAGGAAGTAACCTCACTCTATGGTATACAATTACAGCTAGAACGACTCCGCTAAATGCCACTGGGGCCAAAATCCACCGCGACTTGGCGTGACTTATTGAAATGTAGTCCAGCATAAAATACCACCCACCATGCATTTCCTCTCTGTGCAGCCAAAATTTGTAGCTTCTGCTACTTCTGCTACTGGTAATGGCGTATGAATTCAGTGCTCTCTAAAGTCCCCAAAGCCACACCAAAACAGAGAAGAAGAATTCAAAATTAAGGGAAGTCACTAACAGTGAGTGACCACTTCAAAAAATGGTCCCCATTTATGCACATTTAGTGTATTATTTACACTGCTCATTACGGAGCTTACCCACATACAGTAGCCCTAAAAAGTATTTGGATTTTTTTTTTTTTTTTTTTTGGGATAATTAAGTTTTATGTAAAATTATATGAACTTCCCTTGATTCCCTTGAAATTGAGGCATGCACAAAAATTCCTATTGGATTCATATATTTTTTTTAAAACATACTGTATGTAGCCAAGTGTAGAAATTTCATGTAATTTAACTCTGATCATAAATTGGACGTGGCCCCTTTAAGAACAGGAGTTTTGCGACACCTTCTTTCTGGCACACCTCGTGTTGCGCATGTGTGCTGGTTAGAGACATGAGAGCATACTCCCTGTTGTATGACAAGAGAGCTCCCGGTTTTGTTCATCGGTTGACAATTCTTTGAGTAAATATATAATTTCACTCAAAATGCTTATAAATGGCATTAAATATATGTTCAAAGGAGTGTTTGTTATGGATAATTTTTGAAGGATGAATATGGATTGCATGTGTGGAGTTTGACCACGTTTTGGTGCACATGCGAGGACTGGGTATGCAAATTTAGAATTAATCATATCTTATTTAATGATTTATAGCCTAGAGTGTTTTACATTTAAGTGAACATACACTATATTGCCAAAAGTATTCGCTCACCCATCCAAATAATTGAATTCAGGTGTTCCAATCACTTCCATGGCCACAGGTGTATAAAATGAACGTAGAAGATGACGAAGTGTAGAGAACCCAAGTGCAGTTTATTAAATAAACGTGAAATCCAAAACCCTAACTACATGTGAACTAAACTAAACATAAACATGAACTTGACTATGACTTGACTATAAACATGGCTTGACTATAAACATACACATTCACATTCAATACTTGACAAAGACACAATGGAAAATATGAGGCTGAAATACATGGACATGGGGGAACATAAACCAATGAACAAACAGAACTGATAACAAGATAATTAAACAATAAACCAATGAAAACATGACACATGAACATGGAGGGAAAACAGAAATCACATGACAAGGGAACAGGAACTAAACTTTTCAAAATAAAAGACATGAATCAACAAAATACACCTGACATATCCCCCCCACTAAGGGGTGGCTCCTGACACCCCAACACATAAACAAAACACGTAAAACATGACATAAATTCAAAGTTCTGTAGGGAGCTGGGGGGGGGGGGTGTATTGAGGCGTGGGGTGTGGCATGGCGAGAAAGGGCGAGGGGCATGGGACCAGGGCAAAGTCCATGGGGGGTGAAGCCATGAGAGGCTCGAGGGGCGGAGCCATGGAAGGTGGAGCCGTGAGAGGCTCGAGGGGCGGAGCCATGGAACGTGGTGCCCAGAGAGTAGCCGAAGACTCAAAGGGCCAGGGTGGAGCCGATGGCAGGGAGGACCAAGGCGGTGCTGGAGGCTCGGAGGAGCAAGGCAGAGCTGAGGGATCGGCAGACTGAGGTGGAGCTGGTGGGACTGAGGACCAAGGTGGAGCCGTAGGGAAGGAGGTCCCCAGTGAAGCTGACAGATCGGAGGGACAAGGCGCAGCCAGAGGAACGGAGAGCCAAAGCGGAGCCAGGTGACCGACAGACCAAGGAGGAGCCAGAGGGACGAGGGACCCCGGCACAGCCGACAGGCTGAAGGACCGTAGTGGAGCCGAGGGAACGCCGAGCTGAGGCAATGTCGAGGGACTGACAGGCCAAGGCGAAGTCCAGGGCTCGGAGGGTCCAGGCGGGGTCGGAGGGCCGAAAGTTCCCCTTGCCTGCTCAGGAGAACTAAGGGTGGGTATAAGGGTGGGAACCATCTCCAGGTCCCACTGCTCAGGTGTGGCTGTGACATGGCATGGAGCAGGCTGAGGCGTTGCTGTGACGTGGCATGGAGCAGGCTGAGGCATTGCTGTGACATGGCATGGAGCAGGCTGAGGCATTGCTGTGACATGGCATGGAGCAGGCTGAGGCGTTGCTGTGACGTGGCATGGAGCAGGCTGAGGTGTTGCTGTGACGTAGCATGGAGCAGACTGAGGCATTGCTGTGACATGGCATGGAGCAAAAGATGGCGCTAGCTCAGCGACCATGACTAGAAACTCTGGCTTGGCAGCCATGACGTGAAACTCTGGCTCGGCGGCGGCCATGTCGTGGACCTCTGGCTCGGCGGTGGCCATGTCGTGGACCTCTGGCTCGGCGGCGGCCATGTCGTGAACCTCTGGCTCGGCGGCGGCCATGTCGTGGACCTCTGGCTCGGCGGCGGCCATGACGTGGAACTCTGGGTTCATGGTTGGGTCAAGTATTCTGTAACGATGTCGGCTGCTGACAATGACAATGACAATGATGAAGACGATGACGAAGTGTAGAGAACCCAAGTGCAGTTTATTAAATAAATGTGAAATCCAAAATCCTAACTACACGTGAACTAAACTAAACATAAACATGAACTTGACTATGACTTGACTATAAACATGGCTTGACTATAAACATACACATTCACATTCAATACTTGACAAAGACACAATGGAAAATATGAGGCTTAAATACATGGACATGGATGAACATAAACCAATGAACAAACAGAACTGATAACAAGATAATTAAACAATAAACCAATGAAAACATGACACATGAACATGGAGGGAAAACAGAAATCACATGACAAGGGAACAGGAACTAAACTTTTCAAAATAAAAGACATGAATCAACAAAATACACCTGACAATAAACAGCCATCAGAATAAAACACCAAAATGTATTTTTGTATTCTGTGTGGTTTATTCACAACCCACCAGCTACATTTTTGGTACCAGGAGTGCGGTATCTGACTGTTGGGAACCTATAGGTCAGGGTTTTTTTTTTTTTTTTTAGCATGTTCATTTTGAAATACGGAAGAGGTGCCAGTGGGACACAGAGTGGAGGCTGTCTTCCTTGGTGAAGTTGTCCAGTGAACAGATGTCAACCAGAGGTGACATGGCAAGGTGACAAGACTGCTGGGCAAGAGAGAGAGAGAGAGAGCACCTGAATTCTGCTGATTCCACGGGGGTACTGTTTGATGAGAAACCTATCCAGTGACTTTCTACAAGCAAGAAAAGAAGTATAACATACAGACATTCGGCAACATATCCTTTGGTTTCAACATTACGGACTGATTAAGAGACTTTTTGTTTTGCCCACAAGTGAACTGACACCTTTTTACTGAGTTGAACTGAGATAATTTGAACTTTTCAAAATGTCACAATCTGATGATGATAGTCCAGTATTACAAAACACTGATGATGAACATGGTGCAGGTAGTAGTATGTATGATGTACAGGGACAGATTCAAGTACTCAACAGAACGCATGATGAGACCATGGCAGCTATCGCCAATTTGAGTAGAGAACCAACTACGTCTTATGTGTATGTGCCAGGAGAGCGTCACATCCAACCAATTAGTGGTGATTTCAGCAAAGATGGGAGACATGTTGATGAGTTCATTGATGAAGTAGACAGGGTACTACATGCTAGAAATCAGACCACAGAGGACCAGTTAGACCTCATACTCTCCTTCTTAAAGGGTGCAGCCTTAGAAGAGGTCAGATTACAGATGGGGAATGAAACAAAGCGACCATGTGACCTCTTTGTGTACCTTAGAGAAGGTATTGAAGAAAAGCGGAGTGTGTCTCATTTATTACAAACATTCTATAGCTGTAAACAAATGGAAGGTGAAGATGTTCATACTTACTCTCATGCTTTGTCTCAAATTCTGAGTTCTATCCTGAAACAATCATCAAATGCAATATCAAATTGAATTTGGCAATCCGAGATCAATTCATTAAGGGGATTAGGGACACGGGCCTTAGAAGGGAGCTTCATAAGTTTGTGAGAGACAAGCCACAGTCAACACTTATTGAAGTGCAAGATGAAGCTCTTATAGAAGTGTTGTGTCTGAGACAGCAGAAGCTCAGTGTGCTGCTGTTGGTGTACCTGCGAAAAAACCCGCTACTCTTGAAGAAGTTTTAAAAATTGTAGCAGAGCAAGGAAAAGCTATAGGAGAGCTAACGCCTGTTTTACACTGCACGTTGAAGCAGTATGTGAGACGAACTGAAGCAGTGTGTCACGACAATTTCGTTGAAAACAACGTGTGCTTTTACACCAGCAGCGTTTCTTCGACAGAAACTGCTGTGCTCTATACAGAAAATCAAGTTATAAAATGGTCATCAGGAGTGAGCTTTTGTTGTGTTGCAAACGTGGTCATCCTGAAATCGGTGAGCCTGAACATTGTTTTGCACAACAGAAGATGCTAGATCACTCGGTTTAGCTCAGTCACTCTTAATAATATAGATTAATAATATAGTCAGAAATAAGTAATTATGCTCAACCATTGAATAGCGATATCTCTTTGTTCAAACACAAGCCAACATTTTTATGTGTTGAATACTTTCCTCAAAAAAAAGATGCACTTCCAAGAATATGTTAACTCACCAACTTCACCAACAGCCAGGTACAGCATCCCACGTTTTCGTCCTTTGTTAATTAATCCTTATAAATAGTTGAGAGTAATGGGGCACTTTAATACAAGTGCCTTTCAATACAAGACTGAGGTAAGTTCTGAATTTACCGACCACACGTGGAGTCACGTGCATTTGTTTACATTTGGAAGCACGCTGGGCTGTGTATGGGTATTGATGTTAAACCTTTAGACATGCACTCTATTTAGTAGTATATAATAGGGCAGTTTTATTTTGTTTGTTTAAGAATACAGCTTGTAGTATACTGTAGTTTTAAATGATAAAACCTCATGTTTGCTTAAGCTAAATAATTAAAATAATTACATTTAGTTTTTGGGTCATTTTAATTTGTTAAATTATTTTATTTTGTTTTCCTATGAGCTGTAATTAAAACAAAAATACACTGTTCAATATACATGTGGCATGGGGGGCGTGGTCATGTGTCGGTCTGCGGGAGAGGGAGAGCGGTAAGGCTCGTCACCTTGCTCATAATTATTTCTAACACCTGTCTCTCATTATAGTGATAGCGGAGGAACCTAAAAAGTCTGACCTTGAACCTGCTTCGTTGTCTCCTGACTCCTCCCTTGCCCCGAACATAGTACTTGTTACAGTGGTGTCGAGAACCCGGCTTTGTAGGAGAACGCTGCTATGGAGTCTTCACCACTGGGCAAAGTCTTCAAGACCCTGACCAGCATCCAGCAGTCACAACACCATGCCCTCATGGAGGTACGCCGGGAGCAGGAACAATGTTTTCAAGTCCTGCTCCAGGCACATGTGGAGGACCGGCAGGTGCTCTGGAGCTTGATTGCCAGGGAGGGGGCTGGCACTGCGACCTCCTCGAAGCCTGTCCCACCAGTGGCCCTCACAAAAATGGGGCGAAACGATGATCCGGAGGCCTTCCTCGACCTCGTTGAAAAAACCACAGAGGTTTGGAAGTGGCCTCCAGATCAGTGGGCGGCCCGCCTGTTGCCCCTGCTCTCCAGGGAGGTGCAGCTGGCGGCAAAACAACTCCCCGCCACCAGCCTCCTGGACTACAGTCACCTGATGTAGGCCATCCAGCAATGGGTCGGTTGGACCCCGGAGCAGAGTCGGCAGCTCTTCCGCTCTTTGAGCTTCGGGAAGGACGGCCGCCCATTCACTTTTGCGCAGCAGCTCTGTGACACCTGCCAGAAATGGCTGCTGGTGGGGGTAACCCGCGGCATTTTGGAAGTGGTCGATCTGGTGGTACTGGAGCAGTTTGTCTCCCAACTTCCCTGAGGCATGTCCGAGTGGGTCCAGTGCCACAGTCTGGTGTCATTGGAGGGGCTGTCCAGTTGGCAGAGGACTACATGGCGGTGTTCCCAGGAGGTGGCGAAGCAGGCTCTTCTATCTATTCTCTCTCTCCACCCCCTGTGCCTCATGTTCCCTCCCCTCCCCCCGTTCCCCTCACTCTCGCCCAGTTCCGGCTCCACGGAAGACCCCACCCCCGGTCCAGAGGACCCTTCCCCTTGTTTATCTCTCCTACCCCCTGTCTCACTCTGCTATCCCCTCCAGGTTGGCGAGACCACCCCCATGAGTGTGGAAGGAAGACCTGGGCCAGTCTGCTGGAGCTGCGGGGAAACTGGACACAGCCAGGAGCTGCGCCACACACCGCAAGTGGTGTGTGGCGTGCCGTGAATGTCAGTTGGTAAATCCACCGGCCACCCCAAAAGGGCCATTGCGCCCACTGCCACTGATCAAGATCCCCTTCGAGAGAATTGGCATGGATCTCATCGGGCCATTAGAACAGACTGCACGTGGCCATCGCTTTGTATGAGTTCTAGTGGACTATGCAACTCGATATCCGGAAGCAGTGCCTCTAAGCAACATCTCAGCACGTAGTGTTGTGGAGGCACTCTTCAAAATGATCTCCCGAGTGGTGATTCCAAAGGAAATCCTCACTGACCAAGGCACAACATTCATGTCACATACACTTCGCGAACTGTATGAATTATTAGGTATTAAGTCGATTCGCACCAGCGTTTATCACCCGCAAACTGATGGGTTGGCCAAATTATTTAATGAGACCATAAAAAATAGGATTCGTAAGTTCGTACACGAAGATGCTAAAAACTGGGATAAGTGGCTCGAACCCCTGCTGTTTGCAGTACGAGAGGTCCTGCAAGCCTCCACTGGGTTCTCCCCGTTTGAGCTACTGTATGGGCGCCGGCTGTGCGGCGTGCTTGATGTCATACGGGAAGCTTGGGAGGAAGGACCTTTGAATAGCAAAAACCAAATTCAATAAGTTCTTGACCTTAGAGCAAAACTCCACACTTTGGGGTGGATAACACAGGAGAATTTGCTCCAAGCACAAGAACGGCAATGACGACTGTACGACAAGGGCACTCGACTACGGGAATTCACACAGGGAGATAAAGTGCTGGTATTGCTGCCCACCTCGAGCTCCAAATTACTCGCCAAGTTGCAAGGACCCTTTGAGGTCACATGACGAGTCGGAGATCTCAATTATGAGGTTAGGCGAATGGATAGGGGAGGGGCACATCAAATCTACCACCTCAACCTCCTCAAACCATGGAGGGAGGCGGTACCTGTAGCCTTGGTGACGGTAGTTCCGGAGAGGGCGGAGCTCGGGCCAGAGTTATTTCCCAAATAAAGTTCATTCACCCCGGTCCCTTGCAGAGACCACCTCTCACTGTCCCAGCTTACAGAGATTGCCAGGTTGCAAGCAGAATTCGCAAATGTGTTTTCACCCCTACCCGGTCGCACAAACCTCATAGAGCACCATATCGAGACCACCCCGGGGGTGGTGGTTCGTAGCTGCCCCTATCGTCTTCCTGAACACAAGTTACACAATTAGAGACAATGCTCGAAATGGGCGTAATACAAGAGTCGCACGGCGATTGGGCCAGCCCGGTAGTTCTGGTACCAAAGAGCGACGGCTCAGTCCACTTCTGTGTCGACTAGCGGAAAGTGAACGCAGTGTCCAAATTTGACGCTTATCCAATGCCGCAAATTGACGAGTTACTTGATCGGTTGGGCGTGGCTCAATTTTACTCAATGCTGGACTTAAAAAAGGGTTATTGGCAGATCCCTTTAACTCCAATGTCCTGAGAAACGATGGATTTTTCCACACCGTTTGGATTACACCAATTTGTAACTCTTCCGTTCGGTTTGTTCGGAGCCCCGGCCACGTTTCAGCACCTTATGGACAAGATCCTCAGACCGCACACGGAATATGCCGCTGCATATCTGGACGACATCATCATTTACAGTAATGATTGGCAGCAGCATATGCAACATCTGAGGGCTGTCCTGAGAACGCTGAGACAGGCGGGACTCACGGCCAACCCGAAGAAGTGTGCAATTGGGTGGGTGGAAGTTAGGTATCTGGGGTTCCACTTGGGTCATGGGCAGGTGCGTCCACAGGTTGATAAAACCACAGCGATCGCAGCCTGTCCAGCGCCCAAGACCAAAAAGCGGGTAAGGCAGTTTTTGGGGCTGGCTGGCTACTACCGAAGGTTTGTGCCTAATTAATCTGATGTCACCAGCCCGCTGACTGACCTTACTAAAAAGGAGGCTCCTGATCCGGTCCAGTGGACAGAGTTGTGCCAACAGACCTTTCTTAAGGTAAAATCTGTACTGTGTGGGGGGCCGCTTTTACATGCACCTGACTTCTCTCTCCCCTTTATTTTGCAGACTGATGCATCTGACAGGGGGCTGGGCATGGTGCTTTTGCAGGAGATGGTGGGGGGAGGAATGGCCAGTGCTGTTTATTAGTAGCAAGCTCTCCTTCAGGGAGACAAAATATAGTACCATCGAGGAGGAGTGTCTTGCAATTAAGTGGGCTGTTCTGACCCTCCGCTACTACCTGCTGGGGTGGGCCTTTGCTCTCTGTTCTGATCACGCTCCTCTGCAGTGGCTTCACTGCATGAATGATACTAACGCGTGGATCACCCGTTGGTATCTGGCTCTCCAGCCCTTTAAGTTCAAGGTGATCCACAGACCAGGGGCGCAGATGGTTGTGGCTGACTTTCTCTCCAGGAATGGGGGGAATTAGGCAGGCCGGATGTTGCCCCAGCCTGAGTCAGCAGTGGGGGCATGTGGCATGGGGGGCGTGGTCATGTGTCGGTCTGCGGGAGAGGGAGAGCAGTAAGGCTCGTCACCTGGCTCATAATTATTTCTAACACCTGTCTCTCATTATAGTGATAGCAGAGGAAGGCTTAAAAGGCACGCCGAAGCATCAGAGGGGGTGTTCACCAAGCATGACAGCCTGTACCCAGAGAGAGATAAATAGTGTGTTTGTTTATGTTTATAGTGCTTCTCAGTTTTTCCTATTTTTTTGGTATTGACAGTTACCGTCAATTGTGTACACAAGGCAGAAAGACAATAAAAAGTCTGACCTTGAACCTGCTTCGTTGTCTCCTGACTCCTCCCTTGCCCCGAACTAAGTACTTGTCACAATACAGTACTGTGCAAAAGTTTTAGGCACTTGTGAAAAATGTCACATAGTGTGGATGTCTTCAAAAATAATGACATAAATAGTTCCCTATCTGTCACTCACTCGACGTTGGTGTCGATGTACTGACACTAGGGGTCACTCTTGGGAGCCCAAAACACCTCTGGTCTTTGATAAATGGCCAATGAAAATTGGCGAGTGGTATTTGCATGCCACTCCCCTGGACATACGGGTATAAAAGGAGCTGGTATGCAACCACTCATTCAGATTTTCTCTTCGGAGCAGAACGGTCATGCTCATTGAGCTGAATACTACTGTTCATTCACCTCTGCTGGATCTGACGGCGCATTTCAGTGGCTTCTCCCCTCTGCACTGGTGTACTGCAGAGAACGCCCCTGGGCGCTTCGGCAGAAAAACTAGAGAGTATATTTTCTGAAAGAGCATTTTTCCCCTCTAAAAGAGTATATATTTCTCTAAAAGAGCACACACACGGAACATCTTTTTAAAGACGCATCTTTTTAAAGATGCTTTTCCGATTGTGTGTTATTCCTGGTTGTGCTCGTTATCTCTCGCCTTCTAACGGTCACGATCACTGACTTTCGTGTCTGGGCACTGCTCACGCGGAGACAGCGTTCGTGGATGGTCATGTTCTCATTGTGAGAATATGTCCATGGCAACGCTGCGGTCGCGGCTCGCCTTCATAAGAAAGCGAGCCACCCCAGAGGCTCCCGCCTCGGTCCTTTTACCCACGGGTTTGAGGCCAGCACGGCTAGCACTGGGGGCGATTTGGAGACCCCAATGGGACCGCCTCCGCCGGGTATCCCCCCGCGGACCTCCCATTCCCCAGCATGCTCGTCTGCCCCGATCGGGCTTCCGGGTGAGTCTGCCGGCCCGGTCCCGATCTTTTCAGCTTCCCCGCCCTCACTACCCTTGACGGTGGGGCGGCCAAGGGCTATTCGGCAATCCCCCGGTGGATAAAGGCGCTCGCGGTGCACCTACGCCCGCAGAGTGCCGCCACCTGGCGCGGGTGTCCAAAGCCCCCATCCAAGACCTGTAGATTTACGTCGTCTCTGATGGTCAAGGCCTACGGTGCCGCTGGACAAGCCGCCTCCGCCCTGCACGCCATGGCTCTCCTGCAAGTCTGCCAAGGCGCTAAAGGAACTGCACGAGGGTAGTTCCGCCCTGGGATTGATGCAGGAACTGCGCTCGGCGACCGACCTCACTCTCCGAGCGACGGAGGTCACGGCGTGGTCTCTCGGGCGGACGATGGCCACACTAGTGGTCCAGGAGCACCACCTTTGGCTCAACCTGGTCGAGATGGGCGAGGCCGACAAGACACGATTCCTTGCTGCCCCCATTTCCCAGGCAGTCCTATTCGGCGACACCATCGAGGACTTTGCCCAGCAGTTCTCGATGGTAGAGCAGTAGATGGATGCTAGCCGGCATATCCTGCCCTGGCTCGGCTCAAGATCCTGCACCCCATCTACTTATCGCTAAGGGCGTCCCCCTGCGGTGACTGCACCGGCTCTGCCACAGCCCACCACTTCGGCCCGGCCCTGGCGTGGAGCCCACCGCAGGAAGCAGACGCCACCCGTCTTGCGGCCACCCAGAACCCGTGAAAGGCTTCAAAGCGCCCTTGAGACGGGCGACCCAGGGACAATGAAATCCGCTGCTCTGGAGCTGGTAAGCAGATCTTCATCTTTTTGTTACCTTTTGCATTTTGCGCTGCATGCCCAAGTGGCTGCAGTACTCAAAAGCTCAGCAAGAGCGGTTTCCTTGTTCCCTGGGTCACGTATCCGGTGTGTACAGCCGTCATCACGACCACCGTCCACCACTCTATTTGGCAAGTTTGGCGCTCCAGCGGCGGTCTCCCGCCCCTGAGCGCCCAGCTGTGGCACAAATCCACCCCCGCTATGACAGTCTCCACGGGTCACGAGGACAGGCCTCTTCCTCCCCTGTCCCAGGCTGTTCCGGAGGTGGTCACAAGGAGCCAGGTAAGTACTTCGATGTCCTTAGACTCAGCACGGCCATGACGTGGTGTGGCACCTCGAGCTCCGCCCCGCCGCGAGGCCCCACCTGCCGGTACATCCGATGACGTTGTCCCTTTGGTCCCCCATTGCGCGGAACTTGGACGCATGGCTTGTGCTTTCCAATCCATCACGAGGGCTGGTCCGGACCGTCCGACTTGGATGCGCGATTCACTTCGCCAGGCATCCGCCCAGTTTCAGCGGTGTCCACTTCACCTTGGTAAATGACGAAAATGCTGCTACCTTGCGCAGAGATCGCTACCCTCCTATGGAAGGGCGCGATAGAACCTGTCCGTCCAGCCGAGATGAAGGGGTTTTTTCAGCCCGTACTTTGTACCGAAAAAAGGCAGTGGGTTGAGGCCAATCTTGGACCTGTGAGTTCTGAACTAGGCTTTATGCAGACTCCCGTTCAAGATGCTGATGCGAAAACGCATTCTGGTGAGCGTCCAGCATCAAGATTGGTTCGTAGCGGTAGACCTGAAGGATGCGTACTTCCACGCCTCGATCCTTCCTCGACACAGACCCTTCCTGCAGTTCGCGTTCGAGGGTCAGGCATATCAGTACAAAGTCCTCCCTTTTGGCCTGTCCCTATCTCCTCGCATCTTTACAAAGGTCGCCGAGGCTGCCCTTGCCCCGTTAAGGGAGGTGGGCATTCACGTTCTCAACTGTCTCGACGACTGGCTAATCCTAGCTCACTCTCGAGACGTGTTGTGCGCACACAGGGACCTGGTGCTCTCACACCTCAGCCGACTAGGGCTTTGGGTCAACTGGGAAAAGAGCAAGCTCCTCCCGGTTCAGAGCATCTCTTTTCTCGGTTTGGAGTTGGACTCAGTCTCCTTGACAGCGCACCTTATGAACGAGCGCGCCCAGTTGGTGCTGGCCTGTTTGAAGGCATTCAAAGAGGGAACAGCGGTTCCACTGAAACTTCTTCAGAGGCTCCTGGGGCATATGGCATCCTCAGCGGTGGCCACCCCGCTCAGGTTGATGCATATGAGGCCGCTTCAGTACTGGCTCCAGACTCGAGTCCTGAGACAGCCATGGCACCACGGGACACACCGCGTGGCCATCACATTGGTCTGTCACCGTCTTTTCAGCCCTTGGACCGAACTCTCGTTCCTACGGGCAGGTGTTCCTCTAGAACTGGTCCCCAGGCACGTCGTGGTCACGACAGACACCTCCAAAACGGGCTGGGGCACTGTTTGCAATGGGCACACAGCCGCTGGCCTCTGGACGGGTCCGTGACTGCATTGGCACATCAACTGCCTTGAGTTGTTGGCAATTCTGCTCAACCTGCGGAGGTTTCGGCCGTTGATCCAGGGCAAGCACATGTTAGTTCAGACAGACAACACGACAACGGTAGAATATGTCAACTGCCAAGGTGGTTTGCGCTCTCGTTGTATGTCACAACTCACCCGACATCTCCTCCTCTGGAGTCAGCAGCACCTCAAGTCGCTGCAAGCCACTCACATCCTGGGCAACCTCAACACTATGGCGGACATGCCGTCACAACAGGTTACCCTCAGGGGAGAGTGGAGACTCCACCTTCAGGTGGTCCAGCTGATTTGGAGTCGATTCGACAGGCACAGGTGCACCTGTTCGCCTCCCAAGAATCCTCCCCACTGCCCGCTCTGGTACGCCCTGACCGAGGCCTCCCTCGGCATAGACGTGCTGGCACACAGCTGGCCCCCTGGCATTCGCAAACATGCATTTCCCCCAGTGAGCCTGCTTGCACAGACCCTGTGCAAGGTCAGGGAGGATGAGGAGCAGGTCGTCCTGGTAGCACCCTATTGGCCCGCCCAGACGTGGTGCTCGGACCTCATGCTCCTCGTGACAGCTCCCCCCTGGCAAATTCCCCTGAGGAAGGACCTTCTTTCTCAGGGAAGGGGCACCATCCCAGCACCCAGACATCTGGAATCTCCATGTCTGGCCCCTGGACGGGACGCAGAAGACCTAAGCTGTCTCCCACCTGTGATGGTAGACACGATCACTCAGGCTAGGGCTCCATCTACGAGGCGCCTGTATGCCTTTAAGTGGCGTCTGTTTGCTAAGTGGTGTTCTTCCCGTCGGGAAGACCCCCAGAGATGCGCAGTCAGATCAGTGCTTTCCTTCCTGCAAGAGAGGTTGGAAGGGTGGCTGTCCACTTCCACCTTGAAGGTGTACGTTGCTGCCATAGCAGCACACCACAACGCAGTCGACGGTAAGTCCTTAGGGAAGCACAACCTGATCATCAGGTTCCTAAGAGGCACCAGGAGGCTGAATCCCTCCAGGCCGCACCTCGTTCCTTCATCGGACCTCTGTAGTTCTTCAGGGTCTGCAGAGAGCCCCATCTGAGCCTTTGCAGTCAGCCGAGCTTAAGGCATTCTCCTTGAAGACTGCCCTCCTGACTGCACTCACTTCCATCAAGAGGGTAGGTGACCTGCAAGCGTTCTCTTTCAGCGAAACGTGCCTGGAGTTCAGTCCAGTTTACTCTCACATGATCCTGAGACCCTGACCGGGCTATGTGCCCAAGGTTCCCACCAACCCTTTAGGGACTAGGTGGTGAACCTGCAAGTGCTGCCCCAGGAGGAGGCAGACCCAGCCCTGTCATCGCTGTGTCCGGTGCGTGCTTTACGCATCTATTTGGATCGCACGCAGAGCTTTAGAATCTCTGAGCAGCTCTTTGTCTGCTTTTGGTGCACAGCGGAAAGGAAGCGCTGTCTCCAAGCAGAGGATTGCCCACTGGCTCGTTGATGCCATAACTATGGCATATCTCGCCCAAAACATGCCGCCCCCGGTAGGGCTACGAGCCCATTCTACCCGTGGTGTAGCGGCTTCTTGGGCCTTGGCCAGAGGTGCCTCTCTAACAGACATTTGCAGAGCAGCAGGCTGGGCAACACCCAACACCTTTGCAAGGTTCTACAACCTCCGGGTGGAACCGGTTTCGTCCCAGGTAGTGGCACACAAAACAAGCGGATAAGCCCGGGATAGCCGGCCGGGTGTATCGCTCGCACAGCGCCTTCCACCTCCTTTTGAGCTGAAGACGTGCACCGTTAATTCCCAGTAGTGTTCACAAAATTTGTTCCCTGGTTGACTTCCTCCGTGCCCTGTGGCAGTCGAGTTTTCGGAGAGACTCGCTGCCGGCCCAGTACACGCGCTAACTAAGAGCCTGGTTCTGGGGTAGGTGCTCCGCATGTGGCGGTTCCCTGTAAGGCTAACTCCATGCGATCTATATCTTCCGCTAATTCGTTTCCCTGCTGGCAAACTGCATCTTCCTTGCGCAGAGCCCCTCTGCCCCAGTCTCCATGTTTGTAGTAACTCCTCCCCCATTGGGCAGGATCTACCTTGAAGGCTCTCCACATGGTTGGAAAGACCATGTGATGTATTCTTCCACTTAAATATACCCCCCTCTCTTGGGACAAGGTGTGGTCTCTGCGGTGTCCTCCCCTTGGGAGGGACATCCCCTGACTAGACCTGGCAGCCCAGTCGGATAATCCCCCTTCTTTTTTAGGGAGTGGAAAAAGAGAAGGGGAAAAGAGGCCAAGACTGGGTTAAGCCTGTCTCTATCTTTGGGTAGTCGACTTGTCCCCAAAAAGGGCCGTTCGACACTCATAACTGTGTTGGGGGAGGTTACGTGTCGACCTGGTGTGCTGGCTATGAGGCACACAGCAAGTCTGCCCACCACACACCGCCAGTTCACGTAACACAGTTCAGCCTTGTGGCGTTTTGTATAGGGACCCTTAGTGTCACTACATCGACACCAACATCGAGTGAGTGACAGATAGGGAACATCATGGTTACTGGTGTATCCTCCGTTCCCTGATGGAGGGAACGAGATGTTGGTCCCTCCTGCCACAACGCTGAACTACCCGCTGAAATGGCCGGACCTTATATCGGCTCCTCAGCGTAAAACCTGAATGAGTGGTTGCATACCAGCTCCTTTTATACCAGTCTGTCTGGGGGAGTGACATGCAAATACCACTTGCCAATTTTCATTGGCCTTTTATCAAATACCAGAGGTGTCTCGGGCTCCCAAGAGTGACCCCTAGTGTCACTACATCGACACCAACGTCTCGTTCCCTCCATCAGGGAACGGAGGTTACACCAGTAACCATGACGTTTTCATTTATCACTTAATGTCATACAAACTCCAGTAAACATAAAAAAAGCTAAATCAATATTCGGTGTGACCACCTTTGCCTTTAAAACAGCACCAATTCTCCTTGGTACACCTGGATACAGTTTTTCCTGGTTGTTGGGAGATAGGATGTTCCAAGCTTCTTGGAGAATTCACCACAGTTCTTCTATCTATTTAGGCTGTCTCAATTGCTTCTGTCTCTTTATGTAATCTCAGACTGACACGATGTTCAGTGGGTGGCTTTGTGGGGGCCATGACCTCTGTTGCAGGGCTCCCTGTTCTTCTATTCACAAAAGTAATGTTTGGGAGTCTAACATTTATATTTCCTACTGACACACAAAAGCTGAAGATATAAATAACCATTTTAAGACAAATGGTTTTGTGAAACATCTTATGTGCCTAAGACTTGCACAGTATGGTATTTTTTTGTGTGTCAGCTCATCTTCATGATGTCCATCAACAGTGCACTGTCACTTTAATTCAGCATGAGCAGCGCAGGAAAAATAGACTCAATGGCAAAACTCCCGCTGCATTGCAGCTTCTGGTTCCAATGAAAATGCACTCATTAGTTAAATGAATAGTTCACCCAAAAATGAAAATTTGCTGATAATTTACTCACCCTCAGGCCATCCAAGATGAGTTTCTTTCTTCATCAAAACAGAATTTAAGATTTTTAGGATCTCATTTCAGGCCTCCTCCTTTAAACAATGCAAGTGAATGTAAAAAAATGTATTTTTTTGACGGTCCAAAATGCATATTTAGGGTGCATCAAAATAATCCACACGACTCCTGTCAACAAATAAAGTTCTTCTGAACCCAAACGATTGCTAATTTTTAGAAACAAAACAATCCTCATATACTTTTTAACTACATGGAGGAGGAGGCAGGAAGCGCATCATTGTTTACAAGGGAAGTTGCACAGATGACAGACCAAGTGCCGTTCACAAACCAAAACAATAAAAAAATATATAGGCTATATGACTGTCAGGAATTTAAGCCACACAAGTTGTAGTTAGAAAGCCTTTATTATTGTCATACATTATACATCTTTCATATATACAATGAAATGTACTTGTTTTCACATATCCCAGCTAAGCTGGGGTCAGGATGCAGGGTCAGCCATGATACAGCGCCTCTTGAGCAGATAAGTATCTTGGTGGTCTTGGGGATTGAACCCCCAACCTTCTGGTCAGTAACCCAGAGCCTTTAACCACTGAGCTACCACTGCCCTGAAACCAGTGAAACCAAGTGCGAGAGCATTTACTGAGATTCACAGGATTTACAGGGTTTACACAGTGAGATCAATGGTACAGGTGATATCAAACAGAAGAGAAGCTTCACAAACTGAAGAAGAGGTAACAGGTGAAAAAGCAGAGTAAGCACTAAACAGATATTGATGAAGATCAAGAGCAAATACAGACAGGTAAATAAACACTGCGTGAGAGCAGCGCGGTCAAACTAGAGTCCTTTGTGTGAGACTTGACAGTGAAGTGGCGTGAAAGTGAATTATTAATGCAGGCAGTGATGATCGAGTGAATTGAGTGCAGGTGCGGTGAATTAGAAATCAGGTGATGAAGAGCGGAGCGCTGAGGGAGATGCAGAGCCCGAGGGAGGCATGACTATGACAAAGTTTTCACACATACCTGAGTTCGCTGGAAAAACAGCACGGGCACATCCGATGAATTCAGATATCGACCCTTTGTTTCTTTCGATGTTCTGAAATCCTCAGGGGTAAAATTTTCACTGCACACCCTCCAATATTTGAGAGAATGTAGGGGTGTACTGATATCCAGGTTCAGCACGATAAGCCAGAGATTCAGTCGCTCATGATCATGTATAGGCAATCGATGAAAAGTTTATATTTTTTCCGGCGTGCATTTTCTTTGGGGTTTCTGAAGGCTGAAGCATCCAGGATACTCACACCAAACGACCATTTTGAACAATACACTTATACAAATACAAATCTACAGCAAAGACAATTAAACTTTTGTACAGTGCTCCTTCTCTTGTAAATAATGACGCACTTCCTGCCTCCTCTTCCACGTGACACGTGACCTTACCAACGAGCTTACGTCATCCCTCTCATGTGCGCACATCACAGAGATGTACAGAAGTGAACATTTGTAGTTAAAAAGTATATAAGTATTGTTTTGTTTCTAAAAATTATCAATCGTTTGGGTTCAGAAGAACTTTATTTGTCAACTGGAGTCGTGTGGATTATTTTGAAGCACCCTAAATATGCATTTTGGACCGTCCAAAAAATTGAGTACATTCAATTGTATTGTTTAAAGGAGGAGGCCTGAAATGAGATCCTAAAAATCTTAAAAAACGCACTGTTTCTGTCCTGCTTCGGCATGCAGTGTAAAACAGGTATAAAACAAGTTGTCGAGAAACTCACTTTGCAGTGCACTAAGTCAGAATCTATGGCTCACAGTAAACCTAAGATGCTGCCAAGGTTTACAGATGATGGCCAGCCAATATGTTTTCTGGTGTAATTGTGTAGGACACATAGCTAAGATGTGTGTGAAGAAAAACAAACAGACTGTCACAGAGAATGCTAAATAGTCAGTGCAGCAGGGAAACTTGCACTCTCGCTTGCTGTGAGCCAGGCAGTGTGAGGGCAGTCCATAGCCTCAGCCAATATCGATACTTGTTGTGACGAGTACTCCAGCGTGCTGTGGGAAAATGTCCTGTCATTAATCTAAATATTAGTGGAGTAATGGCCTCTTGCTTACTTGATACAGGAAGCCAATTCAGTACTATTTCTGAGAGTTTCTTCAGAGAACACCTGTATGAGAAGATATGCTGTCCACGGCAGGTTGGCTGAAGATTACAGCTGCCAATGGTTTAGACATACCTTACCTAGGTTATCTTGAGGTGGAGGTTGAAACCACAAGTAAAACTCTACCAGAATGTGGTTTACTAGTAGTCAGAGACTCAAAAAACTCTTCTGCTGTACCAGCCCTCATTGGCATGAATATCAGCAGACAACTGGTTCATGCAGAATTAGATACTACCCTAGGTGGAGAGTTGCAGTCTGATTGGAGTGAGGCATTTCAGTAGAAGCAGAGTGCCAGCAGTCTAGAGAAGTGAAGCGTAGTCCAAGTAGCTCGAAAAGACATGGCAAACATACCTGCTTCATGGATGATATACTGGTTGCCGGCCTTTTAGGCATATCCCACCTACTCAGTATAGGGAAGTCAAAGAACATATCACTAAGCTCCTTAAGAAAAGAGTGATCCAAGAAAGCACTAGTACTCATGCTTCACCTATCGTGCTAGTTAGGAAAACTGATGGCAGTCTCAGGCTTTGTGTCGACTACAGGCAGCTGAACTCAAAGACCAAGCAGGATGTGTTTCCTCTGCCTAGGATAGATGAAAGCTTTGATGCACTACAAGGAGCAAAGTTCTTTTCTTACATTGATTTAGCAAGTGGATATCATCAGGTTGCTGTCGATGAGCGAGACAGGCATAAGACTGCATTTTCGGCTCCATTTGGGATCTTTGATTATTCTCTGATGCCCTTTGCGGTTTGCAATGGGCCTTCAACATTTCAAAGTCTTATGCAGGCTTCCATGGGTGATCTAATTTTTCAGATCATGCTAGTGTACCTTGATGACATACTAGTGTACTCACCCACTTTCCCTGAGCACTTGCAGAGACTGGAAGTAGTCTTTAACAGACAACAAGTAACAGTTTTCAAAGTTAAGCCTGAAAAGTGTCATTTCTTGCAGCAAGAAGTAACTTTCTTAGGTCATCAGATCTCAGCTCGAGGTATTGGTACTAATCCAGCTAAAGTTGAAGCAGTCAAGCAATGGAAAATTCACAGTACAGTTAAGGAATTATGCTAGTTCTTAGGGTTCTATAGTTACTACAAAAAGTTCATTGAGGGTTTTTCTAGAATTGCCGGCCCCCTCAATGATTTACTGACCCTGTGTATCAAGAAGTTTGGCACCACAAAGAGAGAGTTTAGTGCTTTGTGGTCATCAGAGTGCCAATCAGTATTTGAGCTGCTGAAGGAGAACCTTACTTCTGCTCCTGTGTTAGGGTATGCAGATTTGATTCTTCCTGATTGAGGCGATGCGAGCAGTGATGGACTGGGTGATGTCTTATACCAGCAGGAAAGTCATAGCTTATGCCAGTAGGAGACTTCTTAAAGCAGAAAGAAATAACAGAATTACAGTAGCATGAAGCTTGAGCTACTGGCCCTTAAGTGGTCTATCTCTGAAAAATTATGTGGTTATCTGCTGGCAGGGTTGGGAGGGTTACTTTTGAAATGTATTCCACTACAGATTACAGAATACATGCTGTAAAATTTAATTTGTAACGTATTCCGTTAGATTACTCAAGGTCAGTAACGTATTCTAAATACTTTGGATTACTTCTTCAGCACTGGTAGATTTTTTTTCACTTGTTTTGACTATAAAACCTCTGCCAGTACAGTAAGAAAAAATACACATTAAAAATACATTCTCTGAAAAACCTAAATATCTTATGCAGCGTTGTTTCTAAAACAAGATAAATCAAATTGATCTTGTTTTAAGGACTTTTAGATATTTTTACAGGAAAACAATAAAAAAATATTATCAAGAATATGATTTTTGCCCTAATATCAAAGGTCTTACTAGAAAAAAGAAATTATGATCCAACGTGAATTTTCTTGATAAAAAATATGATCATGCCTGGTAAGATGTGCATGTAAAATGGCTAGAAATAGCATTTTAGCATAGAGTAAAGCTGAAAATTTACACAAGGTTTATTTTTGTTTCTTGTGCTCCAAACTTACTTCAGACTTACTTCTCTGTCTGCTCGTATGAATGTAACACATCATAAGAAAGTGTTTCACCGCTGTTCTATAGCACTTTGGATCGCATCATTTATATGTATAAATGTTTTCCATCTGAAAGGACTAAATATTAAATGAAACAAATGACAATAAAATGCAAAGTAATCTCTTCAGTAATCAAAATACTTTTTGAATGTAACTGTATTCTAATTACCAATGATTTAAATTGTAACTGTAGTGGAACACAGTTACTAATATTTTGTATTTTAAATACGTAATCCCCTTACATGTATTCTGTTACTCCCCAACCCTGTCTGCTGGGTTCCAGGTTTGTGGTTATAACAGATAACAACCCTCTGTGCAATCTAAAAATGGCCAAGCTTGGTGCAACTGAGCAAAGAAGGATCGCTCAATTAGCCATTTTGATTTTGAGGTGAAAAACCGCCCAGGAAGGCATAATGTAGCTGCTGATGCGAATGTAGCATAATGTAGCCCTCTCTAGGCAGCCATCAGCAGGGGAGCCTGCCTCTCTTGAGGATGCAGAATCCGATGACTGTATTGCCATCTGCAATATCATCATCAAAGGAACAGCCTTAGAGCCTGACTTAGTGATGGCTGGTGAAAAGTGCTGTAGGGTTAGCAGTGGTCGATTTGTAAAAAAAATTCAAGGGGGATGGTGGTGTCAAACTTTTTTTTTTAGGGGTTGGGGGTTGTCCGAGGTGTTTAAAATAAGAAATCTTTTAAAAATCTAGTTTAAAACACTTGTGTCAAGTTCTTAGAAATGTAATATTTGTGTCCAATTTGGTTTCATACATTTTTGAAAAACCTTTATAGCATTTAGTAAAAAAATTAAAAATAAAACTTAAAAAAATATCATGTTGTGTAACCATGAAGTAAAAATATTATAATACTTTCTTTGCACCATGAATAAATGAGAGTATAAACAGCCTAAACATTAATTTACAAAAAGTTTTCAAGCATATTTGTTTCTAGGTAATATATATATATACAGGTGCATCTCAATAAATTAGAATGTCGTGGAAAAGTTCATTTATTTCAGTAATTCAACTCAAATTGTGAAACTTGTGTATTAAATAAATTCAATGCACACAGACTGAAGTAGTTTAAGTCTTTGGTTCTTTTAATTGTGATGATTTTGGCTCACATTTAACAAAAACCCACCAATTCACTATCTCAAAAAATTAGAATACATCATAAGACCAATAAAAAAAACATTTTTAGTGAATTGTTGGCCTTCTGGAAATTATGTTCATTTACTGTATATGTACTCAATACTTGGTAGGGGCTCCTTTTGCTTTAATTACTGCCTCAATTTGGCGTGGCATGGAGGTGATCAGTTTGTGGCACTGCTGAGGTGGTATGGAAGCCCAGGTTTCTTTGACAGTGGCCTTCAGCTCATCTGAATTTTTTGGTCTCTTGTTTCTCATTTTCCTCTTGACAATACCCAACAGATTCTCTATGGGGTTCAGGTCTGGTGAGTTTGCTGGCCAGTCAAGCACACCAACACCATGGTCATTTAACCAACTTTTGGTGCTTTTGGCAGTGTGGGCAGGTGCCAAATCCTGCTGGAAAATGAAATCAGCATCTTTAAAAAGCTGGTCAGCAGAAGGAAGCATGAAGTGCTCCAAAATTTCTTGGTAAACGGGTGCAGTGACTTTGGTTTTCAAAATACACAATGGACCAACACCAGCAGATGACACTGCACCCCAAATCATCACAGACTGTGGAAACTTAACACTGGACTTCAAGCAACTTGGGCTATGAGCTTCTCCACCCTTCCTCCAGACTCTAGGACCTTGGTTTCCAAATGAAATACAAAACTTGCTCTCATCTGAAAAGAGGACTTTGGACCACTGGGCAACAGTCCAGTTTTTCTTCTCCTTAGCCCAGGTAAGACGCCAGGAGTGGCATAACAAGAGGAATATGACAACTGTAGCCAAATTCCTTGACATGTCTGTGTGTGGTGGCTCTTGATGCCTTGACCCCAGCCTCAGTCCATTCCTTGTGAAGTTCACCCAAATTCTTGAATCGATTTTGCTTGACAATCATAAGGCTGCGGTTCTCTCGGTTGGTTGTGCATCTTTTTCTTCCACACTTTTTCCTTCCACTCAACTTTCTGTTAGCATGCTTGGATACAGCACTCTGTGAACAGCCAGCTTCTTTGGCAATGAATGTTTGTGGCTTACCCTCCTTGTGAAGGGTGTCAATGATTGTCTTCTGGACAACTGTCAGATCAGCAGTCTTCCCCATGATTGTGTAGCCTAGTGAACCAAACTGAGAGACCATTTTGAAGGCTCAGGAAACCTTTGCAGGTGTTTTGAGTTGATTAGCTGATTGGCATGTCACCATATTCTAATTTTTTGAGATAGTGAATTGGTGGGTTTTTGTTAAATGTGAGCCAAAATCATCACAATTAAAAGAACCAAAGACTTAAACTACTTCAGTCTGTGTGCATTGAATTTATTTAATACACGAGTTTCACAATTTGAGTTGAATTACTGAAATAAATGAACTTTTCCACGACATTCTAATTTATTGAGATGCACCTGTATATATATATATATATATATATATATATATATATATATATATATATATATATATATTTTATTTTGAGTCAAAAATATCAAGAAGTTTTCTCTAGGTTACACCACATGACCTGAACAAAATGTGCACTTTCAAAAAAAATTCAAAATAAATATCAGATGTTTTTTTCATGTCAGTTCATGCTCAGTCTTGAGATTTTCAAGGTGTCTGCTCTGTTCTGTTTTTTGTTTTTTTATGGTCAACATAAACAACAGAATGGCTAACTACTAACTACTGGTTACAGCATATGACTTTGATTTGGTGGACAAAAGCATTTTTAAAAATTCTAAAATTTATCATATTTTAAAACACAGTTGTTTCAATTTAATATATATATATATATATATATATATATATATATATATATATATATATATATATATATATATATATATATATTATTATTATTATTATTATTTTTTTTTTTTATACTACTTTTTTTACTTAAAGTCCCACAAAAATTATAAATATGACTTCAAACTCAGAAATGTAAAATATGACCATCATAGAAAAAGTGTATTTAAGTACCGGTAAATGTTTTGTGTGAATTGCATTTTTATGTATTTTTAATTTATAGAATCTGGACAAAAAATTGAGTGTCATGTCACTAACCCTAACACATGGCCATAATATGCACCTGTTACCCTCTGTTCATTGTATTTTTATGATTCATTTTGTGAAAAGAATCCACGTTATGAAAAAGGTTTGCTCACTGTCTCACACACGCATTTTTTATACTCCAATAACCAAACTATAATGGAAATTTTGGGCTGTTTCTATGAAGGATACTTAAACAGTGGTGCAAAAGGTTGTTCTACTCACTCAAGCATTTTATGGGTGAAACCCTGAAAATTGAGAGAGGAGAGGGAGAGATGCTGTGCTGCTGCTTTCCGCCTGAATGGTCTGAATAACTCGCTGCTGCATGTTGCTGCCTGCTCTGTCTTGTCTGTCCGTTTGCTGTCAGTGTTATCACTGCGTGAGAAAAGTGTCAATTGGCAGCCCTGGTAAAGATCTGATTGTGGGATTTCACCTCTTGAAACCTGGCAACCTCAAATATGTTCTGATCGGCTAATCGCTGTTATTTAAAGTCTGTTATTTATCAAACGTAGAGAATTAAATATTTTACTTGCATGATTCACAATTGATCTAAAGGGGATGGTAATGGGGGATGGTGGTTTTACAATGGGGATGGTTTTTGGATTTTTTCTTGCAACAAGCCCCTCACATCCCCCCTCAACTCGAGCCCTGAGGGTTAGACAGATTCGTGCTTTAGAATGTGGAATAGAGGAAGGCAGTAACCCTCAAGGAAGTATGCCTACTCTGCCGGGTTATACAACAGCTGAACTGAAGGATTTTCAATTGAAAGCTCCCACTCTCAGTTCTTTCAGAACCTTTTGGGAACGTAAACAAAGCCCACCATTCGTGAGAGATCTGGTCTTTCAAAGTCTGTACTGTCACTGATAAAGAAGTGGAAGTGTGTTAGAGAGCTGCATGGCTTGCTCTATTGCATTGTGAATGACCAACATCGTGGTGAATGTCAACAGCTGCTCTTACCCTCATGTCTAAAAGAACAGGTCCTTGAAAGTATTCATGACAGTATAAGACATCAGGGCATTGAGCGCATGCTAAACCTGTTGAGGCAACGATGCTTCTGGGATGGCATGTATGATGATGTGGAGCGGTGGATCAAAATGTGTCAAAGGTGCATCTTAACTAAGATGCCACAGCCAAGGATACATCATCCTATGAAGCCATTTCTGGCTTCATAGTCCCTTAAAGTAGTGTCAGTAAATTTTACTGTGCTTGAACCTGCCTCTGATAGCTGTGAGAACATGTTAATTGTGACTGATGTTTTCACAAAGTTCACACAGGCGTTTCCAACAAAGAGGAGGGCTGATACCATTGCCAAGATCCTTCTGAAAAAGTGGTTCATAAAATATGGTGTACTTGAACAACTGCATTCTGATCAGGGCATACATTCTGAAAGCGACGTGATTGCTGACTTGTGTAAAATGTATGGTGCAAAGGAAACCTGCACCACACCCTATCGGCCACAGGGTAATGCTCAGTGCGAGCGCTTTAACAGAATTCTTCATGATCTATTATGAACACTTCCACCTGAAAAGAAAAAGCGTTGGCCAGAACACCTACCTGAGTTGGTTTAAGATTATAATGTAACACCACATGCAACCACTGGATACTCACCACATTACTTGTTGTTTGGAGTCAACCTGTGTTGACAACATCTTCTAGTAGATACACTGCTATTTCAAGAGCAAACTGTGGACCAAAAACATGATTGGTTAGTGATTCACTAAGACAGACTGAAAGAAGCTTATGAAAAAGTCAGGTAATACACCGAAGATAAGGTCTATTGCCCTGTGATTGATGTGGGTCAGAAGGGTATACTTAAATCACAGACCTTTGGGTAGGAACAAAATACAGGATTCATGGGGTCCTACTGTATACAGGGTCATGCAAGGTACCACACATAATATTGAGCCCCTTGAGAGTGATCCTATAAAGAGAGTCCATAGAGTTGACTTGCGCCCTTGTGTTAACTCTGTTCTGGAGCCAGAGATGACTGAAACCCATTCTCCTCCAACACCACAATTGAGGGGAGAATCTGTTTCTGAGTAGGTTGAGGTTGTGCATTCTGATCATGATGATCCAGAGGCCACATATCCTAGTCTGCAAGAGACATAGAATGTGAACCCTGAAAACCTTGTGTCAGCCGCTGAAGCCGTTATAGTTGAACCTGTACTGATTTCAGGGAACATTGAACAATAAGGTTCAGTACCAGAGATAGTTGATTCTAACAATGACACAGCTCCTAAAGTGTCAGGTCCAGACAGGGTTGAGCCTGACACTGGCACGGCTCCTAGAGTGTCTGAACCAGAGATAAAAAAGCCTGTACCAGCACCAAGAAGAACTAAAATAGCTAATGCTGGCATACATTCAAACCCACTGAATGAGCCAAAATCAGCATGCAATGCTGTTTCACTCAGTCCTGAAATTTTCTCTCAGGCATTAAGCCTGGGTAGTGTGTTCTTTAGAGAAGCTGTTAAAGAAGTGAAAATATGTATTAAGTTATTAGGGACAATGACTTTTAGCAAGGGACAATGTAGCCAAGTGGAGAAATTTCATGTAATTTAACTCTGGCCATAAATTAGACGTAGGAATTTTGTGACAGCTGCTTTTCGGCACTCCTCATGTTGCACATATGTGAATCAGAATCAGCTTTATTGCCAAGTATGCTTACACATACAAGGAATTTGTCTTGGTGACAGGAGCTTCCAGTGTACAACAATACAAAAACAGCAGCAAGACATAGATAATATTAAAAAATAAATCTAATTATACACATACATACAGACACACACATACATACATACATACACACATACACAGGGGTAGTGCAAATCTAATACAATCTGTTATGTACAGTGCAAATGTTTTTTTGGTGTTTTTTCAGAGGAATGAAATGGCAGAAGAGATTGGATGTGTTGGATAAATATAAAAAAGACTAAACTGTGTATTTCACATAGTTATTGCTCAATGGGGCAATTTAACTGTTCATGAGATGGATAGCCTGAGGGAAAAAACTGTTCCTGTGCCTGATGGTTCTGGTGCTTAGAGCTCTGAAGCATCGGCAAGAAGGCAACAGTTCAAAAAGGTAGTGGGAAGGGTGAGTGGGGTCCAGAGTGATTTTTCCAGCCTTTTTCCTCACTCTGGAAGTGTATAGTTCTTGAAGGGGGAGCAGGGGGCAACCAATAATCCTCTCAGCAGTCCGAACTGTCCTTTTTAGTCTTATGATGTCTGATTTCGTAGCTGACCCAAACCAGACAGTTATTGAAGTGCAGAGGACAGACTCAATGACTGCTGAGTAAAACTGTATCAGCAGCGCCTGTGGCAGGTTGAATTTCCTCAGCTGGTGAAGGAAGTACAACCTCTGCTGGGCCTTTTTCACAATGGAGTCAATGTGGGTCTCCCACTTCAGGTCCTGTGAGATGGTAGTGCCCAGGAACCTGAATGACTCCACTGCTGCCACAGTGCTGTTTAGAATGGTGAGGGGGGTCAGTGTTGGGGTGTTTCTCCTAAAGTCCACAATGATCTCCACCGTTTTGAGCTTGTTCAGCTCAAGGTTGTTTTGACTGTACCAGACAGCCAGCTGTTCAACCTCCCTTTTGTATGCAGAATCATCGTCATCTCGGTTGAGGCCGATGACAGTGGTGTCTTCTGCAAACTTCAGGAGCTTGACAGAGGGGTCCTTGGCGATGCAGTCATTGGTGTAGTGGGAGAAGAGTAGTGGGGAGAGCACACATCACTGGAGGGCACCAGTGCTGATTGTACAGGTTCTAGAAGTGAGTTTCCCCTGTCTCACAAGCTGCTGTCTATCCGTCAGAAAGCTGGTAATCCACTGACAGATAGACATGGGAACAGAGGGTTAGTTTAATTTGTTCTGGAGTATAGCTGGGATAATGGTGTTGAAAGCTGAACTGAAGTCCACAAAAAGGATCCTTGCATATGTCCCTGGTCTGTCCAGATGTTACAGTGTATGATGCAATCCTATGTTGATGGCATCATCCACAGACCTGTTTGCTCGATAAGCTAATTGAAGGGGATCTAGAAAGGGTCCAGTGATGTTCTTCAGGTGGGCCAACACCAGTCTCTCAAATGATTTCATGACCACAGACTTTAGGGCGACAGGTCTGTAGTCATTAAGTCCTGTGATTTTTGGTTTCTTTGGGACAGGAATAATGATTGAGCATTTGAAGCAGCATGGGACTTCACACTGCTCCACTGATTTATTGAAGATCTGTGTGAAGATGGGGGCCAGCTGGTTAGCACAGGATCGAAGACACGCTGGTGAGACGACATCTGGGCCTGAAGCCTTCCTCATCTTTTGTTTCTGAAAGACGTGGCTCACATCATCTTCACAGATCTTAAGTGCAGGTTGAGTAGCAGGAGGGGGGGAGGGGTGTTGCAGGAGGTGTTGGTGTTTATGTGAAGTGAAGGTCAGAGTGGGTTTGGGGTGTGAGATTGGGCCTTTCAAATCTGCAGAAGAACACATTCAGGTCATCAACCAGTTGTTGGTTCCCTACAGGGTTGGGGGTAGGAGTCCTGTCATTTGTGAGTTGTTTCATGCCACTCCACACTGATGCAGGGTTGTTAGCTGAAAACTTGTTTTTCAGCTTTTCAGAGTATCTCCTTTTAGCCACTCTGATTTCCCTGTTCAGTGTGTTCCTGGCCTGATTGTACAAAGCTTTATCCCCACCCCTGTAAGCATCCTCTTTGGCCTGACGAAGCTGCCTGAGCTCTGCTGTAAACCACGGTTTGTCATTGTTGAACTTTAAATAAGTCCTAGTAGGAATGCACATATCCTCACAGAAACTGATATATGATGTAACAGTATCTGTGAGCTCATCCAGGTCTGTGGCTGCAGCCTCAAAAACACTTCAATCAGTGCAGTCAAAGCAGGCTTGTAGTTCCCGCTCTGCTTCATTGGTCCATCTCATTACAGTCCTTAATACAGGCTTAGCATATTTTAATTTCTGCCTGTAGGTTGAGAGAAGATGAACCAGACAGTGATCAGAGAGTCCCAAAGCTGCTCTAGGGACAGAGTGATATGCATCCTTTATTGTTGTGTAACAATGATCCAGTATGTTCCTGTCTCTGGTGGGGCATGTAATGTGCTGTTTGTATTTGGGCAGTTCACGTGTGAGATTTGCTTTGTTAAAATCCCCAAGAATAATAATAACTGAGTCCAGGTATTGTTGTTTGTGATTTGATCAGCCAGCTGTTGCAGCGCTGTGTTCAAACACGCGTTTGGCGTGATATACACACCAGAATAAATGAGGAAAACTCCCACGGCGAGTAGAAAGGCTTACAGTTAATAAAGAGCACTTCCAAATTAGGACAGCACATCTTCTTTAACGTTGTTACATCTGTACACCAACTTTAATTGATATAAAAGCATGTTCCACTATCTCTCGTTTTCCCCGTTAACTCCGTGATGCAATCCTCTCTGAACAGCTGGAAGCCCGGCAGATGTAACGCACTGTCCGGAATGGCTTCACTCAGCCAGGTTTCTGTGAAGCACAAGGCAGCAGAGGATGAAAAGTCCTTGTTTGTGCGGGTGAAGAGATGTAGTTCGTCCATTTTGTTAGGAAGAGAGTGGAGATTCGCTAAGTGAATACTCGGCAGCGCTGTTCGAAATCCGCACCGACAGAGTTTGACCAGCGCACCGGCTCGTCTCCCTCGACTGCATCTCTTGAACAACAAAGCCACGCCTCCAACTTAAATGTCTAGCAAAACGTCTGAATATTCAAAAACCGGGAAAAGATTGTCTGGTACATGCTGTCGAATGTTCAGCAGTTCATCTCTGTTAAAACTGACTGGAAAAAGATTACTAAACACAGGACAAACAAACAAAAACAACAAAAGAACTGAGGAGCTCCACACCGAGGCGGCCATCCGTGGCGCCATCATGATGATATCCTGTGTGTGCTGGTTAGAGATGTGAGAACATACGTTGTGCAAGAGAGCTCCCAGTTTTGTTTATCAGTTGCTAATTCTTTGGGTAAATATACAATTTCACACAAAATGCTTATACTGTAAATTGCATTAAATTTGTGTTCATGTATGTTAAAATTGAGTGTTTGTTATGAATCATTTTTGAAGGATGCAAATGGATTGCATGTGTGAACTTTGACCTCGTTTTGGTGCGCATACTAAGACTGAGTATGTAAATTTAAAATGTATCATATCTTATTTAATGATTCATAGCCCAGAGTGTTTTCCAATTAAGTGAACATTTGTGATGAGAATATGTGTATTGAGAATTGTATTGTTTTAAACTGTTATACATGTCCTTAAAGCCTGGTTAGAAATGCATAAAATGCTGTGAGTGTTTAAGCATGTGTTAAATGCAAAAGATGCTTTGAATAGTTTGAGCAAGTACTTAAGTGCCTAGGGTGCTGTGAATGATATAAGCATGTATTGAGTATGTGTTGAGGCATGTGGGTAGGCTAATGCCTGTTTGTGTTTACATTTAACATTAGCCTATACCATTTTTCTTTATACCGCATTTAATTTTTGTCTTTCGATTTTTAGATTTTCCTTATTCTTTTTTTTTATTTATATTTTATACAATACGAACCCAATCAACCGCTGCTTTTTTATATAAACAGTCATCAGAATAAAACCCCAAAAGTTATTTTTGTATTCTGTGTGGTTTATTCACAACCCACCGGCTACACATTTATTTGGTACTATTTGAAGAGATTTGACTCTGTGATAATTATAGGTTCATTTGATTGCTTAGAAAGTGTATATAATGTATCTAAAGGTAATAGACGGCAAGCTAATGCCAGGATACAAATGACTTGGATCTTGGTGTCATCCTGAACAGGTTGAGGAATCCAACAGAGTGCATCTCTAGCTTTGCAGGCCCTGCTGTGTGGTGGAAAGTGGCAGAACCAAGCTGATCTCCTCAGTGGTAGTCCCCTCTTTTGTTTACCCACAACATCCCAGCCTCCACAAGCCCACAAGCCAGCAGTGCTGAGCTGACCTGCCACCACCACTTGACTTCTACACAATTAAACCAATTTGTGTCAGGGAACCAGGGTGATCTGTCAACATCCTGAATCTGTTGTGTGAGAACGGCAGCCAGAAGAGAGTGCCCTGGAGCGTGCAAATGCCTTGGGACCAGCAAGGTTTCATGCTGATGAATGTTCAAGTGTTCAGACTAACTAAAATGGATACAATGTCCACAGAGCAGCAATCCATATGGAACATTCCCAGGATTACACAAGCTGCTGTCAGAGACCTGTGACTGATTCTGGAGTCATTTTACAGGGTGGATTTCTGATTTGCTATGTAATACTAACAAACTGCTCTTTAATTGAGTCAAACAATTCCAGTTGGTCATCCAGCCGAAAGTCTTTTTTTCATCATTGTTTTTTTCTTTTCTCCTTATTCCACTCAGAATCCATTAAACATAAATGAGTTAGTGTTTTGGGGGAGGCATCATGAAAGCCAAAAAACTGTATCTTGATTTATTCCATCAAGGGCAATGTTCTTTGGGACCCTCCCTCTTTGCTGTCATTCCCTTTGGATGTTACAAGGAAAACTTTGCTGATCCCACTTACGTAAACTATTAGCACCGTACTTTATAAATTCACATATCAACCCAATCATTTCAGTGAGACCCACACTGAGTTATGGGCTGTTGTCTCAGGTGATCCTATCACAAGTGGACACCACTAAATACAGGTGTAAATATGGTCAAAAGCATTGTATGATTGGCTCACTGAAATCTCATTTTTCAGAGGTATTTGGAGATGCATGTGACCACATTGCATGTACCGCGGAATGCTGACTGCTCCCTACTGCATCAGTACATGCGCAATGTCTTATCCTTATGTCTAATTCTAAATGCAATTTTCATGCCCAAGTGGGCGTGGGTGGGAGTGTTTGCACAATCTGTGGGTGTATCCGTGCAAACTGTAGGTGTATTATATGGTAATGAAGTGGCGCAAAGCGCAATTTGCTATTTCCCGAGAAATAGGTCATTGTGCTAAGAAGTTACAAAACTATGTCTTAGCGCAAAATTTAAACTCAGTTCCTGCATTTGCCGATTGGAGATTACACCAGCAGGTAGTAATAAAGTTCATGTCCAAACTCTGACAAACTGAAGTCCCTGACAATCCGCTTCGACAGTGATTGTCAGGGACTTCAGTTTTTCAGAGTTTGGACATGAACTTTATTACCACCTGCTGGTGTAATCTCCAATCGGCAAATGCAGGAACTGAGTTATGAAACAAATAATTATGAAATTGGTGTTAAACTATCTATAGGTCATGGTTTATTTTTCAATAATTATTATTATGTTTATATTTACAATTGTATTTATAATCTAATTTATATTGGTATTTTTCCACTTGTTGTCATCAAGTGATTTTTATATCACTGCAAAAGGGGACTGTGAAAAAGTTGGAGAGGATTTGGATTTGGTTGCCCACTTTGTTATTTTGAATATATTTTCATTTTGTTTGAAGTGTAATTTAAATGTAGAAATATTTTTGGTTTAATTTTTTACGTGTTTTAATAAATGTATTTAATTTTTCAAAACCATAATTGACCAGTAGAAGTGAAGTGTGTGTCGATACAATCACTGTTAATACTAGCCATGAAGTGTGTGTCAGTATTTGAAAATGATTAATAACACTTACGTTCTCTATAATTTAATGGAGCGTACATCCAAATTCTGATGAGAATCACATTTTCCATGCATATAAAAGGAGTTGTGTCACTGTTTTCAATTCTTCTTATTTATTGCATACAGTCCATTTACACTACCAACTTCTTATGAATGTTAAATCAACAGCCCTATTTGTAATACTTTAAAAGTTTATAAATATTAGATCAAATTACCTTAAAATCAACTTTTACACATTTCACGCTATGTTCCGATGGATCAGAAAATGTTGCAGTGCATAGTGACAAACAGGTGTTTAAGAAAGTGCTGTGGCAGTTTTTGTTACTATTTAGTGTTTTGGAAGAAAATAAAATCAAAATTGCCTTTTACCCCAGACGGCCTTTTGCCCTGTTGTTCTCTACCACCTACTCATCTGTTATTGGCCTCTTATCCATTGCTCCAAAACAGTTCAATGCTGCATAATGACTCATTGGGAACACGCAAGTGTTTATGTAGTCTGAAGCCCTTTGTGGTGAGCGACGTCTGTGGAGAGCGAGCCCAGGAGAGGAAGAGCGGTAAGGATTGACACCTGTGGGAAATTATCTCTAACAGCTGTTTTGTGTTGCAGTGAGAGCTGGAGAGGGATAAAAGGGCAATCCAGACCACCGGGGAAGAGAGAGATGTACGCAGCAGTGCTGATGTGTGTTTTGTGTTATGCTGAAAAGCAAAGCTTTATGTGACGCTGAAAAATGTGTTAATAAAAGACTATGTGGGTTGTTTATCCGGCTCCCGCTTCCTCCTTCATGAAGAGAACTAGAGATGTGTCACAGTGGTGTCGAAACCCGGGATTAGGAGGAAGAAACGCCGTCATGGAGTCCTCGCCACTGGCCAAAGTAATCAAGACTCTCACCGCCATCCACCAAGCCCAACATCAGGCTCTGCTTGAGCTACATGTGGAACAGGAGCAGTGATTCCAGGTGCTATTCCAGGCTCAAGCGGAGGATCTGCAGGTGCTACGGAGCTTGGTACACCAGGAAGGGTCTTCAGCTGTAACCCCGGACCCAACCATGTCCGTGCCGAATGTCACGCTGACCACGATGGGACCTCAGGACGACCTGTAGGCTTTTATTGGACACTGAGCGAACGGCCGAAGTGTGGAAGTGGCCAAGCACTTCCAGCCCAATAACTTACTGCAGCCAACCTCCTGGTGTACGAGGACTTGAAGAAGGCCATCCTGCAATGGGTCGGCCGCAGCCTAGAATACATCGGCAACACTTTTGCTCATGGATGCTTGGCAATCACGGCTGCCCGTTCGCATTCACCCAACAGCTCCGTGACACGTGTGGCTGAAGAATGCGATGCCGAGGAAGTGCTTGATCTGGTGTTACTGGAACAGTTCATCACCCAGCTACTGAAAGGAATGGTGGAGTGGGTCCAGTGCCACCGCCTGGCATCGCTGGATGTGGCGGTCCAGCTGGCTGAGGACCATATGGCGGCATATTCGGGGGCCGGTGAGCCCTCTTCTTCTCTCTCACTCTCTCTCTCCCTCTCTCTCTCCTCCATCCCCCTCTACTTCCTCCCATCCTGTTCCAGTTCCCCGGTCCCATGGACCGTTCAACCTGCCGGTTTGCCTTAACCCTCTCCACTCTGCCCCACAGGCTAGTGAATCTACTGCCGCGGGTGTGGGTGTGATGTCTGGGCCGGTCTGCTGGAGCTGCGGGGAACCTGGGCACTTCCAGGACCGATCCCCCACGATGGAGGTGGAGACATTGGTCTGGATCCCTGATGTGCAACAGGCCACCCCCGATCGAGCAGGAGCATATCAAGGGGGGTACATACCAAGCCTTGGTGGATTCAGGTTCTAATCAAACCTCCATTCACCAAAGCTTGGTTCAGTCCAAGGCTTTGGATACAGGTCGGCGGCTAAAGGTAAGGTGTGTGCACAGGGATATTCAAAATGACCCTTTAGTGATGGTCATTATTCAATTTTGGGGACAAAAGCATAGTATCAAGGCTGCGGTTAGTCCCCGCCTCTCCCATTCACTAAACTTGGGTATGAATTGGCTGGCATTTACTACATTATTAAGGGGCATATGTGTGGATAGGTCCTGCAACAAAGCGTATCGGTGTTTGGTGTGTGATTCGCTGGCTTGGGAAGCGGTGCCAGGGCCATCTATATCAGCTCAAGTGGACATAAGGGAGGGGGAAGTCTCAGCTTCCCCAGCCCTTAGAGGATTCCCTGCAGGGGAATTCCCTCTGGAGCAAACGTAAGAAGAGACCCTTAGGCATGCCTTTGACCAAGTGAAAGTGATTGACGGTCAACACGTCCAGCCATACATTGCACTCGCATATCCCTACTTTTCAATTATCAAGGATCGGTTGTATCGAGTAACGCAGGACAGTCATACAAAGGAGGATACAACCCAATTGTTAATACTGTTGAGCCGTCATGAAATGTTATTGCAGATGGCTCATTATAATCCAATGGTGGGTCACTTAGGGCAGGAAAAAGCACTGAACCAGCTAATGGCCCATTTCTAGTGACCGGGCATTCGTGGGGATGTTCGCAGGTGGTGTGCGGCATGCCGTGAATGTCAGCTGGTGAATCCACCGGCCACCCCAAGAGCGCCATTGTGCCCCCTTCTGTTGATCAAGGTCTCCTTTTAAAAGAATTGTATGGACCTCGTCGGGCCATCAGAATGGACGGCACGCAGGCATCACTTTGTGTTGGTTCTGGTGGACTATGCAACGTGATATCCAGAAGCAGTGCCTCTGTGCAACATTTCAGCACAAAGTGTTGCAGAGGCACTCTTCAGAATTATCTGCCGAGTGGGGATTACGAAAGAAATCCTCACTGATCAGGGCACTACGTTTATGTCACATACACTTGGTTGAACGATTTAATCAGACACTATAGAATATGATTCGTAAGTTCGTGCATGATGATGCTTGAAATTGGGACAAGTAGCTCGAGATCCTATTATTTGCAGTACTATTATTTCCCGCAAGCCTCCACAGGATTCACCCCATTTGAATTATTGTACGGGCTTCGACCGCACAGCGTGCTCGACGTCCTACGGGAAAATTGGGAGGGACCTTCAAAGAGCAAATATGAAATTCAACATGTTCTTGACCTGAGAGCAAAACTCCACACACTGGAGCAATTAACACAGGAGAATTTGCTCCAGGCTCAAGAACGTCAAAGCCAGCTGTATAATATGAGCACTTGGCTATGGGAATTTGACACCAGAAGATAAAGTCCTTGTATTGCTCCCCACATCAAGCTCTAAATTAGTTGCCAAGTGGCAAGGACCCTTTGAGGCCACATGGCGAGTTGGGGAAATCGAGTGTGATGTGAAACGAACGGATAGTGGCAGAGCACATCAGATTTACCACCTCAATCTTTTTAAAACTGTGGAGAGAGGCGGTCCCTGTGACTTTGGTGACAGTGGTTCCAGAGAGGGAGGAGCTTGGACAGGAGGTGAATTTAAAAGCCACTGATTGAGTCACACCGGTCACTTGTGGAGACCACCTCTCACCATCCCAAGTCACGGAGGTTGCCAGGTTGCAAGGCGAATTCTCAGATGTGTTCTCACCTCTTCCCGGTTGTACGAATCTCATAGAGCACCATATCAAAATGACCCCAGGGGTAGTGGTACGCAGTCGTCTCTACCAGTTACCCGAGCACAAAAAAGAAGTGGTTCATGAAGAATTAAAGGCCATGCTAGATTTGGGGGTAACAGAAGAATTCCACAGTGACTGGGCCAGCCCGGTGGTTCTGGTTCCGAAGAGCAACGGCTCGGTCCGGTTCTGTGTAGATTATAGAAAAGTCAATGCGGTGTCTAAATTTGATGTGTATATAATGCATCGGATTGATGAACTGCTCATTCAGTTAGGCACGGCTCACTTTTGTTCGACACTGGATTTGGCGAAGGGATATTGGCAGATCCACTTAACTCCCATGTCCCGTGAAAAGATAGCATTTTCTTCACCGTTTGGATTACACCAACTGGTGACGCTTCCATTTGGTTTGTTTTGGGCCCTGGCTACGTTTCAGCAGCTCATGGACAGAATCCTCAGACCGCACACTGCTTACGCCGCTGCCTATCTGGATGACATCATCATTTTCAGTAATAATTGGCAGCAGCACCTGCGGCATCTGAGGGCTGTCTTGAGGTTGTTGAGACGGGCGGCGAACCCAAAGAAGTGTGCAATTGGGTGGAAGTATGGTATCTGGGCTTCCAATTAGGTCATGGGAAGGTACGGTCCCAAACTGATAAGACCACAGTGATTGCAGCCTGCCTGAGACCCAAGACCAAAAAGGAGGTGAGATTCCTGGGGCTTGCTGGCTATTATTGTAAGTTTGTTTTATTCAGTCACCAGCCCGCTGACTGATCTGACAAAAAATGGGGCACCAGATCCAGTCCAGTGGACGGAGCCGTGTCAGCAGGTGTTCACATGGGTGAAGGCTGGAGTTTGCGGTGGGCTGCTATTGCACTCTCCTGACTTCACTCTCCCCTTTTATCTTGCAGACACATGCATCGGTTGGGGGGGGGGTGGGGGGGGGTGAGTGGTACTGTCCCAGATGGTGTAGGAGGAGGAGCACCCCATGCTGTACATTAGTTGGAAGCTTTCACTGAGGGAGTCTAAGTACAGTACAGTTGAGAAGGAGTGTTTGGCCATCAAGTGGGCAGTCCTCACCCTCCGGTATTGTTGGGGCATGCTTTCACCCACTGTTCGAACCATGCCCCGCTCCAGTGGCTCCATCACATGAAGGATACCAATGCGCGAATCACCGATTGTTATCTGGATCTCCAGCTGTTTAAGTTCAAGGTGGTCAACAGGCCGGTGGTGCAGATGGCTGTTGCGGATTTCCTCTCCAGAAATGGGGGGGGGTGTAAGTGACAGGCCAGATGGCTCCCCAGCCTGAGTTGGGCAATGGGGATATGTGGTGATGTGGGCATGGCTGAGCGAGGATATCTTTCATAAAGTGTGTATCTTCGTGTGCACAGTTTATTGTCGGTGAGAATACTCACAACATATGCATGAATTGTCTTGGTTTTTGCCACGAGGAGGCCATGTTGGTAGAATTGGATTGCCCACACTGTGAATTGATGAACGTCCGGACGCTCTGCGTAAGGCTCTCTTCCTTCACAAGGGATTTGTGCAGGCCACATGTTCATTCTGAATACATGTCTGATAGCATGACATGCCAGCTGGACTCGTGTTAGGCCAGCGCAGAGGGGAAGGAGATGGAAAGCAAACAGCAGGCTGACCTTCGATTCTCTCTGTCGTTCTCCCCTGATTTAGCTCAATGTTCACCTGTTGAATTTGCACACAGGCATTTGTGTACCAGCACCGAGGCCTGCACAACAGTCTTCTTCAGTGCTGCAGACGAGGATGCAATGTCCAGGGCAGCTTCGGATTCCGAAGAGTTTGCCGGCAACCAGGCCAAGGCCTTGGCTCCCAACGGATATGTTTCCAGGCCCTCAGTAACTTACAAGGAGTTACTTGAGGTCATTACAGGTGCAGTAGGTAATCTGTACTTAGATTGGCTGGATGAGACTTGGTTGGATGAACAAAGTCCATCCTGGATAACTAGTTTTGAGCCTGCTAATGCATGACAATACCTCGTAGGCTGTTCCTCTTTTTTCTGGACCTCCATTGGGAGATTTCGAGGTCCTGGGATCAACCATTTTTGGCTAGGATATTGGCCTCGGATTTTGCTAATGTGTGACAGAGTGGCAGAGCATGGATACACTTCAGTCCCGGCAGTGGAGGAGACATTAACAGCCCATCTCTCTCCTTCTTTGGCGGCCATGTGGAAATAGCGGCCTATTCTTCCTAGCCTTGCAGGATGACTTCAACCTTATTTCATGGGGCCTACCTGGCTTGGGCCAAGCGGTTTTGGCTTTTCACATGCTAGCGGTTTTGTAAGCCTACCAAGCCCATTTCATGAGGGATTTAGATGAGGGAGCTGGACTGGATCCAGAGGGATCACAGATCCACAGAATTATGCGAGCTTCGCATTTGGCACTGAGGGCTACCAAACATATTGCCCGGCCTGTTGGATGGAACACAGTGGAGCGACACTTGTGGCTTACTCTCACAGACATCCGTGACAAGGACAAGTCTTTTTAATTGAACGACCCTGTGTCACAATTGGGACTGTTTGGTAATGCTGTTCAATCGGTGGTTCCGCATTCCAGCCAACGCTCTCCTGTCGGGGGGTGGGGGGATGGGGGTGGTGCGCTCTAGTGCCATGCTGAGGCTGGCACATCGCACTCTTCTATAGGGACAAGACAATGTACTGTCTCTCCGAGCCATACATGTCTCAGGTCATCTGAATTTGGTGGCAGATGTCTTGTCCAGGCAGGGTCTGAGACACAGAGAATAAACATTACATCCTCAGACTGTGGAACAGATCTCGAGGAGGTTTGGAAAAGTGGATGTGGACCTGTTTGCTTCAAGTGAGATGTCACACTCTCCCCTGTGGTTTTCTTTCTCAACCCTGACTCCGCTGGGCATCGATGGGTTGGTGCGTCAGTGGCCTACAGCGTGCCTGTATGCGTTTCCGCCGGTCAGTCTGCTGCACACAGTCCTGCAGAGGGTTCAGGAGGATTAAGTTTGGTTCCTGTTAGTGGCGCCGTATTGGCCCTCTCACACAGGGTGAATGATGGTTCATCCCCCGCTGTGGTTGATACCATTTGGAATGCTAGAGCCTCATCAACGAGAAGGCTGTATACGTTTAATTGGCATGTTTTTGCCTCCTGGTGTTTGCCATGAAGTGAGTACCTAGTTCACTGCCCTATAGGCTTAGTGCTGGAGTTATTACAAGAAAGTTTTGGGAATGGGGTTATGGCAATGAATAGAATATTCGGTAGACATTCTCTTGTCTCTGGCTTTATGGGCAGGGTGTACAGGCTTAGACATTTTCGCTCTGTCTGCATCCCTTCTTGAGATTATTAGAGGTGCTCTTGGTTGCCCCATTTGAGCCCTTGACATTAGTTTCTGATAAGTGTTTTCTGATTAGTTTCAGACTCTTAAAACTGCCCTGATTTTGGCATTGGCATCGTTTAAGAGGATTAGTGATGTGCATGCCCTGTCTTGGGGTATTTACCTAAGGTTGTTTCTACATTGTTTTGCTCACAGGTTATTACTTTGCAGTGCTTATAAGGAGCCCAGGCAATTTCGCTAGAAACATCACATTTGTGATTAGATTAAATTAGAAATAAATCTGGCAGATTTTTTTTTCACTTTTTTGTCCTTTAATTTGTCTTTTTTTGCTTTATCAACATGCAGTAACACACAGACGAAGTGAGGGATGTATGTGGTCACAAAATTAGAGACAATTCCCTCGAAATGTGATCACAACTGGTCATGCATCCTAATACTAAGTATAAACAGCAGTCTGTCTCAACTGACCAGAGGTGGGTAGAGTAGCCAAAAACTTTACTCAAGTAAAAGTACAATTACTTAAAAAAATAATTACTGAAGTAGAAGTAAAATTAATCATGTTAAAAATTACTTGAGTAAAAGTAAGAAAGTTTCCAATAAAAAGAATACTCAAGTAGTGAGTTACTGGTTACTTTCACATATAACATAATGGATGTTTACTCTCCTATATTCCAGTGCATGATACACATTTAACATGCATTACAGAATGATTAATAATAATAATAATAATAATACTATTAATATTATTGTTAATAATGGAAATTGTCATCATTCACCACCATGTTGTTCCAAACCCAAATGACTTCTTTCTTTCATACATCAAATTAAAGGGTTAGTTTAACAAAAAATTAAAATGCTCTCATTTTCTCACCCTCATGCCATCCCAGATGTGTATGACTTTCTGTCTTCTGCTGAACACAAATGAAGATTTTTAGACCAATATCTCAGCTCTGTTGGTCCATACAATGCAAGTGAATGGTAACCAGATCTTTGAAGCTTCAAAAAGCACATAGAGGCATCATAAAAGTAATTCATACGACAGTGATTTTCAGAAGCAATATTATAGGTGTGGGTGAGAAACAGATAAATATATATAACTTTATAATATATAAAGTCCTTTTTTTACTATTAATTCTACTCCCTGCCCAGTAGGTGGTGATATGCACAAAGAATTGAATAATCAGAAACACAAGAAGAAGAATGTGAAAGTGTAGATTTATTAGTAAAAAAAGATTTAAATATTGATCTGTTTCTCACCCACACTTATCATATCTCTTCTGAAGACATAGATTGAACCAGTGTCATTTGAATTCCTTTAATGCTGCCTTTATGTGCTTTCTGAGCTTCAAAGATTTGGGAACTATTAACTTGCATTCTAGTATAAACTAACAGAGCAGAGATATTTGTAACGTATGTTGGCTGGAACTGCTGACAATGATGACGATGATGAGGACATAAAGATGAAGAACCCAAGTGCAGTTTATTTAGAGACCGTGAAAACCATTAACCGTGACTACAAACATGAAGCAATCCTAACATGAAACTTGACTATAACCAGACTTGAGGTGCGTGGCGTGGCGAGAAAGGGCATGGGACCAGGGCAAGTCCGTGGGAGGTGAAGCCATGAGAGGTTCGAGGGGCGGATCCATGGAAGGTGGAGCCGTGAGAGGCTCGAGGGGCGGAGCCTTGGAATGTGGTGCCCAGAGAGTAGCCGAAGACTCGAAGGGCCAGGGTGGAGCTGATGGCAGGGAGGACCAAGGCGATGCTAGAGGCTTGAAGGAGCTAGGCGGAGCTGACAGATTGGAGGGACGAGGCGCAGCCAGAGGATCGGAGAGCCAAAGCGGAGCCAGGTGACCGACAGACCAAGGAGGAGCCAGAGGGACAAGGGACCCCGGCACAGCCGACAGGCTGAAGGACCATAGTGGAGCCGAGGGAATGCTGAGCTGAGGCAATGTCGAGGGACCGACAGGCCAAGGCGAAGTCCAGGGCTCAGAGGGTCCAGGCGGGATCGAAGGGCTGAAAGTTCCCCTTGCCTGCTCAGGAGAACTAAAGGTGGGTATAAGGGTGGGAACCATCTCCAGGCATGGAGCAGGCTGAGGCGTCGCTTTGACGTGGCATGGAGCAGGCTGAAGCGTCGCTGTGGAATGGAACTCTGGCTCGGTGGCGGCCATGACGTGGGACTCTGGCTCGGCGGCGGCCATGACGTGGGACTCTGGCTCGGCGGCGGCCATGACGTGGGACTCTGGCTCGGCGGCGGCCATGTCGTGGAACTCTGGCTCGGCGGCGGCCATGTCGTGGAACTCTGGCTCGGGATCCGCCTCCCCCACAGTGAACGGGGAACCGATGAATCAAAGGGCAAGGTCGATATATTGAGCCAGGCTGAGGGAACTGCAATCGCTATGCATCAAAAAAGAAATGGACTCATTTAGTCCAAATCTAAAACAACCCTTGAGGGCAACCTCATTGAAGTCTACCTGGCTGGCTAGACCGCAGAAGTCCTCAACATAGTCCTCCAGAGGACGATTCCCCTGACGTAAGCGCAGAAGTGAAACCGCTGGGTTCATGGTGGGTCGAGTATTCTGTAACGTATGTTGGCTGGAACTGCTGACAATGATGACGATGACGAGGACGTAAATATGAAAAACCCAAGTGCAGTTTATTTAGAGACCGTGAAAACCATTAACCCTGACTACAAACATGAAGTAATCCTAACATGAAACTTGACTATAACCAGACTAGATTTGACTTGGCTTGGCTTGACTTGGCTTGACCATGGCTTGACCATGGCTTGGCCATGGCTTGACCATGGCTTGACCATGGCTTGACCATGGCTTGACCATGGCTTGGCTTGACCATGGCTTGACAAACACATCCGATAACATTCAATACTCGACAAATAGACAATGCAAACATGAGGGCTTAAATACAAGACATGGGAGAACATAAACCAATGAACAAACAGAACTGATAACAAGATAATTAAACAATAAACCAATGAAAACATGACACATGAACATGGAGGGAAAACAGAAATCACATGACTAGGGAAACAGGAACACATGACATGAAACAGGGACTAGAATTTCAAAATAAAAGACATGAATCAACAGAATACACATGACAATATTCTTCTAAAAATCTTTGTGTTCAGCAGAAGAAAAAAAAAACACATCTGGGATGGCATGAGAGTGAGTAAATGATTTGAGAATTTTCAGTTTTGGAAAAATAATTATTTTAAGGAGTAAAGGACTTAAACTTAATCATCATTTACTTTCACTGCATGTTTTTTTCCCCCTCCATATTTTGAAAGGGAATGGTTACTGAATCTGTCAGTCCCTAACATTCTGTCTAACATCTTTTGGGTTCCACAGAATACAGAAAAAAAAAAAAAAAAAAAGAAAGTTTCACAGGGTTGGAAGAACATGAGGGCGGGGAAATGATGATAGAATATTAATTAAAGTCTGAGCTGTCACTTTAAGGATGCTTCTTAAATTTGGATGAATCTGTCAATTAGAAGAGAAGTTTGCATACCTTTTCCTAGTAATTATTATGGTGAAAAACGTAAACAATGTCACACAGTCCCAAGTTATATATAATGTTTAATTATACACTGAAGCAAGATCATGCTTTATTCATGCTGTCTGTCGTTATTTCACAGCTTTTTACATCCTGCGTGAATTTAGTTCAGTGTAGTTCCAGCATTTTCAGTGTCCAAAGAATTTACATAATTAGTTCTGTACACTAAGGGTAAATTGCACTTTATCTCTGTGTTTAGAAGCGTGTTGTCCATAAGACAAAGCCACCTGCATCTGTCAAACGCTGTGCACGTGCCAACCTTGCACGTGCAGAAATGCTCACAATCGCGACAGGGCAAAACATTTACAGTTAAAGCTGATGTTTACAAGGATATATACAGTAGGCACTGATATGTTGCAGTGCTGATATGTAAACTCAGAAACTGAGGTCATAAGAGCCCACAGTTACAGATTCACGCTGAAAATAAACGAGTATCACCATGACACATACAAGCCCACATTTTCACAATCTCTAAAACTTACCTCACCATGTTTTCTTAAATTGGAGCTGCAATTTTTAGCAATTTCTCCACTTTTTCTCCCCAATTTGGAATGCCCAATTCCCAGTGTGCTCTAAGTCCTCGTGATGGCGTAGTGACTCACCTCAGTCTGGGTGGCGGAGGATGAATCTCAGTTGACTCTGCATCTGAGACCATCAAACAGCACATCTTATCACATGGCTTGTTGAGCACATTACCGCAGAGACATAGTGCGTGTGGAGGCTTCACGCACAACTAACCACGCGCCCCACCGAGAGCGAACCACAAGGATGTTACCCCATGTGACTTTACCCTCCCTAGCAACCGGGCCAATTTGGTTGGTTAGGAGACCTGCATGGAGTCACCCAGCACGCCCTGGATTTACTCTTGAAATATATCCTTGTCTTGGTGTAAAATGAAGGCATTGTGTGGAGTGAAGAAATGTTTGTTTTGCATGCTTGCTGCTGAAGTGTTGAACTCGACTCGAGTGAAGGGGTTCTACAGCCCCTACTTCATCGTGCCAAAGAAAGGCGGTGGGTTGCGGCCAATCTTGGACCTGCGAGTACTGAACTGGGCCCTGCACAGGCTCCCGTTCAAGATGCTGACTCAGAAGCGCATTCTGTCATGCATTCGGCATCAAGATTGGTTCACTGCGGTAGACCTGAAGGATGCGTACTTCCATGTCTCGGTTTTACCTCGACACAGACCCTTCCTGTGGTTCACTTTTGAGGGCCGGTCATATCAGTACAAGGTCCTCCCCATTGGTCTGTCCCTGGCATCTCGCATATTTACGAAAGTCGCAGAGGCAGCCCTTGCTCCGCTAAGGGATGTGGGTATCCGCATCCTCAATTATCTCAACAACTGGCTGATTCTAGCCCACTCTCGAGACCTGTTGAGTGCGCAAAGGGGCCTGGTGCTCAGGCACCTCAGCCGGTTGGGGCTTCGGGTCAACTGGGAAAAGAGCAAGCTCTCCCCAGTTCAGAGCAACTCTTTTCTTGGGATGGAGTTAGACTCGGTCTCCATGATAGCGCGCCTCTGAATCATCTGAAGTCATTCAGGTGGAGAACAGTGGTCCCACTGAAACAGTTTCAGAAGCTCCTGGGGCATATGGCATCCTCGGCGGCGGTCACACCGCTCGGGTTGATGCATATGAGACCGCTCCAGCACTGAGTGAGCCTGCTTGCAGAGACCTTGTGCAAGGTCAGGGAGGATGAGGAACAGGTCATCCTCGTGGCACCGTACTGGCCCACCCAGACTTGGTTCTCGGAACTCATGCTCCTCGTGACAGCCCTTCCCTGGCGAGTTCACCTGAGGGAGGACCTCCTCTCTCAGGGACGGGGCACCATCTGGCACCCGCGCCCAGACCTCTGAAATCTCCATGTCTGGCCCCTGGACGGGACGTGGAAGATCTAAGTCACCTACCACCGGCGGTGGTAGACACAATCACTCAGGCCAGGGCTCCCTCTACGAGGCAGCTGTATGCCTTGAAGTGGCGTTTGTTTGCAAATTGGTGTTCTTCCCGAGGCGAAGACCACCAGAGATGTGCAGTTGGGTCGGTGCTTTCCTTCCTGCAGGAGAGGCTGTGTATGTGGCCACTATAGCGGTGGACAGTAAGTCCCTGGGTAAGCACGACCTGATAATCAGGTTCCTGAGAGGCGCCAGGAGTTTGAATCATCCTAGGTCGCGCCTCATTCCCTCGTGGGATCTCTCTGTAGTCCTGCTGGGCCTGCGGAGATTCCCTTTTGAGCCCTGTTTGAGCCCCTAGAGTCAGTTGAGCTGAAGACAGTCTCATTGAAAACTGCCCTCCTTACTGCGCTCACATCCATCAAGAGGGTTGGGGACCTGCAGGCATTCTCTGTCAGCGACACCTGCCTGGAGTTCGGTCCGGAATACTCTCACGTGGTCTTGAGACCCCGACCGGGCTATGTGCCCAAGGTTCCCAGAACCCCTTTTAGGGATCAGGTGGTGAGCCTGCAAGCGCTGCCCTGGGAGGAGGCAGACCCAGCCTTGTCATTGCTGTGTCCGGTGTGTGCTTTTCGCATCTACTTGGATTGCACATGGAGCTTTAGACGCTCTGAGCAGGTCTTTGCCTGCTTTGGCGGACAGCGGAAAGGGAATGCTGTCTCCAAACAGAGGCTTGCCCACTGGATCGTGGATGCCATCGCTTTGGCATACCAGGCCCAGGGCGTGTCCTCCCCTTTGGGATTATGAGCACACTCCACGAGGAGTGTGGCGTCCTCCTGGGCACTAGCCAAGGGCGCCTCTTTAGCAGACTTCTGCAGAGCAGCGGGCTGGGCAACACCCAATAACTTCGTGAGATTTTATAATCTCCGGGTTGAGCCGGTTTCGTTCTGTGTGTTGTCAGGTACAAACAGGTAAGTATGCAGGACAGCTGGCCGGGTGTACCGCTTGCGCACAGCACCTTTCCCCTCCTGGAGGGGAAGACATGCGCTTTCCCCCCATGCGAGTTCACGAGACGGTGGACCCTGGATGTCTTTCCTCCCTAGTCCTGTGGCTAGCGAATTCGGTGGAGGAATTCGTAGCCAGGCCCAGTACGTGTGCTAGCATGCCCTGTACTGGGGTAGGTGCTCCACATGTGCTGGTTACCTGTGGTAACCCCTTGTGATGTATTTTCCGTGGTACGGTTTCCCTGTTGGTAAATCCGTGTCTCCCTTGGGCAGAGCTCCCTCTGCCACCGGTCGCCGTGTTTGTAGAGCTCCTCCACTCCAGGTAGGACCTACCATGGCACCTCTTCCACGTGTGGCTGGCAAGCCCATGTGATGTATTTGCCACATGTTAACCTACCCTTTGGGTAGGATGTGGTCTCCACGGTGTCTTTCCCTCCTGGGGAAGAACACCTTCCCTGGTGCAAATACATATGGAAAAATTTTTTTCACTCTATGGGGATTAAAAAATAGAGAAAAGGCCACGGCTGGCGTGGATACGTTCCCATTGTAGATAAATATTGTCTGTGAGGGAGTGAGGGACTGTGCGACATTCTTTGGGCGTTGGGGGAGACTATGTGCAGACTGGAAGCACCTGCTCTTAGGCATGCAGCGGCTTGCTAGCACCTGCACTGGCAGTCCACGTAACACAGTTCAGCTGTTTGTGGTATTTTGTATAGGGAACCCTAGTGTCACTACATCGACACAACGTCGACTGAGTGACAGATAGGGAACGTCTTGGTTACTGTTGTAACCTCCGTGCCCTGATGGAGGGAATGAGATGTTGTGTCCCTCTTGCCACAACGCTGTACTACCCGCTGAAATGGCCGGGACCCTGTCTCGGCTCCTCAGTGCAAAACCTGAATGAGTGGTTGTGAGCCATCTCCTTTTATACCCGTATGTCCGGGGAAGTGGCATGCAAATTCCACTCACCAATTCCCATTGGCCTTTTCTCAAAGATCAGAGGTGTTTGGGGCTCCCAAGAGTGACCCCGAGTGTCACTACATCGACACAACATCTTGTTCCCTCCATCAGGGAACGGAGGTTACAACAGTAACCAAGACGTTTTTTCCAAAAAGTTACTCAAGTAAATGTAATGGAATAAATGTAATGCGTTACTACCCACCTCTGTAACTGACCATATGCGATTAGAACAATTGAGATAGATGATAATACCAGGTATAAACAGGACTTTTGGGTCCTGATGTGAGTATAGCCACTGGGATAATCAGTGAGGTTTTAGCCAGTTCAGAGCCCTTTGTTCTTTAGCCAGTTGTTTGCAGAAAACATCCATAAAAAGCGCTACATAATTCCTAGTTGTTTGTATCTTAAGTGAAACAATCGTTTACATGAGTACAGTGGTGCTTTGTCAGTGTGATGAAGCACACAGGCACTGTGTAAATGCTATGCTTAAAAAGGCCCCCGCTGACTACTGAAAGAGAACACTGTATTTTAATGGCCGGGAGTGATCTTCAGCCACTAATGGAGGGAATACTTCGTCATCTCATTGGAAAAGAACAGCAAATTAAATGGTAAAAGAGTGGAATTGTTGCTTACGGTATTAGCAGGAATCAACGGTGCATACTGACAAAGGGATAAAGAGAGTGTAACCAAGTAATTTTTCATTGAGATCTGTGGCTTGAAATTAAGAAACAGTGTAGATTACAGTGAAAAATGAATGGGCCAGGCTTGATTTTTATCTAAAGAGTGGAATTCAACCTTGGCCTGAATCCTTCTTATGAATCCGAAGGAAAAGAAGACATTTTAAAAGCTGTGTTTGGATTTGTACAAAAATCTAAACAGCAATAAAACCAGATAAATATATTTGAAAATGTTTTGGTTTGATAAAAAGACATTCAGATATACAGTATACTGTATCCTGCATACTGTATATATACATATATATTATAACATCAATTTCAAAATTTGCTGGTACAGGTACATATAGTCTTGGAGTGCATTAAGCAATACTTAATTGGCTTGCTGTCCATAGCGGAGGGGCTTGAGCACAGAACTGGACTTGAGCTCTTGGATTTTGTTAGATTTATGATATATATATATATATATATATATATATATTTTATTTTATTTAAAAAAAAAAAATTTTTTTTTTAATTGCAAATGTGTTCGAAAAATGAAATTGAGGATAAATTCTTTGTCGCAGTGAAGTGCACTTCATGTCAAACGACTTGTCCCTTTTAAAAAAAATAGCCAATAGTCTTTAGTTTACATCGCTGTACGCACACACACACACACACACACACACACACACACACACACACAAATAGGGGAATGGAGGGTTAAAACAGACTAAAAATGTTGCTTATTGATTTAACTGCCGAGCGGCCTCGCATTAGTCAGCAGAAAAGCATTAGTCATATCAGTGGAAGAGTAAGCTATGACCTTTTGATTCAGGATTCTGAGTAAAAAAAAAAAAAAAAAAAGAAGAAAATTATACATATGTATACTGTATATGTATATGTTTTACAGCACTTATTAATCTTGGTTAATGTTAATTCCAACATATACTACTATCTTTTTTAAATTAAACATTGCATATGTTAGCAGTTGTTAATGCATACTAAACTAACATGAACTAACAATGAACAAATGTATTTGTATTATATAATTAACATTAACTAAGATTAAGAAATGCTGTGAATAATAATGCTGTTCATTGTTATAACGCATTCACTAATGTTAACAAATGAAACCTTTTTTATTAACAAATAAAAACTATTTATTAAAAATGTGTGTATATACTGCTGTTGCTGTCATTTTATGAAAGCAATAAGCCACTCGAGGACATTTATTACAGTGATTTTATCATGACTAAGAGATACAGTAAAAACACCCCATATATGGTAAAATCACTGTATCTTATTGCTTTGATAGACCCAGTGTAATATTTGATGGCCCTCATTAACAAAGTAAAGACACATGAATGGATGTATAGTTGTTTTCCATGAGCTCAGAGAAAAGATATAGAATTTAATAGATAGAAATTTTTCAAATTATGTGGATGATTTAATGAATTGAGAGTTTTCATAAAGCATCTTCCACAAAGTGTCTTGTCCCAGCTCTACATATTTGTCTTGTGGATTAGAGGTTTCTGAAATATGATCCTATCAAAAAATGTTTGAATCCTAAATGCAAATGTTTCATATTGAGACCATTTTTAAGTTTTTTTTTTTTACTTGTTTTTTTTTATAAGGCACACAACTCAAACACAACTTAATTATGACCCTAATACTTGACTAAAATATGACTATAATATCTTCAGTAGAATGTATTGACATACAACACTAAATATATCATGTTTAAGGCACATAGAGATAAATCTCCATTCAGAAGAGTGATCTAGTGAGTCACTACTGGCAACAGTCCAGCGATGTTGTTCTTGTTTAACTGGCTGAATTACATCGTATTGCTTCATCATATTGCTGCTCAACTAAATCCACTGATGTTATTAGCTAAATGATGCTAATTCTGCTTGTCTTATGAGGAACAGATTGCAGGCCAGCAGTGCAGAGCAATGATATAAAATCCCTCTTTTGAAATCAGTCGTCTCTCTATATCCAGACTCCATTTGTTTGTGCACAGGATTTGTCTGTTCATCTGCAACAAACAATAGCAATCCCCTCTCATCATATCAGAAACACCTGTTCCATTTGATGCTGGTGAATGAAAGCTCTATTGAAGATCTCCACTCTCTTAAGCTCAGGTGCAGCTCTTCTCAATTGTTCTGGATGACATCAGGGTCAGCTGGAAACAAGGAGCAGCTGGCTCAGAGTTTCCTCTCTTTTTATGGGAGGACATATGATATCAAAGCCATGTTACATGCAGCACAATAAGATTCATACAAGTTCTGATGCTCTTGCATGAAAGAAGCTGCTGCTAATGAAGCAGCTGAACAATATCATCTGCAATGTATGTATATAAACTGGCCTTGTAGCTAGTATGCATAGAGGTGGAATTCACTAGGAAGTGTTATTTATTTGCAGGCACTGATGGCTTTGTTTTAGTGTTTAATTCAGTAAAAGAATTGCAAACATGCCCTCAAAATGAGTGGTAAATTTAGTATGCATGGCACAATTTCCCATCTCTCAGGCATCTACCGAGTGTTAGATTGTGGAGGATGCAGCCTGAATCAGCTTTTTAAAATGTCAGAAGTGTTGGTATTTGCCTTATGATAGCAGTCTTCTCCATCATTTATTCATATTTTGGTGTATTACTGCTGCCATGATCACTGGAAAATGTACACAAACATCCTTTTTTTTTAAATAAAATTCAATGGAAAGGAGGTAGAAATAGCACAACAACTTTGGTGAAAATGGTGCATTCCATAACGGAAGGGTTTTTTGCATTGCAAATATGACTTAAAGGAAAAGTAAAGCCAAAAATTAAAATTAAGGGTGGTTCTTCAATAAGACGCAAGGTTTTGCACTGAAATACCACAAACTAAAGTGGCGTAACTGTTTAGTGAATTCACCCCAGAATGTTTCTTTTCCCTTTCAGCACGGCAATCATGCCGCACACATACTGTATGTTGCCCTTTGCTCGTGGTATTATGGTTACAGTCCACTGCAATCCCCCAAGATTCAGTTCTGTCATTTATTCCACTAATTTATCTGTGATCATGAGCCATACCCATCCACATGACTAATATTGTTTACACAAGCCTTTCTCCTTCATTTCTGCAACCCTTCCATACAACTGTAGAATTGGGCTAATTATTGTCATTCAGACTCACATGTGATTTTAATTCCAGAACACACATTTCCCAAAGATGCAGAGATGTAGGGGCAAATTCATTTTTTAGTTGATGTCACTGACTTTGAAGTGTCACCTAGCTGTTATTGAATATTATATTTTGATTCATTCTCATTTTGGATATTAATGTCCTAAATTTAACTTTAAGTAGCTGGTAGTTGGACTTTCTCAAGGGAAGTCTGTTTTAAAACTTGATAGGGAAGCATAATTTAAGGAAAGGGTTGGAACGCTAATGTTACTTCATAGGTGTGACCAAAGAAAACAGACCACCCCCTCATTTTTAGAGAATAATTTCCCCATGCATTATTTCAATGTCTTTGATTAATTATATGCAAATAGATGTCAAGAAGCATTCTAAGAGCAATTTATAAACATATGGTCAACATGCACCAATGAAAGCATTCACTGACTTGGCCAGAGTTTCTTTTTCCAAGGAAAGTGACTTACCACACTGCAATCAGTCTTTCAACTGAAAGTAAACTGCAAGTTATGAAGGTAAAATTTACATCAAAGTCAGTGCAGTCCAAATTGAAAAGGCATCTGCAGCTGATGGCATAAAAATGAAAGGAAAATATCTGCATGCAGAACAACACTAAAATTGCATTTTCTAATTTACTGGAGGTTCAGCAATTTAGCTTTACCCCTGTGTCCAAAAGTGATTAGAGAGTATAATGATAATGATTTTTCAAATTGATTATTTGAAAGTAAGACATGGGCCAGATTGACTCTTTATTTTACTGGACTACTTGCACCCAGGTGTAAATAGAACTGGCCACACAGCACAACAATATGTACCCCAATAGTCAGGCAGATTTGTCTTTGTGAAGGACGCATGAATCAAGCCATTGATGCAGAGGAGACTTGCTGCTGATTTTGTCAGGAGCTTGTGAGCATATATTTTCTCATTTCCCATCCCACACTCTGAAACAAATTAGCACTTCTGGTATTCAGGTGTATGAGCTCTGCATTTACAGTGAGAGTGTGACAATGACATGGCCATCTGTCACAGGTGTGATCAGCCGCCACCTCTTACTCTATGTGTGAGACAATATACCGTACATCTTCACTGTTGCTCCAGTTACTCTGACTACACCTCCGGAAAGATCTCCACCCCCATGTTGACACTCTAAATCAGGGTGGTTTTTAGTCATTGTGATGCTGGGTCTCCATCTTAAATTAGTCAAAATGTTTGAAATCAATGTGTACTCGAGTGGTGTGTTTCTGCTGACATACTTGGATATTCTGAGCTTGTGTAGTGTAAACTCACACTTCAGGTTGGTTGGTTGGTATGATAGTATACCGAGGAACTGTAGAAATGTAGATTTTGTTAAACTGTGTTAGATACAGTACATGCAGAAAACACACGGTGCGTGTGAACTGATTTCTGCATAAATTGGACATTTGATCTGACCTCAAAAAAGTCCCAACAATTGACAAACACGGTCTGCTTAAACAGATCACACAAACATGATATGTTTTCATGTATTTATTGAAGACATCGAGCAAAGTCATCAGCCATATGCTGTAAATATTTACACAGTGTGTTCAATAAAGACATGAAAACATGTTTTCACTTAAGGCAGACTGTGTTTGTCTGACATTTTATGTTTTTTAAAGGCACTGTATGATGTGAGACCTGGAATACATAGGCTTATCTTTTAGGTTGCATCCATCAAGTGTACAAAGAAAAAAAAAGTGAGATGATGTACCTTTCATTTGTAAAGTATTGTATTCACTGGATTATCCTAAACTAAACATGATACATAAAGTTACTATGGTAAAATGACTCATACCATAATATAAAAATATGTATACTGTATATACAGTATACTGAGTATACTGAAGTGTTTTTAATTGTCTTGTACATTCCTTGATGAATAAGTGTACTATATGTGGGGGCAGGCCCTAATAAGATCAAGTACAAAAAATTAAAGGCTATCTAGAGGGTAACACTATTTCAGACATATTGGAACAATTTAAACATCACATCAAATTTTAAACCTAAGCTGCCAGACGTACGCATCATGCTTTGCAAACCACTGTAAACAAACGGACTGCATATGCAGAGAACTTTCAACTGCTATAGCCAGTTTTCCAATTGGTCACACGCTGAACTGAATTGACAAACCAAGGGTATGATTACAGTGTCAATACCTGCTGTACAGACCATTTGACTTGTTTACATCTTGCATGAGTGAGGCACTGGTTGTGGGCCTGTAGCAGATTTTAAATAGCGAGTCAGTATTATCAGCAAGCTCAGATATTTGAACAGCCCACAAACTGGACTCATAATGGCATGCAAATGAAAGCCATTTCCAGATCAGACTGGATAAAAAAATGGACTGATTCAGCATTTCTGTTTTCCAAATACAAAGCATATGATGAGGAAAATGTACAATCTTCAATTGGTAGGAGAATTAAGTAAGATTAGACTTATACAAACATTCATCTATCTAAATATACTGCATTCAGGTTAAAGAGATCGGCCAATTATGCCAAGGCCTTGTTTGACGAGGTATTAACAAACATATCTAGCTATCATGGAATTGTAAAAGAACAAAAAGCAAAATGACGTAGATCACAGTATACAAATTATTATACAATCCTTGTTGTATTGGCTTTAGAGTCACACGAATATGGCTAAGATTAAATCAACAGTATGTTATAAAAGCTATTCTAATGCAAAAATAAATATAGTTGCAAAGATACAGTATAAAATAAACAGTTTGACATAGATTGCAGTTGAGGTCATTGTTATAACTACAAAAAATATATATTTGTATTTTATAATTCATTCCTCAAAATGATAAAAAAAAAAAAAAAATAGTCTGTAGTAGTCTGTTTTATTGAGGAAACACTTGGATGAAAATCTCACACCAAAGTTATTATAATTGTAAATTTTAAATGTATTCCTTTTAGTTTAGTTTTCATTAGTTTTCACACCATTACTCTTAGTTTTAGTTTAGTTTTATTTTATTTTTAGAATTTTAGGGCTGCCAATGTTAATGCATTAACTGACATCATTTAATTATGTTTTGCATTGTTAAATTTTTTAGGGCTAGTGTTATTGCTAGTGGCATTTTCATGTTTAATTTAGATGGGTTGTAGAGGGTTCAAACATTATAACATACTGTGCATTACAAACTAAAACTCAAATTCATTTGTAGTAATTATTATTATTATTATTATTATTATTATTTTGTTATGGAATCATACAAATACATTTTAGTTTAGTTTCAGTATAAATTTTTATTTCAGTTAATGAAAATGTCTTTTTATTTTCCTTTTTTTTTTGTGTGTGAAAGATAACAACACACTAGGTGGCCATCTATTGTAAACAGTAAAATAAAGATGCATAATAAGTCATTTCTCCCATTGACAGACAAAAATGGAATATGGACTGGACTTGGTTTGTTCCTCAGTTGACATTTACAAAGTCTGAAGTGTTAGTGGACCATCACATAATTTGTACTGTAAGAGCCATACCTCTTTTCAAAGGAAAGCATCATGCCCTGTTTGTTTGAAAGGTCCTGCCATACGAAATCCTGGGTTCATCCCAAGCTGAGACCGGAAAGCTATATCTCACTTCAAACATATTTTAGTGAGAGTATCTAATTGCAGTAGTTTCTGACCCCAAAAACAATTTTGTTTCCATTCACCACTCTTATCCCCACAACTCATCTCTTTTCCTCCCATTTGTGGTTGCTCTTGAAAAACTGTGAGTCTGGTAAAGCTATCTGTTTTTATAGTGGGGTCATCATCATTCTGTGCTAGAACATGGCACCGATGATGAAGTCATGGATTTGATCCCTAGGTAACGCATGAAATGATCATATTTGTATCTTTCAATTTATCATTTTTGATAAAGGCTTCTGCTAAATACATGAGTGTTAATCACATAGGAAATCAAAATGTTACTTCCAAAAGTTCATGTACCCTGAAATCGACCCCTTTCTGCCAAATTACTGACAAGCTCCATCCCCCATCTGTCATTTTTGCATCACTTCCAATGTGAACACCTTTCCCTCCAGTTCTACTGATTGCGCGTTATGGTTAGAACAACCTCCAAGACATGGGTTCTGGTCCTATGGGCCAGGAACCAGGAAGTAATTGCGTTCACATAAACAATAGTGAGCATGATTCAGAGGTTACATTTTCACTCTAAAATGACAATTTTACTTAACTGATCGTTAGGTTTAGAGTTGGGGGTTGTATTCGGTAGTTGGGTTAATAAAATATGAATTTCTTGTTGACAGTATTACATCATTTACAACTAAAAGTACAACTCGCTCTTGGCGCCACTCTGTGGACATTTCACCCAGAAGCTGGAGCTCAAACTTGCCCATACAATCCGATCAAAAACACTTCCAGCTTTGTCCATTGGGGGCAATGATTTGAATTTCGACAAGCACAGACCGATTTCCGCAGCAGAACAATCAACTGTCACTAAATTGCCAGTGAGATCAGTCTGATGTAAAAAACTATTTTTGCCAATCAATTAGGTCTTTTTTGGATTACCAAACCTCTAAATGCTGACATACAGTTTATTTTGGGAGGGGTAAAGTTCACATATGTAGCCTGAACAACCGGATGCATTTACACTTGGCCAAAACATGTCTTGTATGCCTCTCAAACCGCCTCCGGAGGTTGTTTTTTTATCAGTATAAAAAGCATAAAGTGACCAAGTGTAAATACCTCCTTAAATAATCAGAAGAGTTTCAGGGCAACTGATAGCAAAACAAAAAAGGAAATCAGGTGAATTAATCCAGGTTAGACTATATTGCTCTTACCTGCTCATGGCATTATCAGCAAATTGAGAAGCTTTGGCATTTCCCACTCGGAAACAAGTGTCCAGTTTGAATGCCACAACATGCTTGTAAAGGCCTCTCTAGTCTGAGCACAGTGTCCCCATAAACCCCTCTGTGATCTGAGCACTTCTAACAGTGTTTGACAATCCAAAGCACTAGTGAAAGAGTCACTGCCAGAATCCAAATGGTCAGTAATTGTAAATGTCAGGCACTATTAAGAGGGGAATAAATAACGTTACCTTTGTGCTGGGGATCAACAATGCAGAATCCAGAAAAAACATGCCTCGTCTTCCCAACGGGAGGCTTTTGTCAGCAGAGCACTGTGAGTGAACAAACCGTGTTGTGACAGCAGTTAATTGGAGAAACATGTTACACTTAATGAACAATAGCATAATAAGTGGTTTGTGATTCATGAAAGAGTTTATCGCCACAACATCTGTTTCCTCCGAGATGCACACATAAAATAATTTCTCAGTTTCCCATGAGGTAAAAAGCAACCGCATCTAAGCACTTTAAAAAAAAATCAATTCTCTATCATGACAGAACCAACAGAGATACTGTATGTGTTAGATTTACATAGAATTTTCAGTTTAGAATAGTTAAAGGTGGGTAATTTTTGTGCTGCTATATAATCACAAAATAGAATTGCAAAAATAATGACTATTTTTAAACAGGTTGAGCCAATGTTGCTGTGTTGAGCAGGTCAGGATGTTCCAACAAACAGAGCTTTTTATAGTGCCATTGTCACCGGGGCGAACTCACTAAACAATTCTGCCACTATTTTTTAACAGCGCCAAAATTGTGTCTTATTCACTAACCACCTGTAATCCAGTTTGACCAGGCACAATTAGCGCTGCGTCTCGAGGATTTCAATCAAATCATTGTCACTCATTCTTGTTCATGTCTTTCTAAGTACTGTACTAGGCTTATTGGAGCTTGCTCTTTATTCACAAAACTCTTATGCAATTAATGTTGCACTAAAGCAATTGCGTTCATCACAGATTGTGTGGGAGTTTTTGCATTGGTGCCTGATTTGCATAATTCCTTTAGTGAATCAGGTGCTAAAACAGCCCAGACAACACTTGCAAGTAAATGCGGCTATTACCAGGTGCAATTTATTCAGTGAATCAGTCTACAAATTACTTGCAGTTTTCTCTGCATATTAAGCTGGTATACACATAATTTATGACATAGATTTACACAAAGATGATTAAAAAAGGAAAAGGGCAAATTGGACAAGAAATTGGACAGATTCCACAAAAACGGACATACAGTAAAAGTGAATCAGCTAAGTTTGTTATTGTTAAAACAAATGTAATTAGGACTTCAAAGACAAAACAAAACAAAACAATTATATATATATACAGTATATATTGCACCAACTAAAATACATATAACTCATCTTGGAAGGACACTGTCTTGATCCTCATTTGAAATCAGTCCAATGATGAGATTAGGGTTTCAAAATTCCCATGGAATTAGAATGTTTGAGGCTGGACAGGATTTCATGGTGGAAAGGATTGGTCATGTCTGAGGAGCATGGAAACATAATGCAAATGCAAAGGGAGACAAGACAAGCTAATGAAAGGAAGACATTAAAACACAAAAACAACAGCATTCCTATAGCTTTGCGGATTTGGAAGCCTCAGAGTAGACACTGGAGCAGCTTCTTTTCTGAAGCCTGTATGGCTGCTTGAAACTCCGTGGGAGAGAACCTTTAGGTCAGAACAGCCACTGCTCCGTGTTGCTTTACAAGTGAGTTATGGGCAATTCCTTCGTCTCTTCTCAGGCTGGTTAATAGCTCTTCTCTTGTGGGCTCTCCTCCCAGCATGCAGCTTCCAGGCAACTCTGTGGCGTCTTTGTGTGCTGTCCGGTGCTGTCAGCGGGGAGCCTCATCCAGCCCGTCCCCCTGGTGTCCAGATGTTGCACAGTCAACTGGCCCTCAATGCAACAGTTTGACCTTGCTCCAATAAAATCTACCTCATTGAAATCTGACCCATCAAACGTATTGTTGCAACAAAAATATGTTCCAGTCCAAATTACTTTAAAAAAAAAAATAAAAAAAAAATAGTGTGTTTCAAAATCATGTCAATACTGTCTAGATTGATTAGCATTAACAATTAGCAAGTTAGGGAGCTATTTCGACAAAGACCTTATGACCAAGTTGGAGTTTTGTGGCATCCAGTCTATGTCTGTTAGTTTTGAGGCCAAGTATATGCTAGTAGTGTACTCAGAGTGTACTTCAACAAATAAACACATTTAAAACGTACAGTCTTGCTTTTTTGTCGAATTAAATAATATTTCTAATTACAATGTCCCTTCTGACGATTGCTTTTAGACTGAATGGGAAGCATGGTTTCACCTTAAATAAAAAAAGAAAAAAACTAACTATTATATCTTTATTGAAGTACTGTACAAATAATTTGTATTACATATTTATGTTGGTGCTGTAACATATTGGAAAGGAAGTCACGGGAGCTGGATCTAGGTGCAGCAAAACAGTACTTAATAAAGTAAACAAAGTACAGATTAACACAGGAACAAAAGAAACATCCACGATGGGAAAAGACATAGGAACAGAGAAAACATCCACAACAAGAATGGGCCAGTGACCAGGAGGTCAAAACATACAACAACTGACAAAGAACAAGCGAACAACTGGGCATTATATACACAAAGGCTAATGAGTTAATGAAACACAAGCGAGGACAATCAAGGACAGCTGGCAGTGATGAGGGCAGGGAATTATGGGAAATGTAGTCCGGGAGGAACAGATGACGGGAGAAACACAAGCCAAACAACAGTGAATCATGACAGGTGCAATATTTTCCTGATTAAAAGTAAACAGATAACAGAGCATTATCATAATAGCTTCTTGAGCTCTATTTGCATTGATTGGATTGAAAAGAATATCTGATTGTTATTGGACAGTAAGATTTGTGATTGCACAGATTAATACAAATTTAACCACTCTCTGCATTATGTGTGGCAGCTTGCAATTTTTTATAATTTCCACAATTTATACCACATAAGCTGTGAATATGAGGTAATAAGATAATCTTTATCCACATTTGACAGTGGCACAATACATTTTATAAAGCTTGATGCAGTCAGGCATATCCAACAACTATTCTATAATCACCACATTACATTTACATTTAGTCATTTAGCAGATGCTTTTATCCAAAGTGACTCACAAATGAGGAACATAGCAAGCAAATTGTCATTCAAAAGTCAACAATATCTGCAGTATCGCACTACCAAGTTTTCAAAGTGGTTGGAGTAGTATAGAAACTGGAGCAGAAGAAATATTTTATTTGTCAAACAGTAAGTGCAATTAGTGTGGATTGGTTCAGTGGTTCTCAAAATGTGGGGCACTTTCACAAATTAAACAAACAAAGTGAAGATACACATAAGAACCAATGTGTTTGATTTTATTAAAGTTTATCAGTATCATAAATCAGGTGCAAATTATTGGCCAGAGGTCCTGACCCACTACTGAAACGTCTTCAGTAATTTAAAAATGTTTTACAGTGTTAAATTTGCAGCTTAGCAGCAAGAATAAAACTAAAATGTTAAAATGTAAAATATAAACTGAAAAAAATATATATAAATAAACTGAAAAACTGAAAGTAAAGTGAAATCTGCAAACACTGAATAAACTTAAATTAAAACTGACAGTCATACAGTAAAGGCAACCATAATAAAACAAAAATAGAAAACCATAATAACCCTGAATAGAAAGCTGATAAAATGCGGCAAGCAGTCAGTAGATATGGATCACTGCAGTCGCGCCTCCGCGTGTCACACTCAGGGTCAGTGAGGAAGTTTGGAGAGATCGGTCAGTAAAAGGGCACTCTATCACCAGCCTCTAGTCCATACCATAAAAGTCAAAAGGGGAAAGATGATGATTGTTAGAGGTCTGTAAATCTTCTAGAGGGTTCAGTTAACTGCTTTTGATATGTGGCAGCACTATATGAAATATATTTCCAGTATGAGATCAGAGACTTGTAGCTTTGGACGAGGGGCCGATTGTAAAGGCTGAACTGCGGAAGCTTCTGTGGCGCCAACGAAATGTCATAATCAAGAGTATCTCACCCGAATATGAGTTCAAGCTGTGGTTGCCAGGGTCTGCTTTTGTGTGATGAGAAGCCTCTTCAAATCACTCATCCTTTATCTGAAATCAATTAGAATTGTGAATATGGAGGCTGTAATTGCGATAGACATCACAGATCCAGCTGTTGCCCTCAGAGCTTATTAGCTTTACTCACAAGACAAGCATAATATTAATCTGCAAACTCAGGACAAATATAATTACATGTTCATTCAATAGCTGGCACTCTTAAAAACCCTTGCAGTGTTGTATTGTTGTGGGCCAGATTAGGCTTTCATAATTAGTTAATGTCGACATGCATGTTGCAAAACAGCAGTGATGTAATGGACCCAAGCTAATTCTCCAAGCCAGGGAAGGATGCCTGCTTTGGACCATGGAAATTAAGACGTCTGCTTGCCATCTCCGTAGCCAATGTTTGGAAATGAGTCAGTGTGCGTGAGTGCTTTTCAGTTGACCCACTTCACACGATGCAACACAATCAATCATGGGATTATCTGGTAAATCTTGTGAAGACATGAAAAATAACTAAATGAATATCTGGATAGTGAACATGAAATACTTTTGTTAAGTTAACATGTCCTGCAGTGTGACATGCTTAATCTAAAACTATTTTAAACATAATTTTATAATTTTTATACATGTACTTATTATGCATGCATCTTTATGACTTTACTCTGGGCGCAAGTGGGTTTGATGAAATTGCACGTGCAAAGCACTAATGGGCTGGGTCAAGTGCAATTGAATTCTTAGGTTCTCCGGTTATGGCACGGTCTGCATCCATTATATAGTCCATTCCCTGTCAAGCACCAGCAACATAAACAAAGACAGCACATTCATAAGAAGTTGGCGGTGTAAATGGACTTTATGCAATGAATTAGAAGAATAGAAATATGGACTTGCGTTCTTTTGTGCATTAACTTTGTTGACTATCATGCATATTTCTGTGACAGTGGCACGCTCCTTTTATATGCATGGAAAACGTCATGGTTACTTCTGTAACCTCCGTTCCCTGATGGAGGGAACAAGACATTGTGTCGATGTAATGACACTAGGGGTCACTCTTGGGAGCCCGAGACACCTCTGGTCTTTGATAAAAGGCCAATGAAAATTGGCGAGTGGTATTTGCATGCCACTCCCCCAGACATACGGCTATAAAAGGAGCTGGTATGCAACCACTCATTCAGGTTTTAAGCTGAGGAGCCGATATAAGGTCCGGCCATTTCAGCAGGTAGTTCAGCGTTGTGGCAGGAGGGACACAACGTCTCGTTCCCTCCATCAGGGAACGGCGATTACACAAGTAACCATGACGTTCCCTATCTGTCACTCACTCGACGTTGTGTCAATGTAGTGACACTAGGGGTCCCTATACGAAACGGCACAATTAGCTGAACTGTGTTACGTGAACTGGCGGTGTGTGGTGGGCAGACTACTGTGTGTCTCATAGCCAGCACACCAGGTCGACACGTAACCTCCCCCAACATAGTTATGAGTGTCGAACGGCCCTTTGGGGACAAGTCGACTACCCAAAATATAGAGACAGGCTTAACCCAGTTGTGGCCTCTTTTCCCCTTCTTTTTTTTCCACTCCCTAAAAAAGAAGGGGGATTATCCGACTGGGCAGCCAGGTCTAGTCGGGGAGTGTCCCTCCCAAGGGGAAGACACCGCAGAGACCACACCTCGCCCAAAGAGAGGGGGGGATATTTAAATGGAAGAATACGTAACATGGTCTTTCCAACCATGTGGAGAGTCTTCAAGGTAGATCCTACCCAATGGGGGAGGAGTTACTAAAAACATGGAGTCTGGGGCAGAGGGGCTCTGCCCAAGGAAGACGCAGTTTGTCAACAGGGAAACGAATTAGCAGAAGATATATATCGCATGGGGTTAGCCTTACAGGGAACCACCACATGCGGAGCACCTACCCCAGAACAGGACTCTTAGTTAGCGCGTGTACTGGGCCGGCAGCGAGTCTCTCCGAAAACTCGACTGCCACAGGGCACGGAGGAAGTTAACCAGGGAACAAAACTTGTGAACACTACTGAGAATTAATGGCGCACGTCTTCAGCTCAAAAGAAGGTGGAAGGCGCTATGTGCAAGTGATATACCCGGCCGGCTATCCCGGGCTTATCCGCTTGTATTGCGTGCCACCACCTGGGACGAAACCGGTTCCACCCGGAGGTTGTAGAACCTTGCAAAGGTGTTGGGTGTTGCCCAGCCTGTTGCTCTGCAAATGTCTGTTAGAGAGGCACCCCTGGTCAGGGCCCAGGAAGCTGCTACACCCCTGGTAGAATGGGCTCGTAGCCCTACCGGGGAAGGCATGTCCTGGGCGTGATATGCCATAGTTATGGCATCAATGAGCCAGTGGGCGATCCTCTGCTTGGAGACAGTGCTTCCTTTCCACTGTGCACCAAAGCAGACGAAGAGCTGCTCAGAGATCCTAAAGCTCTGCGTGTGATCCAAATAGCTGCGTAAAGCGCGCACCGGACACAGCAACGACAGGGCTGGGTCTGCCTCCTCCTGGGGCAGTGCTTGCAGGTTCACCACCTGGTCCCTAAAAGGGGTGGTGGGAACCTTGGGCACATAGCCCAGTCGGGGTCTCAGGATCATGTGAGAGTAACCCGGACCGAACTCCAGGCACGTTTCTCTGACAGAGAACACTTGCAGGTCTCCTACCCTCTTGATGGAAGTGAGCACAGTCAGGAGGGCAGTCTTCAAGGAGAGTGCCTTAAGCTCAGCTGACTGCAAAGGCTCAAAGGGGGTTTTCTGTAGACCCTGAAGAACTACAGAGAGGTCCCATGAGGGGACGAGGCACGGTCTGGAGGGATTCAGCCTCCTGGCGCCTCTTAGGGACCTGATGATCAGGTCGTGCTTCCCTAAGGAGTTACCTTCGACTGCGTCGTGGTGTGCTGCTATGGTGGCAACGTACACCTTCGTCGCTCGGAGAGTGAGGTCGGTGTTCCTGCATCAAATCTGGGGCGGAAATACCCTCGTGCAGTTCTTTCAACACCTTGGCTTGGTTGACCTGCAGGACAGCCATGGCATGCAGGGCAGAGGCGGCTTGTCCAGCAGTGCTGTAGGCTTTAGCCATCAGGGACGATGTGAGCCTACAGGGCTTGGATGGGAGCTTAGGGTGTCCACGCCATGTGGCGGCACTCTGCGGGCATAGGTGCACCGCGAGCACCTTATCCACTGGGAGAATCGCCGTATAGCCCCTGGCTGCCCCACCATCGAGGGTAGTGAGAGCGGGGGAACTGTGGAATCAGGGCCAGGCAGTAAAAGGTGCCTCCCACGATTTCGTCAGCTCCTCATGCACTTCCGGGAAGAATGGAACTGGAGCAGGGCATGGCTGCTTTGAGCGGCGCCGCGAGTCCAGGAACCAATCATCAAGCCGCGAGGGTTCAGGGGAGAGCAGAGGGTTCCACTCTAACCCAACGCTCGTGGCCGCCCGGGAAAGCATTTCCGTCATTTCGGCATCGGCCTGTGACTGGGCATTCGTCCCCGAGGAGGGAAGCCCAGCTGAGGTTTCTGCATCCGACTGGATGCTGCGCTCGAGAGCTCATCATCTTCGCGGGCTCCGAACAAGAAGCCAGACTCGCCGTGAGACGAGCCGGCGAACTCATCCGGAAGCCTGACTGGGGCAGACGAGCGTGCTGGGGAATGGGAGGTCTGCAGGGGGATACCCGGCGGAGGCGATCCCATTGGGGTCCCCAAATCGCCCCCAGTGCTAGCCGTGCTGGCCTCATACCCGTAGGTAGAAGGACCGAGGCAGGGAGCCGCTGGGGTGGCTTGCTTTCTTACGTAAGCAAGCCGCAACCGCAACGTTGCCATGGTCATGTTCTCGCAATGGGTCATGTTCTGCCTCCGTGTGGGTTGCGCCCAGGCACGAAAGACAGCGATCATGACCATAAGTTGTACTGTTGAGAGATAATGACCGCAACCAGGAATAACAACAGACGTTCCGTGTGTGCCACTCTTTTAGAGGAAAAAAGCTCTTTCAGAAAATATACTCTCTTGTTTTCTGCCGAAGCGCCCAGGGGCGTTCTCTGCAGTGCACCAGTGCAGAGGAGGGAGAAGCCTCTGAAATGTGCCATCAGATCCAGCAGAGGTGAATGAACAGTAGAATTCAGCTCAATGAGCATGACTGTTCGGCTCCGAAGAGAAAATCTGAATGAGTGGTTGCATTCCAGCTCCTTTTATACCCGTATGTCCGGGGTAGTGGCATGCAAATACCACTTGCCAATTTTCATTGGCCTTTTATCAAAGACCAGAGGTGTCTCGGGCTCCCAAGAGTGACCCCAAGTGTCACTACAAGTGACACAACGTCAAGTGAGTGACAGATAGGGAACGTGGCTCTTGACAGGATTTGAATGTAGGCTCTGTTAAATTATAAAGAATGTAAGTATTATTAATCATATTGATCAACTGACACACAAATCATGGTTAGTATTAATAGTGATTATATCGGCCTTCAAGGTTTGGCTGTGGGTCGAGGGATCGGTTTGTCCTAACATGTTTTAGACCCAGAACATTCCTTTAAGTTGAAATAAGAGGAAGTATTTTAACATGGAAAAAATTACACACTTCACCTTTAACCTAAAATCTTGATGTTGTAAAAAAAGGAAAAAGAAAAGAAAAAAAAAATAAGAAGAAGCCTATGGACCAACTATGTTATGCATCAACTATCTGTCTGCCTTAACCTGTAACATAGATTTACAACATGAAAAATTAAGAATTTGATCCTTTGAATATGTAAAGTATTCTCATGTTTGCAATACAAAATCCTTTAGAATGATTAATATGCTTTCTAAAGATGCACCTGTGACAATTGTGCAAAATGTCACAGGGTGAAATTCAATACCCAGAGATTTGAAAGAGAGAAGGAGTGAAAAGATTCTTTCCCTGGCAGTGAGTGGAAAAAGCTCATTGTTGGGCATTTGTGATGATAATGTCCCTTACGCATCCGACAGGCCATTTGTTACACAGACAAGAACAGAGAAGCACGTTTAATCCCTGGACCGGTTTCCTACTTGGAGTGACATTGACTTTTCCCTTGGTTCCAGTGAGATTGACGAGCCAGTGCAGCTACAGTACCTCAGAGACTGCAGTCTCAATGTATGTCTCAGCCATCATCCATATGGCACACAGAGCACAAGTCTTATGCGACCTACAGTATGCAGTGTGCGTGATAAAACACTGTCAGGGCAGCGTTCTAGACCCGGAGTCAGTCATGCTACCAACAGACACATTTGATTGGTTTTCCATTTGTCATTGCTTCATTTGCATGTGATTGGATTCATTTCTGAATATTTTTTTCAGCACAATTCAGAAGAAACCACTGAAACACACACAGAACTTGTTGCATTGATTTTTTTTTTTTTTTTTTTACATCAATTGCCAATCTTAATGGCCTCAAGACCATTTTAATAGTTTAATAATCGATCTATCATCCTAATACTTCATGACCTTTCATAATCTAATGAAAACTGGTTATAAACAAAGATTCAATACATACGCATTTGATGACAAAAATGTTATTTCAACAACAGTCCTCAAAAATGTTACCTTACTTTTGTTGGGTTCTCAGAGACCCCAGATATAAAACATGATTAAAAGCAATTAATTTTTGTGTGCTAAGATTATCTGATTGGGGTTCTTACTGTAGCAGTATGCTCCTGTTAGTTATGTTTTATTTGTTGGGGTCAAATTGTCCCGCTACTAGATTGGATACCTGTCACAAATCTGAAAAAATGTATGCATACTTGATAATGTGCAGTGTTGGGGAGTAACGGAATACATGTAACGGGATTACATATTTAAAATACAAAATATAAGTAACTGTATTCCACTACAGTTACAAATTAAATAATTGATAATTAGAATACAGTTACATTCAAAAAGTATTTTGATTACTGAAGAGATTACTTTGCATTTTATTGTCATTTGTTTCATTTAATATTTAGTACTTTCAGATGGGAAACATTTATACATATAAATGATGTGATCCAAAGTGCATTTGAACAGCGGTGAAACACTTTCTTATGATGTGTTACATTCATACGAGCAGACAGAGAAGTACGTTTGAAGTAAGTTTGGAGCAGAAGAAATAAACCTTGCGTAAATTGTCAGCTTTACACTAAGCTAAAATGCTATTTCTAGCCATTTTACATACACGTTACCAGGCACGATCATATTTTTTTATCAAGAAAATTCACGTTGGATCATAATTTCTTTTTACTAGTAAGACCTTTGATATTAGGGCACAAATTTTATTCTTGATGATAATATTTGTATTGTTTTCCTGTAAAAATATCTAAAAATCCTTAAAACAAGATCAGTTTGATTTATCTTGTTTTAGAAACAACACTGCATAAGATATTTAGGTTTTTTAGACATGTGCATTTTGTCTTACTGTACTGGCAGAGTTTTTATAGTCAAAACAAGTGAAAAAATCAACCAGTGCTGAAGAAGTAATCCAAAGTATTTAGAATATGTTAGGATTTGTTTTTTTTTTTTGTTTGTTTTTTTCCAAAATCACTATTTTTAGTCCACTATCGTTAATCTACCGTTTAAAATATAGCGCAGCACAATCACTGCTTCAGCTTGGTGCTGTCCAGTCAGTTGTGCAAATGATTTGTCCATGTTACGCTTTTCAGTTTAGTTTTTGGTTTCCCGTACAGCTCATAAATACAGTTGTGCTCAAAAGTTTGCATACCCTGGCAGAAATTGTGAAATTTTGGCACTGATTTTGAAAATATGACTGATCATGCAAAATCTTTTATTTAAGGATAGTGATCATATGAAGCCATTTATCATCACATAGTTTTTTGGCTCCTTTTTAAATCATAATGATAACAGAAATCACCCAAATGGCCCCGATCAAAAGTTTACATACCCTTGAATGTTTGGCCTTGTTACAGACACACAAAGTGACACACACAGGTTTAAATGGCAATTAAAGGTTAATTTCCCACACCTGTGGCTTTTTAAATTGCAATTAGTGTCTGTGTATAAATAGTCAATGAGTTTGTTAGCTCTCACGTTGATACACCGAGCAGGCTAGATACTGAGCCATGGGGAGCAGAAAAGAACTGTCAAAAGACCTGCGTAACAAGGTAATGGAAATTTATAAAGGTGGAAAAGGATATAAAAAGATATCCAAAGCCTTGAAAATGCCAGTCAGTACTGTTCAGTCACTTATTAAGAAGTGGAAAATTTGGGGATCTCTTGATACCAAGCCAAGGTCAGGTAGACCAAGAAAGATTTCAGCCACAACTGCCAGAAGAATTGTTCAGGATACAAAGAAAATCCCACATGTAACCTCAGGAGAAATACAGGCTGCTCTGGAAAAAGACGGTGTGGTTGTTTCAAGGAGCACAATACTTGTTGACCCCTCTCCAAACATAGCGCTTATGGTTGTGACCATAAAGCTCTATTTTGGTCTCGTCTCTCCAAATTACAGTGTGCCAGAAGCTGTGAGGCATGTCAAGGTGTTGTCGGGCATATTGTAACCGGGCTTTTTTGTGGCATTGGCTTCTTTCTGACAACTCAACCATGCAGCTCATTTTTGTTCAAGTATCATCATATTGTGCTTCTTGAAACAACCACAAATATATCGGTGTGTGGTGTGTGATTCGCTGGCTGAGGAGACGGTGCCAGGGCCATCTACGTCAGCTCCACTTCAGGAAGTCTCGGCTTCCTCAGCCCTTAGGAGATTCCCTGCAGGGGATTTCCCTCTGGAGCAGATGCGAGACGAGACACTTAGGCACACCTTTGACCAAGTGAAAGTGATTGATGGTCAATGCCTCCAGCCAGCCATTGCACTCGCATATCCATATTTTTCAATTAACAAGGATCGGTGGTATCGAGTGATGCAGGACACAAAAGGAAACAACCCAACTGTTGGTACCGAAGAGCCGTCGGGAAATGTTATTCCAGATGGCTCATTATAATCCAATGGCAGGTCACTTAGGGCAGGAAAAGACACTGAACTGTCTAATGGCCAGTTTTTATTGGCAGGGCATTCATGAAGATGTTTGCAGGTGGTGTGCGGCATGCTGTGAATGTCAGCTGGTGAATTCTCTGGCCACCCCAAGAGCGCCAATGCACCCCCTTCCTTTAATCGAGGTCTCTTTCTAAAGAATTGGTATGGACCTCGTCGGGCCATTAGAGTGGACGGCACACGGGCATCACTTTGTGTTGGTTCTGGTGGACTATGCAATGCGATATCCGGAAGCACTGCCCCTGCGTAACATTTCAGCATGAAGTGTTGTGGAGGCACTCTTCAGAATAATCTCCTTAGTGGGGATTCTGAAAGAAATCCTCACTGATCAGGGCACTCCATTTATGTCATGTACACTATACGAACAGTACAAATTACAAAGTGGGCACCAGCCCGCTGACTGATCTATCTAAAAAGGGGTCACCAGATCCATGTCAGCAGGCATTCACGTGGGTGAAAGCTGCATTTTGAGGTGGGCTGTTATTGCACTCCCCTAACTTCACTCTCCCTTTTATCTTGCAGACGGACACATCGGACGGCGGGTTGGGAACGGTACTGTCCCAGATGGTGGAGGGAGAGGAGCGCTCCGTGTTGTACATTAGTTGCAAACTCTCACTCAGGGAGACAAGGTACAGGACAATAGAGAAGGAGTGTTTGGCCATCAAGTGGGCGGTCCTCACCCGGTTGGGGTGTGCTTTCACCCTCTGTTTGGACCATGCCCCGCTCAAGTGGCTCTATCGCATGAAGGATACCAATGTGCGGATCACCTGTTGGTATCTGCTCTCCAGCCTTTTAAGTTCAAGGTGGTCCACAGGCCAGGGGCGCAGATGGCTGTTGCGGATTTCCTCTGCAGAAATGTGGGGTGGGGGGTGGGGTTCGGGGAGTAAGTGACAGTCCGGATGGCTCCCCGGCCTGAGTCGGGCGATGGGGGTATGTGGTGATGTGGGCATGGCCCAGCAATGTCTGTGGAGAGTGAGACCGGGAGAGGAAGAATGGTAAGGACTGACACCTGTGGGAAATTATCTCTAACAGCTGTTTTGTGTTGCAGTGAGAGCTGGAGAGGGATAAAAGAGGCAATCCAGTCTGCTGGGGGAGAGAGAGAGACGCACAAAGCTGACTGTGTGTGTGTGCATGTGCAATGTTATGCTGAAAAGCAGATCTTTGTATGTGTAAAATAAAAGACTATGTGGATTTTTTACCTGGCTCCCGCTTCCTCCTTCAAGAAGAGAGTTAAAGAACCTGTCACAGTCGTTCACCACGAAACAATGGAATTGAATGAGAACAATTAATTTACATAAAATATTCGCTCAAAAACACTGATTCGTTTGCGAATCTAGTTGATAACAGAGTATTGAGAGCAGTGCAGGAGTTGTGCTTGATGCTTTGGCTTATTTTGGAACTACTCATGCTGGTGGAGAAGAAATGCATGAAGAAACTAATGTGATATTGCTTAATTAAAAACAGATGCCATAGAACATGACATCATATCTTGTTCATTGCAATATTCGTTACAAGGTCAGAAGTAATTTTGCATACTCAAAGCCAAGTGTGACTGTAGCTTCAGTTGCGCTACATGTTCCTTCTTGAACCCTGGTTCTTTGAGGACAAAAGCTTGGGGCAGAAAAACAACAGTAAAATGCTAAACACATGCAATGGCAACATTATCACTGACCCAGGACCCTGTCCAGGAAGTGACCTGTGTGGATGACACTCACTCAGGCCTGCGACTGCCAAAAGAAAGACTGCTTATGGCTTTGAAAGGTGCTGTTCTGCTTTGTGCTACAGCTGAAAACAGCTGGAAACTTTTAAAAGGGGTTTGAGTTTTTTCAAGGAAACTCAGCTGTCTTGTTTGTCATTCTCGTCATCTGATCCATTGCACATGAGTGAAAGTTTAGTGGTTGTTTTGAACAGTTTGACTTCAAAGTCTTGCCACCTACTTTGTCTCTGTGGAGTGCCTGTAATCCCCTTACTTGTAAGCACACTGTTGAGGACAGTGGACTCCTTGCAATTTGTTTTGAAATTCATGACAAAGACTACACAAAACCTTCTAAAATTTCACCACTTTGAACTGTAACTTACCGTAGCATGGGATTATTATGATCTACTCAAACAGTCCCGCTGGAAGGAAGCCAGCAATGAAATCAGACTGGAATTATTAGAGTTGAACTCTACGACATGGACAGTGGGGTCCAAAGGTCTCACACCATATTGAAAATCTGGGATTTTTACATTTAAACTAAGAAATGAAAGAATTTTATGATTTCTAAAATTTGAAAAGGAAAAGTTATGATATAAAATGAAGAAGAAAAATGTTATGTCAGTAATTAAATGTAGGCAATTTTTTTTCATTGACCATGTTAGCTTATTTGTACAAAAGGTCAAATTGTCACTCAGATTGTTATAATATAATTTTTCGATACAATTAGTAATGAATAATGGTGTTTTACATCAGAAAGAACTTAAAGAACTATAAGCACTTCTCATGTTGTCTCCGATAGTGCAGTTGCCAATTGGTACTGTATTAGCCAGGACGTCCCATATTTTGGCCAAAATGAAGACGTTCTGAATGGAACGCCTATTGTTTCATTCATTTCAGTGCTCTGTCTGAATGGCAGCAGATGTTCACAGCTATGATTACTACTATTAATGTGTTAATTTAGTGTGATTAATTATATAAAAATAATACTTAAAAAGGTAACCCAATTGATCATGCCTCCTGACCCATATATACATTCCATAACAAAAGTATGCATTTTCCTTGACGTTCATGAAACTTCATGTTTATGACACTGAAAACTGTTGAGATGCTCCAAAAGTATCCGTCTAGCTTTGAGGAAACCCAAAAATGCTTCCTGTGAGAACTGGACAAATTGATGAACTCAGTTGTGAAATGGATCACTATGGACTGTTGGTCAGTGTTTCCCATGTGTTCAATGATAGTGGAATAAAGCAAACAATATATAGACTTCTAAAGCTTCTTTTTGTATTGTCTAATAATAAATGCTTTACTCATCTGCCACAATAATGCAATATATTTCTATCGGAATTATTATATTTTATAGTGATTTTAATTTTTATGTATTGTTTATGTTGAATTATCTTTATTTGAGGGCCTCTCTGCAAGTTTTTATATATGCGATTAATTGTGATTAATTGCGATTAATTTGATAAATTAATCAACATGTGATGTAACTAATTCAATTAAAAATGTTAAATGATATATATATATATATATATATATATATATATATATATATATATATATATATATATATATATATATATATACAGATACACACATACAGCTCTGGAAAAAATTAAGAGACCACTGCAAAATTATCAGTTTCTCTGGATTTACTATTTATAGGTACAGTATGTGTTTGAGTAAAATGAACAATTTTGTTTTATTCTATAAAGTACTTACAACATTTCTCCCAAATTTCAAATAAAAATATTGTCATTTAGAGCATTTATTTGCAGAAAATGACAACTGGTCAAAATAACAAATAAGATGCAATGTTTTCAGACCTCAGGATCGGTGATGATATGGGGGTGCTTCAGCAAGGCTGAAATCGGGCAGATTCGTCTTTGTGAAGGACGCATGAATCAAGCCACGCATAAGGTTATCCTGGAAGAAAACTTACTTCCTTCTGCTCTGACAATGTTCCCCAACTCTGAAGAATGGTTTTTCCAGCAGGACAATGCTCCATGCCACAAAGCCAGGTCAATAAAGGTGTGGATGGAGGACCACCGGATCAAGACCCTGTCATGGCCAGCCCAATCTCCAGACCTGAACCCCATTGAAAACCTCTGGAATATGATCAAGAGGAATATGGATGGCCACAAGCCATCAAACAAAGCTGAGCTGCTTGAATTTTGCACCAGGAGTGGCATAAATTCACCCAACAGCAATGTGAAAGACTGGTAGAGAGCATACCAAGTTATTCCACCAAATATCCGGTGGACTACGGGGACAAGACTCCTCCTCCCCCCTCTTTGGCCAATCTTATGGTGGGCGGCAGGAGCCAGGTAAGTGCTTTGATGTCCCTGGACTCAGCACGGCCATGGGGTTCGAATCCCCTCGACGTGGCACCTTGAGCTTTGCCCCGCCGTGAGGCCCCACCTGCCGGTACATCCGATGTGATCATTCCCTTGGTCCCCCTCGCCTGGAGTTTGGACAGGTGGCTCGCACTTTCCAGCCCGTCGCGGTGGCTGACCGGACCGTCTGACTCGGCTATGCGATTCAGTTCGCCAGGCGCTCACCCAGGTTCAGCGGTGTCCGCTTCACCTCGGTGAAGGGCGAGAGCGGCGCTACCTTGCATGCGGAGATCGCTACCCTTCTGCGCAAGGGCGCGATAGAGACTGTCCCTCCATCCGAGATGGTCGTACCAAAGAAAGGCGATGGGTTGTGACCAATTCTGGACCTGCGAGTACTGAACCAGGCTTTGCACAGACTCCCGTTCAAGATGCTGATGCAAAAACGCACTCTAGCGAACGTCCGGCATCAAGATTTGTCCGCGGTGGTAGACTTGAAGGTTTCACATCTCAGTCTTACCTCGACACAGACCCTTCCTGTGGTTTGCCTTCGAAGGCCAAGCATACCAGTACAAGGTCCTCCCCTTCGGCCTGTCCCTGTCCCCTCGCGTCTTCACAAATGTTGCAGAGGCTGCCCTTGCCACCGATCTTGCATTTCTATGGGCAGGGGTTCCCCTAGAGCAGGTCTTCAGGCACGTCGTGGTTACAACAGATGCCTCCAAGATGGGCACACAGCCGCCGGCTCCTGGACTGGCCCGCGGCTGCGTTGGCACATCAACTGCCTAAAGTTGTTGGCAGTACTGCTCGCCCTGCGGAGGTTTCGGCCGATGATCCAGGGCAAGCACCTGTTGGTCCAGACGGACAAAAGTGGTGACACCTAAAGGCAGTCTACGCTCCCATTGCATGTCATTACTTGCCCGCCGTCTCCTCCTCTGGAGTCAGTAGCGCCTCAAGTCGCTACAAGCCACTCACATCCCGGGCGACCTCAATACCGCAGCGGACGCGCTGTCACGTCAGGTTACCCTCAGGGGAGAGTGGAAACACCACTCTCAGGTGGTCCAGCTGATATGGAGTCGATTCGGTCGAGCACAGGTAGACCTGTTTGCTTCCTGGGAATCCTCCCACTGCCCGCTTTGGTACGCCCTGACCGAAGCACCCCTCGGTATAGATGCGCTGGCACACAGCTGGCCCCCTGGACTACGCAAATACACATTTCCCCCAGTGAGCCTACTTGCACAGACCCTGTGTGAGGTTGAATCCCTCCATACCGCACCTCGTCCCCTCATGGGACCTCTCCATAGTCCTTCGGGGTCTACAGGGAGCTCCCTTTGAGCCCTTGGAGTCAGCTGAGCTTAAGGCACTCTCTTTGAAGACTGCCCTCTTGACTGCGCTCACTTCCATCAAAAGGGTAGGGGAATTGCAGGCGTTCTCTTTCAGCGAATCGTGCCTAGAGTTCAGTCCGGGTTACTCTCACATGATCCTGATACCCCGACCGGGCTATGTGCCCAAGGTTCCCACGACTCCTTTATATATATATATAGATATATATAGTAGCTTTGAAAAAAAAAAAAGTTGTATATGAATGTGTGTTTGTGTGTGTGTGTGTGTGTGTGTGTGTGTGTGTGTTTAATTAATAGTATTTTGTTTTATATTTTCTTCTTTTAATAATTATATGTTGTTAAGTAATTTTGCACATGCATGCCTCCCAAAACTACATAAAACTCCTTACCTAATTAAGCTTTCCCATTGCCAAAAAGTCCCTTTGCCCAAATCCTCATCTTAATTCTCAGATTTACTGTGCGCCTATTTTATTTATGGTTCTTATTTTTCCTGTTTTGATGTAAAATAGTTAACTTTCAGATACTACATTCTTAACAATGTCTGCTTTGTTAAAAAAGGCCTCCAGCCCAACCAAATTCCATCAAATAAGCCAATAAGTTTGAGACTGTGATGTTAATGGAATGAAAAGGAAAGAGCAGGGCTTTTTTTAATTCAGGCACTGAAAACTACAGGAGTCGGAGGCTTACTGCTGATGGATTGCAAAAATTACATCCTCTAATTAAATCCTTTCTTTGTGGCTGTCAATGGCTTCACTGTGCGCCAAAAAATCTTGATGATGATTTGTCAGTTATTTCAGCTTGTTTGGAATGGAACATTTGAGCTTATGAGAACTTTCAAATCCCACAAATAAGACAGTGTTTATTTTTGTTATTATTATAACAATTAGATTTATATTATATTACTATTTTATTATTTTTCATAAAGACATTTTAAAATCATGATTTGTTTAATCATTATTTAAGAAAGAAAAAGAAAGAATATTTTTAACTGTGTAATATTAAGGATAAGGTTAACCAGTTCTGACTCAAAAGTCCAATTGCATAAACACTTATTTTCTCTAGTAGTGGTTTCCCTGTCAGTGGCTTTGTATGTTGGTCTCAAACAACTAATATTCCAAAATCATAATTTGCTACAGCTCTTGGGTAAACAAGTGAACACAAATACAACCACATTGGCATAAGTGACAACTATATAATGAAGATAGATCTGAACTGAAAGGTTGACCTGTGTTCTTAGCACAAAAGTTTTTATCTGTGCAGGTTGTTCAATGAAATGCTATAATTGTATTTTACACTTTCTGTAAGACAAACAAATGGTTTGATATTTTAATTTATATCTAAGTTTTCTATTTTTGCTGTTTCATTAATTGTTTTTGGACTTTATTATTGTTCAACTGTTTAAATTATACAGAGAAAAATAAATATCATACAACAGGCTATTTAAAAATGCAGTTTTTCATTGTGACAGCTTACCCCACATAGAGTGACAACATGCCCCATTGTAGGTTGGGCTTGGGCATGTGTTTAATGAACTGTATTCTTTGCCATGGCAATAACATTGAAAATCTTAAATATTTTTCTTGTAGCCAAGACTAAGGTGTGTGTTTATGAAGAAATAGAATGGTGTGTGACAATTAGCCCCGGTCTCGCTTCACAATATCTGTTGACTGGGATTTTTGAGATTGTTCACTGTTGCAATTTCATCTAACAGTAATAAGCCCCAGTTTTTGTTATTCTGATCAACATAAACACATTCATTTGTGCAAGCTCTTCATCAACACCATAAAAGTGTGAACATTAGCACTTGCAGGTCCTGCTATGTTTTGGGGTGTTGCATCTGAGCCCTCTCACCAGGTGTTAAGGAGGAAGCTCGCAGGCAGTTTGATCTGGATCACAGATTCTGCTGGGCTCAGATAATGACTGAAGAGCACTGCTATGTCTATGCCTTGGGGAGCAGCACATGGCTACTCTTTACATGATGCTATGCACTAGGAGGGCTGGACACATGCATGGTACAGCGGGCAGCTAATAGATTTATTAAGGTCATCTCCATGCTGCATGGTCCGTAAACGAACACCTGCTGATGCACCACCCACCACACACAAACAACTATTATAGGTGCAATGATAAATAAGGATGTCCAAGGTGATGAATAGGAGAGAGAAAAAAAAAAAGACGATTCAGTTCAAAACACATGTGCCAAGTTCTTTGTTGTAGGGTAAAATGGGGCTAAAGGAACCTCTTAAGGATTTATTTCTTAATTTTTTTTCTGGTTGCAAAATATATTAAGATTGAAAAAGTAAATGTTTTGCTTGAATATTAATAGAACAATATAATTTGTGTGGAAATAAATATTGGATGGTTGATTTGATTAAAATGTATTTTAAAAAAAAAGGTTGCAAGGGGCCTTTTACCGCACACTTGGTCTAAAAGGCCTCCGTGCGGGTGGGGGTTATAGTGATATATGCATTTTTTAATAAAAAATTAAGATAATGCTTTTTCAAAATAACAACTTCAAAAGAGGGTGTGCAATTTTCTGGCTTTAGCCCTGTTGTTCCCTAATTTTTGTATTCATGTTTTTATCACACACTTTTAAAAACTGTACCATTTTCACCAGAAGTTTTTATTTAATGACTACAAAAAGTGGCATAACCATCAAGTAAAATCTCGTTACACATCAAATACATTTGTGCACATCTTCTTAATCATTATTTTCAAATAATTTTATATTTAAATATTTTTTATATTTGAATCATAGTCCATTTGACATTTGAAAAACTGACTTACCCTTTCCATGTCATAAAATATGTCCAAATATCTGATATTTTTAAGAAACTTAATGACGTGGGGGCCTGGGTAGCTTAGTGAGTATTGACGCTGACTACCACCCCTGGAGTTGCAAGTTTGAATCCAAGGTGTGCTGAGTGACTCCAGCCAGGTCCCAAAAGCAACCAAATTGGCCCGGTTGCTAGGGAGGGTAGAGTCACATGGGGTAACCTCCTCGTGGTCGTGATTAGTCGTTCTCACTCTCAATGGGGTGCGTGGTAAGTTGTGTGTGGATCGCAGAGGGTAGCATGACCCTCCACATTCGGAGTCTCTGCGGTGTCGTGCACAATGAGCCATGTGATAAGATGCGTGGATTGACGGTCTCGGAAGCAGAGGCAACTGAGACTTGTCCTCCACCACCCGGATTGAGGTAAGTGCGCCACCACGAGGACCTACTAAGTAGTGGGAATTGGGCATTCCAAATTGGGAGAAAAGGGGATAAAAAAAATAATAATTTAAAAAAAGAAACTTACTGATGTTGACAGACAGTCATTAGGCTCTACAGGGATCCTCTCTGTGATATCACTTCCTGTTTAATGGCTTTCTTGTCATATGACAACAAAATGGCTCCCTGCATGTTGGTTATACCACTCTGGTTTTAATTTGGCAGACTACCAGAGTCAGTACTGAAAGCACCAGTGGAAGACTCTTGCGCTTGCTCTTTGACTGAGAATCGAATAAGAGAGTTGTCACCCTGTGACACATGATGTATCTTCAACTATAAAAACCCCTGAACATGTCAGCTCGATCTCTTCTTCATTCTCGCTTGACAGAATCATTTGTGACGTTATTTTGTGCAGTTAATTTTGAAGAGTGCTTCAGCTGAGATCCTGACAACTGTTTTGTCACAGTGTCTATGGATTGGATTATGAGCGGTTTTCTCAGTGAAGCGCCGCTAGCGATTGGGAAGTGCTGTTAACGAGCAGTTTTCTCCGGGATTCGCTACTTGCGATCGGGAAGCGCTGTTTATGAGCATTTTCTCCGGGAAGCACCCACAAGACGGCCTCACACTTCTGAAGGGTTTCAAACTTCTGGCTGCCTGTAAGTTTGGATACCTTTGTGAACACATACACTCTGAAGCCCTGGTTGCCTAGGTTTAAAAAGTGCAGGATCATCATTTGTTTCTAGCTGGATGTGAAACTTATGTGAGTGTTGTTAACAAGTGCTGTATTTATTCTCATTGGATTGCTCTTAGGTGAGTACTGAAGTCAGTATGGATACACCTAGATGTACTATATGCCCTAATGTGATGGATGTAATGGATGGACATAATCAGTGCCCTGCTTGTCTTGGTGTGGACCATCTTAAATAGGCCATGTCTGACCCATGCCCTGAGTGCTCCATAATGCCTCTTTTTGTGCATCGAGTGCAACTGGCAGGTCTGGAATCCTGTGAAATTTGCTGCTTTCTTCGAGCATCCCTATAATTGATCATAAGCAAAAATTTCAGCATGACAAAAGGAATAAAAAAACTAAATCTTCTGATTTAGCACGCTAAGTGGAACAGCTGTCTTCAGCTGCAGAACTTTTACTGCCGCTCCTGACTAGAGCTCAGCCTACAACAGAGGCACAGGACAAAGTGGAGCCTGAATCATGCATGCCATTGTCACCAGCTATGCATGCAGAACAGGAGTTAGATGTGATGTCAGTTGCTGCCTCTGCAGCATTTGCGCTTTTTGGCGCAAATCCGGTTGCAACCTCAGTGATTGATTAAAGTCTGCTTGTGGCCCAGTCACATCACTTTGACAGTGATAATGTGTCTGAGAAATCGGGTGGGTCATCTTCAATGGTAACATCCTTAGAGGGAACGTTGAAAGCGATGCTTGCACGTATTAATCTGGACCCCCCACAACCAGCAGTGGGCTCTGAGAATGTTTTTCTGCATTTTGCACAAAGAGCCTCCTTTATGATGCCTCAGTGCTGTGATTTTACATCTGTATTGGTGTCTGCATTACAGAGTTCATCAAAGGCCACAAGACCTGATTAACTGGCTGAACATCACACTGGCTGTGATGCAGGACCTGGAGGCAGTGGGTCTTGGTAGCATGCTGCCTGTAGAACCTAGCGTTGCAGTGCTCATCATGTCTCCTGATGAGGCACGCTGTAAGAATGTGCACTGCCCCAACGTCAAGTGCAGATGCACAGATGAACTGCTGTTACAGGCATACAATTCTACAGTATGTTTTGGTCGTGTTTCTAATTCTTTGGTGCACATGCTTGTGCACTTCTCCCTGAGTACAACATCATCTGTGTTGGATCTGACTGAACTTGCGTTGCAGGTGATGGGTGTCATTGCCAACCACTGCAGCACAGCTTTGAGCACTCTAGTGCAAGCATGGTGCCAGGTTTGGTTGGCCCAGTCCCCTTTGCCAGACGTCTGATGGAACAACTTGAGACGGCTGCCGCTAGTACCTGGTCGAATCTTCAGACTGGCGGCTCAGAAAGCTCTGGATCGGCATCCAGACCCCTGTGACCCTTGTTGCTCACTATCAAAATGTTGTTGCAAAACCTACATTTAAGCCTCCTCATCAGTTTCCCAATGTGGGACTTTTCCTCATTTCCTTATGTCAAGCACCATTTGAGCCTATATTGGACAGCGAAGCATGTGAGTGAGTTTCACGCATTATCAGTGAGTGCTCCCTGTTTACGCTGGGGGCTTGGATTTCAGTAATGTTTCATTGTGGCCCAATCCAACATTTTTACCCAAGAAATTGTCACCACAATTTATGAATCAGCCCATTGTGTTGGCTGCTCTGCCATCAGATCAGGCTGGCATGAGGGTTGAGCTATGTCCAGTTAGGTCTTTGAGAGTTTACATTGACAGGACAGCAGCCTGGCACAAGACTGACCAATTGTTTGTTTGCTTTAGTGATGCACGCAAAGGGTCTGCACTCTCCAAGCAGAGGATAGCACACTGGGTGACGCAGGTAATTTCTCATGCATACGAGTCTTCAGGGCGTCCTGTACACTAATATGTTCACTGTCACTCTATGCATGCTTTTGCAACATCTTAGGCAGCGCTCAGAGGTGAATCGCTTTCTGAAATTTGTGCAGCAGCAACATGGGCTTCAGCCTGCAATTCTTCTTGTGTCTACAGATGAATGTGACTCCCCTGCCAGCAGTGTGTGCTACTGTGCTCTCTACCTGCACTAATGCATCGCAAGGTGATTCCTCGTGACTGCGTAGGTATTTGTCTTCCACTAGTGCTTTCAGTTCTGCCTCTGGTGGTCTAGAACGAAAGGAAATAGAAAGCTGGTTACGAATGTAACTGTGGTTCTATGACTGAGTGGAAGACCACCAGAGTCTCTTGTCACTCGGAATTCACAAGAATTATCTAGAGATCGAGCTGATGTGTTCAGGGGTTTATATACCTGAAGACATGTCATGCGTCACAGGGTGACAACTCTCTAATTCCATTCTCGGTCAAAGCGCAGGAGTTTTCCTCTAGTGCTTTCAGTTCTGCCTCTGGCGGTCTTCCACTCAGTCATAGAATCACAGTTACATTCGTAACCAGCATTTTCAGATATTAATATTTTAAAACAAAACTGCTTCTCTGCTTATTTTTATATTTTATTTTAAGAACTAATATGAAAGATTATGTCAAACTACTTAAAGTGGCAATTTTTTTATGACAAGCTACCTATTTTGTACAATATTATTTATTTATTAGATTTTTTTTAACATTATTTTGTACTTTATTAAAATATCTGGACCTACAGGGATTGAACCTGCTAGACATTTGTGACAAGCCACATTAATCAAAATAAATGTAAATTCAGGAATTGAAAACAGTGACATTATGTATTTTATGTCTTCTGAGAAAGTGTGCATGCACAAACAAACACCAGAGTGTGACACAATCTTCTTAACATTCATTCTTTAGAAAATATTTTGAGAATATTTATTATAAAAATATAAATGTTTCCACTACAAATCATTTTACATTAGTAGACAAGGCCATCTACACACTCACACACATACACACACATCAAGCTAAAGATGAGGAACGGGGTGCATAAACAGTATTGCTCTTCAAAATGTCGTGTCAAGAAATTAAACTAAAAAAAAAAAAAACACTTATAAGGTTGAAACATAAACGTGTCATAGCTTTGTGAATGCTACGAACAGAACAAAAAAAAAAAAAACAACAACACTTTATGGTTTGTTGTTAAGAAATAAATAAGTCATTATAATTGTTTTTATGTAAAAACAAATATAATACAAAAGAAATATATATTATACAAAAGAGTAGTTTTATAAAGGATGCATTGATATTTTGTTCATTCTTTTATACATACATACATACAGACAGACATTTGTACAAAGGGATGGCCAGGTAAATGATAGTACCACTAGAGTCACCATTGCTATCATCACAGGTCCAGTTCACATATGTACATGTTAACAGTAGGGGGAAAGCAACATTTACACGCAAAATGACAAGGGGATGGAGGAATAATGGACAGTTCCTTCATTAAGTAGTGCAGTACAAGGTCAAACTGTTGTCTGCACCATGACAATTCTTCTCATATCTGTGCAGATTTTAGTGTAGATGTCTAAAGAAAATGTTCAGATGTTGACAAGTTATATTCAGCCTCAAACAAATACACGATCTGAAGCATTAGTTATTACCTTTCACCCTTGTATTTCAAGAGCTGATGGGTGTGCGTCCTGAATGTTCATGGTGATGACAGATCACTTGCCAGTGTCCTTTAAGAATACCCCTCTATTTCCAAAACCTCTATTTTTAACTTCACTGCAGTAAATTATAGAGTGGCTAATAGCATACTACTGTACCACTCCTACTATTTCTGTAGTATACAGTATGTATTCAGCATACAGTTTGTGATTTTTCTGTATACACAGAATACCCGGTTGACCTACTATTATCAGCCAAATGTGCAGCATACAACAAATCATAATGTTATTACATGCATATATCAAACTTCTTATTTTCCTAGATGATAATTGGACACACTTGCTAAAATAGACATACAACGTAATGAGGTCATGTGACAAAAATTGTGTGTGTATGTGTGTGTGTGTATATGTGTGTGTATATATATATATATATATATATATATATATATATATCGTTTCTCCTATATATACAGTATATCACATATATAGGCAGTATACTGCACAGTAATCAGTAAGCTAGTATTCCATTTCAAACATAGTCCATGTCCATTTTTGTGGATGAGCATATCCACAGAATAATGTCATGTGATGTTGCTGCAATGTCTGAGGTTTTGTTAAAAAACAAAAGTCTTCAATTCATTATGATTTACTGACTGCTACTCATTCTAGTAAACAGTTTTTTATATTACATATTGTTTTTTATTTTATTTGATAATTAATTTATATATTACATTTGAGCATAGTGATACAAACAAAAATATGTCATGGGCTACATTAACAGTTAAAAATAAAGAATGGCAAGTTCACCCATCTCCTCCTACCCTGTCCCCTGATTCTTGCGAATGGCTCTCTGCACTTGCAGATTAATGGTTTATCAAATATACGTTTCCAATCAAAAGTTTGGACACATCAACACATTTTAGAATGATAAAGTCATGATCAAATAACACAGATGGAAGTCAGGGAATTATGTAGTGACCAAACAATGTTAAACAATCGTATCTTACGCGGTGTTCACGTCATGTCAGAATTACTGTTATTACGAGATGGCAACTCGGAAATTCTACTCTGAGTTGTTCACATCCTCGGACCTCGGAAGTTATTTGTTTTCTAATGCAACACTCATAATGGTAAAACAGCTTTGTTGTTAATACTGTAATAAAACAATGCTCACTTCAATAATTCATCTACTGCATGACTGACCCTATGTGTTTACTTCTTTTAACTGTTGAGGCTGCTGCCATATTGGTTCTAGTTGGAGATTTCATAGAATTCCTAGTATACAACATGTAATTATGAGTTCTACGAAGATGTGAATGTTTTTTCACAGGTCAGAATTTCGTAATTATGGTAATTTGGACATGACGTGAAAGCACCAGTATATACTTTCTCTAGATAATAGCTTTGCACACTCCGGGCATTCTCTCAACCAGCTTCATGAGGTTGCTTCATGGCCTACATATATACAGTCAGTTGTGTCAAAATGTATGACTGGTAGTGTATATTCTTATGTGTCACCCATACAAGCATTAGCAGATTGCTCTAACAGTAGCCAGCAGTATTATATGTTCACTGAATAAATTATCCTGCTGTTCTTCTGAGGAATATTTGAATTAAAGGGGGCTTTTATTTATGGGCAGGCAGCTTTTCTACAAGTGGCCCAAAATAGCCAAAAAGCAATAGCTATTGCCTCTTTGAAGTGCTACCTTCCAAAAGGAAGACTTATGCTTTTGCAAAGTTTTCTTTTTCCTGAAGTCATTTTAATGCTCCCCTGCCACATGTTAAGAGCTCATAGTTAAATCAATTGGATTGGACCGGCTTCCACCTTTCTGCTGTCTCCAAGATCCATGTGGCATGGAGATCCAGTAGGAGTAGACAGGAGTGTCTGCACTCATTCCCCTCTCTTGTGTCTCCGCAATAAGGCATTATGTCAATAGCTGGGCAACACGCTCTTCATCTTTGCATCTTGTGCCCATAGCGCTGGGAAGACATGATCATTCTCCAGGAAGGTTGTTCTACTCTGCACATGTTTTCAAGCATTGTAGTTTGAAAACAAGTACTTCTTCTCATTTATTATCTCTTTCCTGTCTGTTAAAGCCAAAGCAGCATCAGTCTCTTATAAGTATCTCTCTCCATTTGTCCTTTTCAAATTTTACACAGGAACGGGACCGGTCTTTGTGTGTGTTTCAAGTGTTAGGCTGCTCACAATGTTCTTCTGAGGTCCAACGATCATCACTCCAACTTTCTTGAAGTCCCTGAGAGCCAGAGAGAGAGAGAGAGAGAGAGAGAGAGAGAGAGAGAGAGAGAGAGAGAGAGAGAGAGAGAGAGAGTGTGTGTGTATGGGTAATATAGCACTCACAGTTTGACATATTGTGACATTAATGACAAGCCTGCAGAGTTGCTCAGCCTCAGACTGCTTGTGTCAGTCATGCAGGATGTAGGAGTATTCCAGTAGGATACTGTTCTGTATAGACACACAATAAACTGAGGAGCTGCTCTCAGGACTCATAACAGACTTTGTCTCTGTTCCAAAACCTAGTGAACTGCTTCACTGTCTACTAACTACAAAGACAGTTGCCTCCCAAAGCAGCATCCTAACTCAAATGGAACCTCGATTTTGTAAGCGATTTTTAATGCTCTGCATAGACATCAACTCTATGCGTCATGCAAATAGCACTACTCGTGTAAAGCACACAGGAATCTTGACTCAGTTGATTTCAATTCACTGATCCACCTTTTTCCTGAACGCAGATGTGTTCCATGATTCAACTGTTATAATCTTAACGGGCAATGTGATGTTCAAAGTATTACATTAGTAAAAATTGCCAAAAAAAAAAAAAAAAAAAAAAAAAAACAACATTTGGCTCTTTAGTGTCGATACTTCACAGAGTCCAGATGACGTTTTTTTTTTTTTTTTTTTGACAGTGTCTCACATGAGTGGGTAGAAGCGATGATCTGAGGTAGTTATGTTGATATCATTAACTAATTTGGGTTGTTATTACAGCAAACAATGCACAAGATGAGCCTGAAATTCATTTTACTCCAAAACAAACTTAAATGGTTGTTGTTCTCCATCTGGAGCTGTCGTTTCGGTAGTTTTCACATTGCGTCTCGAGACCAGAAACAAAAAACAAGCAATTTAAATCACAATGGCACCACCATGGGTTGTTCAGGAAATCTGTGGATGCAGTTGGATAAAGAGTAGACATGTTTACTAGCAAGCAGTGGCACAGAGTAGGGCTAGGTAAAAATATGATTATACGATTTTTTTCATTTTAATAGTTACAATATCGATTCTTAAAATCCTAAGATTGATCTATGCGCAACACTCTACAATGCGAGTAAATCACTTGCATATTCGACAAATTTTTGCCCAATGCAACTAAAAATGTCTGTGATTAGCCACTGCCTGATACATTTTTAGATTTCACTCACCAGTGACTGACTAGTATTTTGGCGAAGAAATTCAGCACTAATATCTTTTCACTGCGTGTTGTGAGTAAAAGTTTGGTTTGACTCGTTCTGTGTAATTTGTGTCCAAAGTCAAGATCAATGCAATCCATTTGTCACTGAATAATGTCCAGTGAATAAGCCAATCGACTCCACTCTTGATAATACGCATTCAACCAAAACACTTCTGTGTGACACTCGCTGAACTGCCACTATTCTTAAAGAGCCAGTACCGTTTTAGCATGTTCTTCAAATCAGAGTAAATTCTTAAAAATAGTACATTTTATGCATGCAATGAAAAACTAATGATAAAAAATGTTAAATACATTTATTAATATAATGATTATAATATAGTTATTAAAATTTATAATGTACCTAGTTCCCCTGTATAATTAAAAGCATTAGCTAAGAGAATTTCTTTCATATGTAAGCAACATGGACATTATAACTAAAACATACCCATATGAATCGAAGTCAAATTGAAATCGAATCTAAATCGAATTGGGAAATAATACCCAGAACAAGCACAGAAACACAGCATCCTCAGTTTAATCGCTGTAAGTGTGAAAGGCGCTTTAAAATTTGGTGAAAGAGGGTATCTTAGAAGGCAGAATTCCTTTTGTGTCGAGGGTGCACCTCTGATGCCTTAAAATGCTGCCTATGTAGCTAGGTTTTGGAACAAAGCTTTTGGGTTTTAACTTTTAAAAAAGAAGCTGATTTACAGCTTCCTGAGATGATAAAACGGAGCAGCTGCTCTATTTACTGAGTTGGTTATTTCAACTGTAATTTGAAGGGAACAGCACTGTCAGGGTTACACCGCAGGGAAAAAGAACGACATTTTTCATTTAATGAGATCCATGCAACAGCTGACAGAAGCTTGCATTATTTACAGCCATGAATAGAGTCTCCAAACTTACCATATGGATGAGCTCATCCCATGCTCACATATCAAAACAATCATTTAGTTTTTCAGGAGCTTATGTACAGGGGAGTTCTTTATGATGGTATTGCATTTCACACAATAACAAAACAAATTAGATTTTCTTAATAATGTCAGATCAGGTTATGCAAAAGCTGTGCCTTTATCTTGAACATCATTAGAGCATATTAGTGCAAGCTAGGTTATGGTCGGGGTTGTGCACCATTCCGAATAGAATTGAGAATGCCTTTTAAATTCCAATTCAACTCTTGAATTTGAATTGAGGAAACAAACATGATTCAGAATTGAAATTCAAATTGGAATTTAAGGAAGTAGAGCTACAATGGAATAAATAAAAAAATAAATAAACTAATGTAAATGTAGTTTTAAATAATACATTTAATTTACCAATATGAATTTTAAATAAACATGTTATCATATACACAACGTTTTTTTTTTTTTTTTTTTTCAGAAACACTAGATGATTTAATGATTTAATATGATAATAAAACAATACTTTTTGATATAATAATCAATGTTTGAAAAAGCACCTACTCTATTGTATTTAATGCATATACAGCATATTTCATTATATTTGATAAATTGACTTTCATTTTATGGACTTCCAGTTGAAGAATGTATTCCCAAAATGCTCAAATTTACATCACATTTTGATGTCTATATATATATATATATATATATATATATATATATATATATATATATATATATATATATATATATATATATATTTTTTTTTTTTTTTTTTTTTGCAGTGCTGTATGGCAAAATATCAGGGATTAAATAGGCAAAACATTTCAAAATATTTATGTTATTATTTATGTTTTGTTATTAATGACATTTTTCTTTTGTGTGAAAATTTCTTTTAATTGCAATTCGGTAAATTTCTCTTCCTGTCATTCCAATATAAATTCCAATTCGACATCCTATAAGGCGGATCCAATACAATTCTTAAATTCTGAAGTTTGCCCAACCCTGGTTACAGTAAAACCTAGGTTAGCCTATACACACCTCAGGCAATTAGCTTTGTTAGGAACACTTCTAAAATGTGCAGCAGCGATTGAGTCCTAGTGCAAGTGGATGTAGGTTCAAGCAAGGGCTTTAGGGAGCAGTTAGCATGAGCAAAGCTACGATCAAAACCCACCATCCAGTCAATAAGCTTTAAAGTGTTGTAATTCCCATAGACGGCTCCCACTCAGGACAAGTGGCTGCTGGCCTTACTTCAGTCAGACAGATTCTATGGGCAGAATAAAGCTTTAAATCCACTGACACAGGCTGTTTATCGTCAATGCACTGCTTATGCACTGACATCAACAAAAAACTGCTCACAATGTCAATCAAGAAAGGCCTGAAACTTGTCTTTGTGACAAACGTTTGTGTTTGATCTGCTATATAGAGCACTTTTATGTAGAGACAAGCAAACTCAAGCTACAATAAGATAGATAACTAATTCAATGTTTCTTTGGAAAGGTATTTCGTCTGTAACGTTAATTAAAATGCTAAGATACACAGTGGGCAGATTGCAAACAGATGAAATAATAGTAACCGCTATGCCATCTGAACACCAGTAAAATAAGAGTGCAAATTGGTTTCCGGTGTTTCTCAATCGGAAGGCTGCAGCCTAGTTAGGCTGGATATCTCGTCTGCTATGTCATCAAGCACGTCGAAGGCCATCTCAATTGTGAGGACCCTTGGAAGGCAGCCTCATTTCGCAGCCGTCGTTCGCCATGTTTTGGAGAATGCATAAAGTGCATCCTTCACAGCCTTCAAACACCCACAATCCCTTTCACATGCCCAATTTATTAAAAAAAAATATTGGAAAACAAGTCCTTCAGTGTGATATTGCACAACTGTGCACTGTTCTGGTTTCTTCCTCCATATCAACAAAGAACTTGTACAGGATCAGCACAATTTCCACATATGTTTTCATAGATGCCACTTGTTCTCTCTTCAAGGTTTTTGTGCCGTGACCGCAGAGGCGGAAACCTTTATGATGTAGCCATGCGCACTTACTAGACCTTCTCATTCTAGCGCTGAATGCTGAAGAGGAACATAGCCTACAGCCTCAGAAGGACTGGTCTAGGAAGGACACAGCCTAACTAGGATGCAGCATTCTGATTGAGAAGCACCCTTTGAAATGACATTCTGTTTGTTGGTAACTATGGTAGCACATCATGCAGCAGAGTGTATTTATAATAGAGTACAACAGTACCCACCCACTTTTTCTGTCGTCTTGGCTCCAAAAGTATTTTTCCCATTCATTTCTTCCATAGACTTTTCATAAAATTCTCCATTAAAGAGTTGTAAAGCATGAACCAAACCAACCAGCTCAGATGTGAATCACAACATTACAGACTTTGTTTTAAGGCAAAAAAGTATTTGAAATTCTGACAAAAAAACAAAAGGTACAAGTCTGTGTACCTACTGTCTTTCATGAAGGCATGGACTACAATCCCATGAAGCACTGCAAATAACATTCACATACAGTGTAAAACTATGGAAATATATAAAACTATTGATTTTAGGTTATTGATTATAAGCATAGAAATAATCGTTCTGTATTTTCTTAAGTCGGATTTTTATATATGTGCTTAAAAAATGCAAAACATTTTGATGGAAACCTAGCTACTGCTGGTAAGTACAGATTTGGTGCTATAAGGCTGGTGTGGTTTTGTTTTGTTGCTGGTTTATGCTGGTTTGATGCTGATAACTACTAGTAAGTAATGATTTGGTTCTGTTTTTAGACCTATAAGGCTATTGTGATTTTGTTTTGTTGCTGGTGTATGCTGGTTTGATGCTGATAACTGCTGGTAAGTAATGATTTGGTGCTGTTTTCAGACCTATAAGGCTGGTGTGGTTTTGCTTTGGTGCTGGTGTATAATGGATAGTGATGGTTCGATGATGGTCTAGGTGGTGTATGCTGTTCACCAGCAAAACTTATTGAAGCTTGTCAATCTTGCATGCTCGCACTGGTAAGTCTGCTTCACCAGAGTGATCTTGCTGGTTCAGTGAGTGAGACAGCAAATGAGCTTAACTACTTGTTAAGCTTAATAGTACTTGTTGATTAAGTAGCTTAAGTAGCTAATCAGGCAAGGTAACTGTAGTTAAACAGCCTGGTGGGACAAATGCTTGTCTTTTTAGCAGGGTATATATAAAATAAATCATATTTCCCTTCAAAATACACAGAAATCTGCTATTATTATTTCAAATATGTGGTCAGCCAAAGAATAGTTCTGTCCACTCCCTACAAAAGGCCAAATGCTGCAGAGACAAACTGCATCTTAAATAACTCAATCTGGGTCATGGGTGAGGGGCGCGATTTGCATGTGATTATTTACGCTGACATCTGAACAAAATATAAGCACAAGCTATCTTAATTACAGACTGCTCAGTGTTTAGATGCTTAGTCCTCTGGGTAGAATGCAGCACAGTACCGCCACTGTTCCGAGACTGCTCCTTTGATCATTTTGAAGTTATGAATGTCAAGTTATTTACATTTTAAAATACCTCATCATTCGAATGGAAAAGGGGTCTCGGGAGATGCTAACCAGGCAGGGGATGGATCCTAATCAACATCTACAAAGCCTTTCCCATAAACTCAGATCCACATTGTGGAGCAGAACAGGGTCTTTATTATTAGAAATTTGTTTGACTCAACTGAGAGATGAACTAGAGGGATGTACCCAATTCAACCCTTTAGATCAGTTCCAAAGAATGGGGATTATGGGAGGACAGCACTTTTATTTTTGGCAAGAGCTTTACTTTGCATTTGTCACACTACAGTTGAAGAAAGTGTTATTAAAGCACTGTCATTGGAGATGAATAGGCTAGAAGAGGTAATAGCCACCTTTATAGTATTATTGAAAGCTGGGCTTCATTTACTTGAAAACGATCTGTAAATAAATTTGTCATTGTTTCCAGCATTGGTTGACTTCAAGACAGATTTAGGCTAATGCCTTTAGATTATATCTTCTCTGTTGCCATGGACACTAAAGTACTTTTATTTGCATAACAGGAAGTGGGTATAGTGTGCTACATAATAAAAGCAACCCTTCAGCTAAGAGATACAACAATTGTAACTGAAGGAAGTAAGGGCTCTTTCTGGACTGTTCTACACACAAAGGTATTAAATAGTTTCAGACTTGAAAAATACTGATATGTTGTAAGACTAATTTTATGATACATTTATAGTGCTTTTATTCATTTTGGTACTAGACAACCCAAGTTCTTATTTACTTCCTATTTTACTTTTACTTTAGAAAATTCACAATTTGTGTTGCTCAGAAGAAAGAAAGCCATAGGGGTTTGGAATGAGGGTTTGTAAATGATGAAAGAATTTTCATTTTTGAGTGAACTATTCAGAAAAAGATTAACTTTTATAATAATATAAAAACCTGAGAGACATCTTACTCTGCTGAGGTTTTGGCCAGTGTATCACAGAAGCTGTAACTGACCCCACTGAACACTTCTTTACAAGGCAACGTCCTCGCACTCTCCAGCCAATCACCCATTGAATGAAAGGAAGTTATGTCACTGCTGTTCCTGTCCAGAAGCATGTTCACTGGTCTGGGAAGACATGAAAACACATAAAGGGAGTAATGTTAGTTGTATAATTGTATAAATACAATACAACAAAGCAATATTTTGATAGCGCCACAGTGCCACACTTTCTAGAGGAATCAAGCTACAGTATGAATGTCTTACTTGAAGATATCTCTACATATTAGCAGAATAAAGTATCAACTGCAGTACCCCTTGAAAAAATTATTCACAAAAACCTTTTATGAGAACACACTCCACGACTGGTCCTCTAACCTGCTGACTATGAGAACACACCACACTGAAGATGTGGTCACCTGCAATTCCCATAACATTTGATGAATGTCATTATGGAGAAAACAAGCTTATAAAAGTGCATGCCTTCAAATCCTGCCTCCAAGGTCCCCATTAAGAAATACCTGCAGAGAAGTGGGACTGATTCTCTCCATCTGTGTTATGGCAAGCATTCTCCAGGAAGAAGCCAGTACATTTAGGAATGTTTATTTGAATACACAGACTCTCTATTTATAATGACTTTCCATTGTTCACATTCCAATGCTTAAGTCCATTGTTTAGTGGGTAAAAGGCTGACCCATGAACAAAAACCTTTATAACACAAAAAATTATATAGTAATAAAAATAAAAATATATACTGTATATATTATATATATATATATATATATATATATATATATATATATATATATATATATATATATATATATACACAGATCAGCCACAACATTAAAACCACCTGACTAATATTGTGAAGGTCCCCCTCGTGCCGCCAAAACAGCGCCAACCCGCATCTCAGAATAGCATTCTGAGATGATATTCTTCTCACCACAATTGTACATAGCAGTTATCTGAGTTACTGTAGACTTTGTCTGTTCGAACCAGTCTGGCCATTCTCTGTTGACCTCTCTCATCAACAAGGTATTTCTGCCACAGAACTGCCACTCACTGGATGTTTTTGGCACCATTCTGAGTAAATTCTAGAGACTGTTGTGCATGAAAATCCCAGGAGATCAGCAGTTATAGAAATTCTCAAACCAGCCCATCTGGCACCAACAATCATGCCACGGTCCAAATCACTGAGATCACATTTTTTCCCCATTCTGATGGTTGGTGTGAACATTAACCAAAGCTCCTGACCCGTATCTGCTTGATTTTATGCACTGCACTGCTCCCACACAATTGGCTGATTAGATAATCGCATGGATGATTGTTGGTGCAAGACGGGCTGGTTTAAGTATTTCTGTAACTGCTGATCTCCTGGGATTCACACACAACAGTTTCGAGTATTTACTCTGAATGGTGCCAAAAACAAACAAAAAAAAGGCACAGTTCTGCGGATGGAAAAGCCTTGTTGATGAGAGAGGTCAATGGAGAATGGCCAGAATGGTTCAAACTGACAAAGTCTATGGTAACTCAGATAACCACTCTGTGCAATTGTGGTGAGAAGAATATAATCTCAGAATGCTATTGTGAGATGTGGTTTGGCACTGTTTTGGCAACATGAGGGGGACCTACACAATATTAGGCAGGTGGTTTTAATGTTATGGCTGATTGGTGTATATAGAAATAAATTGTTTTATGTGGTTCTCTTACCTGTTGATAGTCTCATGACTTTATATAATGACTTCAGATAATATTATAAATCATTATTTCATAAATATCAGAGATGATATAAAAACTAACATCTGAATTCCACAACTGAGGCAAGAACACCTGATCAGAACCAGAAGAACAGACGGAAATGAGATTACAATTCCTGTGGGGACTATGCTATTTATATTCATGTAAATAAATATTATAATACCAGAATGTCCAGAACCACATGTTCCCTGTGCTCTATTACAGCTAAAAGATGCTGAATGGATCCAAGGTACTAGGCAAAGGCCATCAGTAAGTGCTGACACAGCTCATTGAATAGAGCTGTCTGTAAGTACTATGCTGATGCACTGAATATCTTTGAATATATTTTCCCAATGTAAGAAAGGAGTGACTGAAATTTATTTTTAGTATGATCACTAATCATCTTCACAGTTTGATCGGCACATTTCAACTCAGATGGCTTTATGAATTTGCCACAATGTAACACAGGCTATGCAAAGAGGTTGTTATAGTAGGATGGGACAATGCAAACTATATTAGACTGTACATCAAAATCGCAGCTCGGAAATAAGTGCAGCAAAATGCTGTATCTCATTTCACATGTTAACAGGACTTTTACATAAGTCTTAAAAGTACAGCAGCAAAAAAATAAAAAAAAAATAAAATAAAAATGTAACCTGGAAATATTTGGTGTGTGGCTTTTTTTTTTTTTTTTTTTTTTTGTATACTAAATTATCAATTATCAACAAAACTCACAAGATGGACCAGAAACAAGCAGTTGACCAGAAGAAAACTCTTTGTTGTTGGGTGTAAAAGAGATAGCTCAAAGCCTGGTGTATGCATACTGCATCTGCATCGACTGCTGGCGTCAGAGATCTGAGGAGCACAACAGGCCAGAGGGAGAGGAAGAGATAGGTAAACACTCCAGCTCTCTTTTCTTTTGTGTTCCCCTCTCCCCTCTGGTGTAGGGACCTCTAAATATCCGAGGCTGTTTAGTATCATGTTTTTAAAGTTCTCTTGGGATGGGAGAGGATGGAGGACATTCCTAACGGAGAGACATTTGGGAGGCTTTGTCACGGACAAGAATGCATCTCTTGCTGAGAGAAGGTTCTGGGATTGTGCATCTTCTATCGTCCTGGGAAAGCCTGCATTTTACTTCTAAGCATCTGTACACCATCTTTTCAATATAAGGCCCTTATCCATCAGGTGTCCGTGCTGGTGCCAGTGCCTAATCTGAAACCGTTCAGGAGTACATTTCCCATACAACAATGTAACTCACTGCTTAACCACCATAGTACGATGCATTGCTGTAGAAATTAACCAGCTAGTCAAGACTCTTTCCCGACACCATAGTAACTATGTCACACATCCATCGTTTGAACCATGTTGGTTGAACTGTCATCAATGTCGTTACTCAGGGGGTGAAGTAATAACTTCCGCAAATATATACATTATAATAGCTCATTTACGGGTACACCAAAAAGCTGTTTAATGTGAGAAAGCTGCTGAAGGCACGTAAGCGGCATGCACTTTGTAATGCGACAGATGCATTGCGCTGCAATAGTGTGAGTTCCTTCTACATTAGACTTCTGTGTTCCCTTGACACACTTGAGCATATATACGGACATGCGCACTCTTCAAAAACATATTAACACCTGAAAGTTGCATTAAATGCAGCTTGTGATTGCATTTGGATGTTAAAAGATTGTAATGCAGCATGATTGTTTGTGAGCAGGTTATGTAGCAATGTAGGACTTTTCTTCAGCTCTAAATTCAGTGGGAATGCAGACCACTACTGAGAGAGGAAATGGGGTATTAGAGGGGTCTGGCCTTTAGACCTAGGGTCCATCCATGAGAATGGCCTGAGTGCCACCCCATTAGCATGTGGGGCATGCAGATAAATGAGGTGCGAGGGCTTGGATGCAGCTGTGGCTTAAATCTAGCGGCAGCAGCGGCACCTCTGAGTGCACCTCACCCTGAGAGCCATAAATCTCCTCTGGACCCATTGCTGGTCGCCTGTTCGAGCCATATTAAAAGCCAATCAGGGAAATTACATGCAAACTCCCTGGGACCCATTTTCACTTTCTTAAGAAACCATTAGTCACGTTACATACTTCATAATAATACAGCTCCTGGATATACCGCTCACATCCACAGCACATGGGGCGTCTTGTGCCAGATGAACCCTCTGTTGGGTTGAGCTTTATTGCAACAAAGAGAGGAAAACGTGTGGGATAGGCATTGTGCAAGCTCTAAAATCAAAGCTGGGAATGTGAATGCACTGTTTGGTAGCCTTGAGATGAGGAAAATCCTTACACAAATATAATATTTTGAATAAAATTTGTACTGCATCCTGTATACTGGAGAAACAGGATGTGAGCAAATGTTTATCACTAACATAAACAGCAAACATTGTCTGCATGAGGACTGTTACTGCAAACTGGTTCCAAAAACAACTGATTAATCTAGAAAAATAATCTGCAGAATATATTAAGGTCTCGTGTACATCTCAGTCATACAGTAACTGCATGTGGCTTGTCTCAGCCTCAGATGGACTGCCTACAGTCCATTCAACACATAAAATAACACAAACTGTAGTTAGTCGCTTTACATGTCAATCACAAGGTCTTTTCCTGTCTAAATGTGGTTGTTGGGCAGAATAAACTGCAAAGAGTATGTGTATGAGTCCTAGTACTGTATGTGGCCAGCTGTAGGAGTGTGTGATGAATCTGGACCTGAGAGGAAGACTCAATTTAAACTTAAGGAGGAAGGGAACATTTCCTCTCATTAAGGACCATGAGAAGATGATCTGGACGTGACTTGAAGCAATGACTGTGACCTACCTAGACGCAGTGCTGGCCGTGATCTTCAGAGTACTAGGGTTGCGAATGAGCTTGTCCAGGATGCTGACTATGTGCTCAAACTTCGGCCGATTGTTTCGGTCTTTCTGCCAGCAGTCCAGCATCAGCTGGTAAAGGGTGGCTGGACACTCCATGGGTGGTGGGAGACGGTAGCCCTCATCCACTGCTTTAATCACCTAAAAAACACATAACAATATATTGTCAAGCTGCAATCCGATCTAAAGGATAGATCACTCAAAAATTAAAATAATTTTCTTATGTCATCCAGACCCTGTATTTTGTAACTTCGTTTCTGAAACACACAATGAGATGATGGGTGAGAATGTCTCAGCTGCTGTTTTCCATATAAGGAAATAAACCTGACCGATAGTGTGGAAAAAGCAAATGCGACAAGAAAAGCACATTTTCCAAAGCAACTACATCATTTCATGTCACTTCCATGACACTATTTTGTCTCAAGTGTCAGCTTACATGTTTGGCTGGGCTCGAACCATGGTCTGCTGTTTTCAAAGTGCAACACTATTAGGTGAGCTACCGCGAAAGCTAATCACATTGGGATAAGTGTGTAAATGTAGATGGGTATGTAATACAATGTGTTGTTTTTCAAATTATGAGTTCAAATTATCATAACATAGCAGTGTGTGAGTAATAGAGCAAAAAATTAGTGTTTATAAAGTCATAATCAGCCATTGTACTCATGATTTGTGTGAAAGTGAATAAACGCACAGTTGTTGTAGCACGTTTAGAGTTAATTTCACCAGGAAACTGCAGTAAAATGTAGAACTCAGCACATAGTCAGTTTGCAAAAATGTAGTTATAGGAACATTCATTCTATGAGACTAGCTTGCTTCTGAAGCATACAATAGCTTAGTGTAAGGAACAGACCAAAATGTAAGTCGATATTTACAAATAATCTTCTCCTCCCTCAAAGCTCTCAAATTGCACTTGCACTTGTGTTCAGTTAAAATGACACCTTTAGATGCATCACAGTAGGTCTGGTATAACTGATGCCAGAAATCATTGATTCTCACGTCTTGTGACCAATTGCGATCTGAAAATGTAAAACAATGCGAATGCTAATGATATTTGAGAGCTATGGCACAGGGGAGGATTATCAGTGAACAATGCCTTTAAAGTCAGAAGAATTGGAATATTGCATGCATGGACTACTCTTTTTTTACTCTCATGGTGCTTTTTTTTCCTTTTAGAGACTGACAGCATAAATCACCACCCACCTTACTTGTATGAACAACAGAAGCTCTGACATTCTGCCTGAGATCTCCTTTTGTCTTTTTTTGGGGGGGGGGGGGGGGTGAAATATTCCTAAAAACATGAAGCACTGCAGTTTACTGAATAATTTCCTGTCTTTTTGAGCTCTCAGGATATACTAATTCATCAGTGGTCATGCAACTGTCAGCATCAAGTGTAATAAAACAAAAATAAAGCACTTCCGTCCATGCAACAACATGAAATCAATTGACTCATAAGTGCACCTGAACTGTTATTCCCCTTTTCCCCTAGTGCTTTTCATCACTTGATCGTCAGTTCTGCCGCAATCCAGTTAAAACAAACTCTCAGGGCCTTATTTGCTGTGAAATGACTGAACTATAGCACTTAGGCCACTGCTCTGGATCAGTGCAAAAGAACTTACAACAAATGCCAACACAACAAGACTTCATAACAAGGTACTGCACATTTACCACATTTCCACACATGGTTCCTGCTCTTTTCTGTCTGTAAAACCTACAGCACTGTAGTTTCTCTTTGTATGTGAATCTAAGTATGCTCAGGTAGCAGCTGTCTTTGAGGAGATAGTCTTCAACCTTACTTTTACACCAGCATGTATTTCTATGCTTTTTTTTTATTTTATTTTTTTAGGTGGTGCTACTTTTAGTGAAACTGGCTGACCAAGGAAAAGCATGCTGGTTAAACTAGTTGAAAGAATAGAGCTGCATAAAGATAAAAAAAATTATTAAAAATAAAATCACATTTTGTGTTCCACAGAATAAATATTTGTCGTTGAACTTTTCCTTAAAGAATCATGGTGGGGACACCAGAACACCGGAACATCGCATTCTGGAGCCCAAAACTCACAAAACAAAACATATGCTGGTGATATGCTGCCATTCATTTTTTTTTTTAAGTAAAATGCTATAATTGCTTTGCTGACAGCCACTTTACTCACATCCTGATTGGACATCTCCCAATAAGGTCTCTCTCCATAAGACATGACCTCCCATAGCACAATCCCATAACTCCATACGTCACTGGCCGAGGTGAACTTGCGATAGGCGATGGCCTCTGGCGCAGTCCATCGGATTGGAATTTTACCACCCTGCAAACAAACAAAATTCAAAATCTGTCAAGGATACACCTTTTTTCAGATAATTTGGCCATCTGTGTCAATATCAAACACACATTTTAACTGTCAGTGGAATCACAAGCTCTTACTATAAATGTAATTAGCCAAATCATGTAATCTGCATGTATTGCCGTTTTTATAACAGGCCATATGTAAGGTGTCAACGCTGGCGGCGGGGGGAATTAAATTAAATTATCAGCTTGACGTAAGCTCTCAGGTGGTGCATTAGTATTTGTTTGTGTTTAAAGTGGAACTGACTGTTAATGTGAGTGTGGTTTAGACACAGGCTCTTACTGTAGCCACTGGCTCACGGGACACCCCCTGTTGCATTGTTATAAGCCAATTATGTTTGGATTTGCCTATCTAGATTGTTTTTAACATTGCAAAGATATAAGCAGCATACTGATGAGTTCACAGACTTGTCTTGCAAATAAAGGCAGTCTAAATGCACTGTATTTACACAGGAATCACAATCTCGGGAAACAATGCATCACATGCTTGAATGTGGATTCCCATTCAAAGAGATTAGAATCTCTATTGCCGAATCACTTAGGTCTCATTTACATCACCATTAATGGTCGACCAATCTGAGTTTTTATTAGCCAATACCTATATCTCAAAATGATCACATGGGATATCATTTCCGAATTTTGCTTTTGAATGTTCATGTAGGCCTTCCTTGAAATCGACCCCATTCAGCCAAATTAATGACAAGCGTCTGCCCCCATCAGACATTTTTTCATCAATTCAGATGTGTCATCTTTTCTCTCTAGCACTACTGATAGCATATTTCACGAGCAACGTTTAAAACATGGAAACCAGGAAGTAATTGTATGCATACTTTAAACTATGGTGATCACGATTCTGAGGTTCCATTTTCATACAACAATTACATTTTGGCCATTTTTATGGTTGGGATTTGGGTTAGGTGGTAGAGTTAATAAAATCTTCAATTCATGTTGACTGTATTACATAATTTACAACTAAAAATTAAAAATAAATAAATAAAAATGTGGTTCGAATTTCGGCGAGCACAGACCAATTTCAGCTGCAGGATTCAATTTCAATTTCAACCTATTGTTGCCGAATTCACAGAGAGATCAGTCTGGATACCCAGCTAGCAAGGTGGTCAATGCTTGATATAATATCTATGCCTGATATAATATCAATAAATGTAATACAATTTAATGATAGAAAATAAGATGTACACAAAATTTATACATTTAAATGAATACTTATTTTAGATAATATTTACTCAAAAGTCTTCTTGAAAACTAAAAATGTGCATTATCCATTGACAAGGCTCTCAGTAGATTTTGGAATTGACACTAGGCAGAATAACCAAGTCTGTTAAAACAGCCAAATGTCATCAATAAGTCTGGCAGATATAATGGTCCATCACTAGTCACCATCAAATGTTTTCTTCAAAATTTAAACCTTCAACGCTAACCCACTGCAGATTTAGCCAAGAGTTGGACTTAGCTAAATGACAGACTTTCTAAATGACAAACAATCTAGAAAACTGAACACACTATTTTTCAGTGGAGCACAGAAAAGCAAAAATAATGCTATTTTAGCTCCGATACAAATGCATGACGTCTTTTCTCGTGGGCGGGGCCCTGTCTCATGGTTGCAGTGTTGCTAGCTTCACCAATCCAGTCTCTGGCTCTGAAAGCTGGTTGGGCTTGTTACATGTACAGAGGGTCCTCTCTGTGGACCTGTGTTGTATTTACCCAGCTCGGCTGCTGGGGTAACTTGACACTCAACCTTCATGATGGAGATAGAAGGAAAGAGAACATGGTATAGAGCCAAAACCAACCAGCAAACTGGCCAAGCCACACAATTCCTACCCCACATTCTCCAAACACAAGGCCCTCAAAAAATAAACCCACTTGCGGGCCTCCCCATTGAGCACCTACAAACAGTCCCTCTACTGCTAGTGAATGTACTGTAAATGTAAATTAGTCAGCATTCTTGTGGGTTTGTGGTTCTTGTAGCCACACAATGAGGCAACATGCTAGTGAACATTACAGTGGGCGGTCTAGCTGTAACTGCGAAGACATACATTTACTTTGGAAGTTAAACTGCTGTCGGACACAAGTAAATTATTAACAACAAATTTGGGTTCATCCAACTAATAACACATTGGACTTGTGTAAGCATACAGTATGACATATACTGTATCAGTGTAACACTTATGTTAGGTGACACTTGTATTGGTCATTTGAGCAGTAATGATTCACCGAGCCTCACATGCTGTGGATTTATGTAGAACTCTAAGTGTATTTACGCATTAGTTATCTCTTATGATAATGGAATGCTGCTCTTAAGGATGAGAGAGATGAATATGGTCATTAATTGCAGGGAGTGGAGGTCCTGTCAGACAGGCTGGCTGAGGGTAGATAGTGAGCTACTATGGCATTGTTCAGCCATGATGTGGACCACACAAATCCCCCTAAAGGTTCTCCATATGTCCGATTATTTAATCAGTGTATTATGTAATTAATTAAATAGTTTGAAAGCTCTACTTAACACATTTACAAAGATTTTTTACTTTAAAAATATGCACTGAAAGGAGAGGTGTGTGTTAGGTGGTATACAGTATGTTGACTTACTCTTGTTGTGTAGGCAGCTTCTGGGTCATCCTCCAGCACTCTGGACAAGCCGAAGTCTGACACTTTACACACTAGGTTGCTGTTGACCAGGATGTTCCGAGCGGCCAGGTCTCTGTGCACGTAACCCATGTCCGATAGATACTTCATTCCAGATGCGATGCCACGCAGCATGCCTACCAGCTGAATCACCGTAAACTGTGCATCATGTTTCTGACAGACACAGGGAAAAGTCAAATAAGGTGTTTTATATCTACAGTATAAACATAAGTCATGCTATGGGAAATAAAAATAATAATAAAAGAAACCCCCAATGGAACACTGGGTGAGTCATATCTCAAAACACTGCCTGACATTTCCAAAGACATCTGTCATGAGCTCACTCTGTCTCAGGTCTCTGGGAATTAATTTGCTGAGAGTAGCAGATCTTTGACTTAATAAAGTTGAGCATTTGACTCGTTGACTGTCTTTTCTGGTTTAATCCATGTGAGCGGCAACTTGTTGAAGACCTATATATATATATATATATATATATATATATATATATATATATATATATATATATGAGTAAGTAGTCAGCATGGGTGGCGATGGTCATCTAGTGAACTAATCATTCAACACCTCACCCAGTCAAGTAGTGAGATCTAGACTTTTTCTTTATATAAGCCTAATACAGTATATTAAATGTTGATATCTTTAGCAGCGGTGCTTTTGTGATGGCAGCATGCTGTGCTTTAGCTGTTAGACAGTTTTGATTGTAAAAACCCACTCGGAAAATTTACAACTTAAAATTGATCCCCTTTAAAACATTGCCACTTTAGCCAAACATATTAAAATGGACATTTTTGGCCAGTGTCATGTCTTGCGCAATTTTTTTGAGCACCAATTCATGTCAAGTTAAAAGTTGTCCAAATAAAAACACATCTTGTGGTGCCTGTATTCTATTCTATTCTGTTGCCTTCAGTCTTGCTGAATATAGGAATGCGTCTCATGTACATGCCCCCTAAGTAAAAGTGCCCAACTGTGGTCTGGTGAACCCTAAACCAGCTTTCTAATACAGGGCTTCCTTAAGACTGACTTTTCGACTAGTTGTTCAAGCAACCCATTGAACTGTTGATTTTAAAAACTTGTGGTTTTGCACATCCCTAGTAAATAGGATGTACACGAGAATACATCAGCAACTGTACATCTGAACTGCAGCCCATTGGCAGGCTTGCAGTGTTTACAGTGGTGCATGTGAATGGGCCTTTTATACGAAGAATGATATGCTCAGGACGTGGAGTTAAACACCAGGGGAGGAAGTGCTTTAGTAGGAGAAAGGGAGATGGGCCAGATGAATGAGATAGCATTGATTTGTCAGGGAGCTCAGGAGAAATGTCTTTCTCTACCAAACACAGGCATACTGCAGTCTTTAAGAAGCAGTTCACCTGAAAATGAAAATTCTGCTGTCTCATCCTCATTTAGCTTCAAACTCATAAGACTTTCTTTCTTCTTAAATTTTAAAGAATGTACCAGTCACTCTTTTCCATACAACCACAATGAATAGTGAGTAGAGCATTGAAGCTTAAAAAGTGTCCATGAAAATATCCTAAAAGTGGTCCATATGAATCGTGCACTAAATTCCAAGTCTTATGAAGCCACATGAAAGCTTAGGGTGAGAAACAGATCGAAATTCTAGTTGTTATTCACTGAAAATTGTGACATCTGCCCTAACTCTCCTTTAGGATTTGCAGTTAATAACGACTTAAATTCCGACTTGTTTCTCACTCAAAACTATCATATGGCTTCAAAAGACTTAGAATCTGGTGCACAAGATATATGAACCACTTTTCTTTTTTTTCTTTTCTCCCCAGTTTGGCATGCCCAATTCCCAATGCGCTCTTGGTCCTCGTGGTGGCGTAGTGACTGGCCTCAATCCAGGTGGCGGAGGATGAATCTCAGTTGCCTCTGCGTCTGAGACCGTCAATCCATGCATCTTATCACATGGCTTGTTGAGCGCGTTACTACAGAGACCTAGCGCGTGTGGAGGCTTCACCCTATTCTCCGCGGCATCCACACACAACTCACGATGTGCCCCACCGAGAGCAAGAACCACATTATAGCGACCACGAGGAGGTTAATCCAACGTGACTCCACCTACCCTAGCAACCGGGCCAATTGGTTGCTAAGGAAGCCTGATGAACCATTTTTCTAATACCTTTCATGGTGCTTTGAAGCTTGAAAAAAGCTTCATTGTAACTGCATGGACCAGAGCGACCAGGACACTCTTCAAAATTTCTCCTTTTGTTTTTCACAAAACAAAGAACATCTTATGAGTTTGGAACAACATGAGTGTCAATAATTGATGACAGAATTTTTGGGTGAAGTTTTTCTTTTCAACATACAGTATATCCAGTGTGTAATTTGCTCTTTCTCCTTCTTCATCTCTGCCAACCTTATTTATCGCTCTCTTTCTACGTGAGGGTTTATGACCAGCATACAAACTAAATTTGGATGAAAACAAACCCTGGACCACCTGGAAGAGAAAGGAGCTCACAGAGGTTCAAAGTCTTGCTAATAATAGTGACATGAGCAGTGGCGAGGAAAGTGTTTGGGGGAGGATGACAGTTCTCTTTGATAGAGTGAGGCCAGACTGCAGTGCGCAGGAAATTGCTGCAGAACACTGCAACCGTTCTCTCGTTTCTGGGATCCTGTGCAGACGCATAGGGAATGCAGTTCAGAAAGGTCCTGCTAACTCCACGCCTTGTTTGCTCAGGTTGTTTTAATAATATGCTTTTGCTCATTTCAATAGAGTGCAACAGCGTCCGTCCTCGTTTTCAGCAGTCTTTGTTCCGGAAGTGTTTTTCCGCATTCATTCTTCCCAAAGGCATTTCATAATGTTCTTGAATAAAGAGTTTTGAGCCAGAGCAACTAACTCTGAGATAAATCACAACATTAAAATCTTTGATTCAAAGCAAAATCTGAAGGATCAGGATTGTGTATTTTTTATGTGGGATGAATTACTCAACCCATGAAGCACTGCAAATGAAGGAATTAACTGAAAAATTTAGTGTTCAATAAAAAGAAAGAAAAAAACATGACTGTAAGTCATAACATATAAGTATAAAATACAATTTAAATATTCAAGTTTATACAAATATGTAAGTAGTTTGAGTCACAATAGTAACAGTGTCTACTCTGATTGGTTGATCTGTTTTTAGGACTATGGGAAGTGTAGTTCTTTATTAGAAGCTTGGCAATTAGAATATACTCTGGGAGCCAAAAGTTTGAAATAATGTACACATTTTGCTGTTTCGGAAGGATATAGTACTTTAATTCACCACAGTGGCATTCAACTGATCACAAAGTATAGTAAGGACATTACTGATGTAAAAAAACCTGATGGCACCATCACTATTTTCCTGTTCTCCAGCAGCCATTTCTCCTACACTTTATCCTTAAGTAATCATGCTAAATTGCTAATTTGGTACTAGAAAATCACTTGTCATTATACCAAACACAGTTGAAAGCTATTTGGTTCATTAAATTAAGCTTAACATTGTCTTTGTGTTTGTTTTGCCACAGCATGCAACAGACTGGCATGTCGTAAGGTCAATATTAGGTCAAAAATGGCAAAAAAGAAACAATTTTCTCTAGAAACTCATCAGTCAATCATTGTTTTGAGGAATGAAGGCTATACAATGCTTGTAATTGCCAAAAAAAAATGTAATGGTTACTTTCGTAACCTCCGTTCCCTTCTAACGAAGGAAAACCATCACGCTCTCGCAGTGAGAACATGACCTGTCCACGAACGCTGTCTCCGCGTGGGCAGTGCCCAAGCACATAAGACCGCGATCGTGGCCATCGGAAGTGGAGAGGTAACAACCGCAAACAGGAAATACACAAACGGAGAGGCATCTTTAAAAAGTTAATGCCACTCTTTTAGGAAGGGAAAATATACTCTTTTAGTAGGAAGAATATACTCTTTTAGCTGCTGAAGTGCCCAGGGGCATTCTCTGCACTTCACCAGTGCAAGAGGGGGAGAAGCCGCTGTAATGTGCCGTAAATCCAACAGCTTTTCGAGGTGAATGGATCGGCAGAGTAATTCAGCTCGCTGAACACAACCGCTCGGCTCCGAAGAGAAAATCTGAATGAGTGGTTGCATACCAGCTCCTTTTATACCCGTATGTCCAGGGGAGTGGCATGTACAACAGTAAAGAGAAGACTCAGGGGTGCAGGCCTTATGGGAAGAATTGCAAAGAAAAAGCTACTTTTTAAACAGAAAATCAAAAAGAAAAGGTTAGAGTGGGCAAAGAAACACAGACATTGGACAACAGATAATTGGAAAAGAGTGTTATGGATCTAAACCCCATTGAGCTTTTATGGGATCAGCTAGACTGTAAGGTGCATGAGAAGTGCCCGACAAGACATGGAAAGTGCTACAAGCGTGGGGTGAAATGTCACCTGAGTATCTGGACAAACTGACAGCTAGAATGTCAAGGATCTGCAAAGCTGTCATTGCTGCACGTGGAAGATTTTTTGATGAGAACTCTTTGAAGTAGTTTAAGAAGTTCTGAAATTTACATTTCACGTTATTAATGTCCATGTACATTGTGATTAGTTAAATGCCACTTTGGTGAATAAAAAAGTAACAATTTCTTTCCATAAGAGCAAAATCTGTACATTATTCCAAACTTTTGGCCACCAGTGTATGTATGTATGTGTGTGTGTGTGTGTGTGTATATATATATATATATACTGTGTATTATATACATATTTTCAAAATCAATGTCAAAATTTCACAATTTCTGCCAGGGTATGCAAACTTTTGAGCACAACTCTGTGTGTGTGTGTGTGTGTATATATATATATATATATATATATATATATATATATATATATATATATATATATATCTTATACACACACACACAGAGTTGTGCTCAAAAGTTTGCATACCCTGGCAGAAATTGTGAAATTTTGGCATTGATTTTGAAAATATGACTGATCATGCAAAAAACTGTCTTTTATTTAAGGATAGTGATCATATGAAGCCATTTATTATCACATGGTTGTTTGGCTCCTTTTTAAATCATAATGATAACAGAAATCACCCAAATGGCCCTGATCAAAAGTTTACATACCCTTGAATGTTTGGCCTTGTTACAGACACACAAGGTGACACACACAGGTTTAAATGGCAATTAAAGGTTAATTTCCCACACCAGTGGCTTTCTAAATTGCGATTAGTGTCTGTGTATAAATAGTCAATGAGTTTGTTAGCTCACTTGTTGGATGCACTGAGCAGGCTAGATACTGTGCCATGGGGAGCAGAAAAGAACTGTCAAAAGACCTGCGTAACAAGGTAATGGAAATTTATAAAGATGGAAAAGGATATAAAAAGATACCCAAAGCCTTGAAAATGCCAGTCAGTACTGTTCAATCACTTATTAAGAAGTGGAAAATTCGGGGATCTCTTGATACCAAGCCAAGGTCAGGTAGACCAAGAAAGATTTCAGCCACAACTAGCAGAAGAATTGTTCGGGATACAAAGAAAAACCCACTGGTAACCTCAGGAGAAATACAGGCTGCTCTGGAAAAAGACGGTGTGGTTGTTTCAAGGAGCACAATACGACGATACTTGAACAAAAATGAGCTGCATGGTCGAGTTGCCAGAAAGAAGCCTTTACTGCGCCAATGCCACAAAAAAGCCCAGTTACAATATGCCCGACAACACCTTGACACGCCTCACAGCTTCTGGCACACTGTAATTTGGAGTGACGAGACCAAAATAGAGCTTTATGGTCACAACCATAAGCGCTATGTTTGGAGAGGGGTCAACAAGTCCTATAGTGAAAAGAATACCATCCCCACTGTGAAGCATGGTGGTGGCTCACTGATGTTTTGGGGGTGTGTGAGCTCTAAAGGTACGGGGAATCTTGTGAAAATTGATGGCAAGATGAATGCAGCATGTTATCAGAAAATACTGGCAGACAATTTTCATTCTTCTGCACGAAAGCTGCGCATGGGACGCTCTTGGAATTTCCAGCATGACAATGACCCTAAGCACAAGGCCAAGTTGACCCTCCAGTGGTTACAGCAGAAAAAGGTGAAGGTTCTGGAGTGGCCATCACAGTCTCCTGACCTTAATATCATTGAGCCACTCTGGGGAGATCTCAAATGTGTGGTTCATGCAAGATGACCAAAGACTTTGCATGACCTGGAGGCATTTTGCCAAGACGAATGGGCAGCTATACCACCTGCAAGAATATGGGGCCTCATAGACAACTATTACAAAAGACTGCACGCGGTCATTGATGCTAAAGGGGGCAATACACAGTATTAAGAACTAAGGGTATGCAGACTTTTGAACAGGGGTCATTTCATTTTTTTCTTTGTTGCCATGTTTTGTTTTATGATTGTGCCATTCTGTTATAACCTACAGTTGAAAATGAATCCCATAAGAAATAAAATAAATGTGTTTTGCCTGCTCACTAATGTTTTCTTTAAAAATGGTACATATATTACCAATTCTCCAAGGGTAGGCAAACGTTTGAGCACAACTGTATATATACACTAATTAATATGAAAACACACTGACTTGTGGCTTCTACAGAAATATATATAGTTGCTTAATCTAAGAGCTCATGATTGGTGTTTGTTGAACAGGGGGTTTGTTTACATCCAAAACACTACTGCTGTGCTCTATAATACACACACAATACAGTATATTAAACATGCATTCTAGTGCCTATATCTAGACCTTCCGTTTTCCAAAACTCTATACTGGACCCTTTTGTGCACCTCTAAATAGGGACCACATCAGCCCAGAAAAAAAATAATTTAAGCCTATTTTCAGTTTTTGTTATTTGTATGACTGCAAGGTCCATCCAATGCATCAAAGTCTGGTGTTTTCATTTTGTCTTACGAATAGCAAATTGTCTGGCACGCCCTGCTGGTGGTAAACTGTTGAAAAATGACACAAGGCTGATAAATTCTTATGTAAGGTGTACTAGAGCCAAGACAAGATGGCCGCAGCCAAAGGTTAAGCTGACCCATTTAATGAGCTCATTAGCGCATTTATCAGGGCTTTTCAGATGGGCCATCCCACAGCATGTTGTTTGCTTGTTTATTTTTGCAGCGCATGTAAAGGGCTAGGAGAAAGTCATATGAAGGACAGAGCGTGTCCAGGCTGTTTAACTGGCATGGCAAGGCTAACAGGCAGCGTGCCAGTCTCTCTAGTGCTGTTTCAGCCTGCATGCAAGCAAATCCGCTCTCTCTATCAGGCACTTTCCACAAATACGATGCACTTTGATTTCCCATGACACAAATCCCATAAATACCTAGTTTTTGTTGTTGTGAGAACTACAAAGTATGTTAGATAACCTATTATCTAACATAAAATTAACATAGCATTAAAAGTAAAGTTTTAAACACATCAAATGTGTTTAAATAATCTCATTCCACTTTAATTTTTAATTTTTAATTTTTTCTTTAATTTACGGAGAATAAAAGTTTATCAGTAACTACAAACCAACATCTGATCCCAAACTAGCTAGTCCCTATTGAGTGATAGCTGAATTTAAGCTAAATGTGCAACCCTGTTACCCATTTGTTCATAGTATGTTTAGATTTCCATTTAAATTTGATGTTTATTGCAATAAAATTGCGGGGGAAAAAGTTCACCATTTGGTGCATGAAAAATAAGATTTTTTTAAAAATATTTTTTATTTTTTTATGAGTTTCAGGCTCCATTTTGTTCCCTATTCGTGGATTATGCCATCAGTGTTTCTTTGAACACAAGCCTGGTCTGTTCTGTGTGAGAGAATGAGGCCATTGTGCAGATCAAGTGAAATTTTGACACTACAAAGCATTTGAAACACAGGTAGTGTCAGTGTCTATTTAAAGAGGCCTGCTTCTCGGCGATGAATATGAATGTGTTGAATTTAGGCAGCATAATGAACACAAAAGCACCATCTAAAAAAATCTAATCTCTCCGCAGCAAATAGAGACATAGGTAAGCCAATGGAGAGCAATTTGTATAAATGAGAAAACATTTTCAGAGAGCTTGGGAGAATTGAGGGCATGCTGTGATAAGCAGGTACTCTGAGAGAAAGAGAAGGTGAGAGGCAGATGGGTTTTTAAATGATTTTAAGATGAGCCCTCTGTGCCTTTCCTCTGATCATACATAATGGAGTCTCATTAAATGCGTTCAGTGTGTCATACTCACCCGCAGGAAGCTGTCCAAGGAGCCATTCTCCATGTACTCGGTCACTATCATCACAGGCTTACCTGAGGAGAGACATAATTTACACACGTCTCACTCTAATCGAGAAAAGATGTGCCAAATTTGAGCTGTGCTTTCCTGAAATGGTGTAATGTTTGTTGGAAGGTTAAATTACCCAATTTGCAAACTAATGAGCATTTCTTGAAAAAAAACAAAAAACAAAAAAAAAAAAAACAATTCAAAGACAGAATCACTTCGAAGGGGGAGGAGAGAGAGAAAAATTAATAAACCACTGCAAAATTATCAGTTTCTCTGGATTTACTATTTATAGGTATATTTGAGTAAAATGAATATTTTTTTAAATTATTATTCTATAAAAGTACTGACAACATTTCTCCCAAATTCTAAATAAAAATATTGTCTTAGAGCATTTATTTGCAGAAAATGACAACTGGTCAAAATAACAAAAAAGATGCAGTGTTTTCAGACCTCGAAAAAAACGTCTCGGTTATGTAACCCTGGTTCCCTGAGTGGGAACGAGATGCTACGTAATTGCAATGGGACATGCCCTGAGTGTCACGTGGTCTGAAGATCTTGTATAATCATGCCAATTTATTGGCTGGTGGTGTTTAAGTGATGCCCCTAGGGAGCTACGTTACAGTCTCCATAAAAGTGCTCGCTTTGGAGCAATCGAGTAAGATATTCTGCCGGGAGGCACGAGCCTATGCAGCTGCTTGAGAGTATGGCCAGCTTACACAGCGTCTCATTCACACACGTTTAACGTAACCGAGATGTTCCCTTTCGTAGGAACTTGAGCTGCTTGTTCACATTTGGAATGATATACATTCACGCCATGTGAACAGTAGCTGCCAACTGTCTAAGCCTGTGTGGCAAGCATATAGCGGTGCACAAGCGAGCTAAAGAGTCTGAATAAAATAGAGAATATTATGAGTTTACTCCTGTTCCAACAGAGAGAACCTGGTAAACAGGAGTCAAACCCTCATCCAGATTATAAAATCTAACAAATGTATGCAGAACGACCCTGCCGCTATACAAATGTCCTCCAAGGACACACCTTTAGCCAAAGCCCATGAGGATGCCATGCTCCTCGTAGAATGGGCTCGAATACTCGAAAGTGAAGGTAAACCACGAGCTTCGTAAGCACTTGAAATTGCATCAGTAAGCCAATGAGACAGTCTTTGCTTGGACACAGAAACACCCCTGTTGTGGCCACCAAAGCACACAAACAACTGCTCTGACTTATGCCACTGGATAGTATGGTCAACATAAACTCGCAGCACCCGAACTGGGCAAAGCAAATGTTACTTTTCATGCTCCTCCGACTCAAATGGGGGAGGATAGTAAGCCTGAAAATTAATAGTCTGTGAGCGAAATAATGTAGAAACGACCTTGGACAAATAGCCCAAACGAGGTCTTAACACCACTCTTGAACACCCTGGCACAAAATCCATACATAAGGGATTGATCGACAGGGCATGCAAATCATCAACCCTTTTAAACGATGCCAATGCTTCTAGCAGGATTGTTTTAAGAGTCAAAAACTTATCAGCGACTGTTGCCAAGGGCTCAAACAGAGCCCCTGAGAGCACCTCTAAAACAAAAGATAAATCCCATAAGGGAACATGGATGGGACGAAAAGGTCTAATTCTGCATACCCCACGCATAAAACGAGAGACAAGAGAATGTCTACCGACAGAGACTCCATTGATAAGCGCATGCTTAGCCGCTATAGCGGAAACATAGACTTTAAGCAGTGCTGGAGCAACTCCGGCCACCGTCCTGTTGTCCGACCGGATGAAGACATGGTTGCCCTGAATCTCTGGAAGGAAAATCTTTAACGCCAGCAGCAATGTGAACATCTCCAGACAGTTTATGTGCCAATATTGCCGCTGACCCATCCAAACCCCATTGGCTGGATGACCCTTGTATTCAGTGCCCAAACCAGTGGAGGAGGTATCTGTCATTATAAATTTGTGGCGACACTTGTCCCAACGAAATACTGATATGAAAAGGTGGGTCCGTTTCCATGGTAACAGAGTATGGTAGCACCCACGCGTCACTTTGAAGAGACGGAACACAAGCATCAGTGGCTGAAGTCCCTTTGTAGAGTTCATTCAGCACTGAAAAGGTCTCGCATGCAACATGCCCAGGGCAATGACAGCAGAAGCCGCGATCATGAGCCACAAAAGCCTGTGAAATGTTCTCACAAAGAGAACGCATCCCACTCTGAACATTGCTAGACACTGGTGAAATGACAGAACATGAACTGAAGAAAGACGTGCCTGCATCGCTCGCGAATCCATCTCCATCCCTAGAAACAGAGTCTGTTGCCCTGGCAAGCCCTACACACAGCCCTAGATCAAATGGCTGAGAATGATATCTTGATGTTGGGCAGCCAATGTCTCCAAGTGGGATAACACCAACCATTTGTTGAAATAATTCAAAACGCAGATGCTTTGAAGCCTCAAGTGTGTCAAAGCTGCATCCATGCATTTTGTGAAAGTACGTGGTGCCATTGCAAGTCCGAACGGAAGGATGCAAAATTGATACGCTTGCCCCCGAGGCGAATTTGAGAAAGCGCCTTTGCTTCGGTGCAATCTGAATATAGAAATAAATATCCTTCAAATCCCTGGCTGCACCTGTGACATTATTTGTTTCTGTGTCATTCTGACTTGACATTGCATTAGAGCGAAATTCAAACAAAAAAATAAAAATAAAAAAAAATTTGGGACCAGAAAATAACATCTGTAAAAGCTGCATTCTCTCTGAGAATGGTAAATTTCCTCTATTGCCCCTTTTTCTAAGAGATAATGAAAACGGGAATCAAAAATGGGGATTCCCGAACAGAAACGTCTGTCGGAACAACCCCATTGAACACCGGCAGAGCCCGGCTGAATTGAATTACATAACCATGCTTTATCATTCGAAGTACCCAGTTCAATATGTTCTACAGCTGCTGCCAAACCGACAGACGGGTAAATGCATGGCTCTTGCCTGCAGCGCGACCTGTGGCACGCTTGGCTTAATTTTGGCGACTGCCCCAGAACCAGTGGCACAGTGGAGGGAAGCCTTCACTCCTCCAATACTGTGGATGGTTGAAGGGTATTTGATAATGTTTTTGCCTTTGTTGTATTTAGGCATAAATGATGGGCTCCCTGAAATGTATCTATAGCAGGGACACTGACAGAATAAACCTTTTCCTTGGTAGGTTTGCCATCATTCCATTGGGGGATATTCTCTTAATCCAGCCCCCACGTTCTGCGGCCAGGCTCACCGGCCCATGCATGATCCCCTCCGCCACGAGCAGTTCACTTCAAAGGGGGAGGGGAGAGAGAGAAAGGCCAAGGCCGCTCCCAGAACTACACAGAAAAAGACAATAAGGACAAAGGGGTCAATTTGTTCCCTACCTTCCAACGACGAATTCTCTCATACAGCGTTAATGGTGACGGCTCAAGATGCGCATTGTAACTCTTTCACACGCTTTGTTCATCAGAAAATGGCCACTGAGCTAGACCTCAGAGCATGTCCGATGAATCTCGCGCTTTCACTTGGGGGGAGGGCGACAAACACAAGGAAGAACCCAATGTCTGTTCACACTCTAAACTTCTCAGACACAAAGTCAAAATCCTAAATGGCTCCCTCACACGGAGCTCCAAATCTGGAGGCCGTGGAACTGGAACAAGTGGGGATAACGCCTTGTGGTGAGAAATTGCGAGCCTTGAAAAGTGCAGCTGTCCCCATCGGTCCCTTGTAATGTTTGGAAAAAACACATTAAAATTGCTCTGAAATTTACACGGTATAAAGGATGTCCTTACGTGATCGCCACCCAAAAGGAAGGATTAATAATCCTCCCTTCGGTGTGAGTCCCTGGAACAAACACGAGTTTAGACAAAATCGTGCACTGAAGAACAGAAAATCTGACTCGATGGCGCCAAAGCGAACGCTTTTATGAAGCCTGTGACGTAGCTCCCTAGGGACATCGCTTAAGCGCCACCAACCAATAAATTGGTGTGATTGTACAAGGGCTTCAGACCACGTGACACTCAGAGTGTGTCCCAATGCGATTTCGCAGCTCGAGTTCCTAAGAAAGGGAACAAGTTCATATTCATTTTTAAACAACACAATACTAATGTTTTAACTTAGGAAGAGTTCAGAAATCAATATTTGCTGGAATAATCAATATTTGATTTTCAATCAAGCCATTTTGTTCATATCAATCAAGTCATTGCTGTCGGGTGACTTTTTGCCACTCCTGGCGCAAGAATTCAAGCAGCTTGGCTTTGTTTGATGGCTTGTGGCCATCCATCTTTCTCTTGATCATATTCCAGAGGTTTTCAATGGGGTTCAGATCTGGAGATTGGGCTGGCCATGACAGGATCTTGATCCGGTGGTCCTCAATCCACACCTTGGTTGACCTGGCTGGTTGAGATTGCCCAACAGCAGTGTGAAAGAGTGGTAGAGACCATGCCAAGACGCATGAAAGCTTTGATTGAAAATCAGAGTTATGCCACCAAATATTAATTTCTGAACTCTTCCTAAGTTAAAACATCAGTATTGTGTTGTTTAAAAATTAATATGAACTTGTTTTCTTTGCATTATTCGAAGTCTGAAAACACTGCATCTTTTTTGTTATTCTGCAAATAAAATGCACTAAATTACAATATTTTTACTTGGAATTTGGGAGAAATGTTGTCAGTACTTTATAGAATAAAACAAACATTTTCATTTTACTCAAACACATACCTATAAATAGTAAATCCAGAAAAACTGTCTGCAGCGGTCTCTTAATTTTTTCCAGAGCTGTATTTCATGTTCAATATAAAGACTTTCAGAGTTGTTTCAATAATGACACTGAACATGCTGAGATGAGATTTACAGGGAAACAGGTCACAGAACCTGTCAAGAACATGTCTGGGTCATATTTCACCCCAAATTCTTAAGAAAGAAAGAAAATGAGAAGAAAAGTAAGCCTATTTTTTGGACCATAATTGTCATGACAACTAAGCCTATTTTCACCCAAAATTTTTATTCTGGAGTATTAATACATACTCGTAGTACTTGTTGTACTGCTTTTAACTAATGCTGATATATACTATATATATATATATATATATATATATATATCAGCATTAGTTAAAAGCAGTACAACAAATACTACGAGTATGTATTAATATAATATACAGTGGTGTGAAAAAGTGTTTGCCCCCATTCCTGATTTCTTATTTTTTTGCATGTTTGTCACACTTAAATGTTTCAGATCATCAACCAAGTTTAAATATTAGTCAAAGATAACACAAGTAAACACAAAATGCAGTTTTTAAATGAAGGTTGTTATTATTAAGGGAAAACAAAATCCAAACCTACATGGCCCTGTATGAAAAAGTGTTTGCCCCCTAAACCTAATAACTGGTTGGGCCACCCTTAGCAGCAACAACTGCAATCAAGCGTTTGCGATAACTTGCAATGAGTCTTTTACAGCGCTGTGGAGGAATTTTGGCCCACTCATCTTTGCAGAATTATTGTAATTCAGCCACATCGGAGGGTTTTCGAGCATGAACTGCCTTTTTAAGGTCATGCCACAGCATCTCAATAGGATTCAGGTCAGGACTTTGACGAGGCCACTCCAAAGTCTTCATTTTGATTTTCTTCAGCCATTCAGAGGTGGACTTGCTGGTGTGTTTTGGATCATTGTCCTGCTGCAGAACCCAAGTTCGCTTCAGCTTGAGGTCACGAACAGATGGCCGGACATTCTCCTTCAGGATTTTTTGGTAGACAGCAGAATTCATGGTTCCATTTATCACAGCAAGTCTTCCAGGTCCTGAAGCAGCAAAACAGCCCCAGACCATCACACTACCACCACCATATTTTACTGTTGGTATGATGTTGTTTTTCTGAAATGTGGTGTTACTTTTACGCCAGATGTAATGGGACACACACCTTCCAAAAAGTTCAACTTTTGTCTCGTCAGTCCACAGAGTATTTTCCCAAAAGTCTTGGGGATCATCAAGATGTTTTCTGACAAAAATGAGACGAGCCTTAATGTTCTTTTTGCTCAGCAGTGGTTTTCGTCTTGGAACTCTGCCATGCAGGCCATTTTTGCCCAGTCTCTTTCTTATGGTGGAGTCATGAACACTGACCTTAACTGAGGCAAGTGAGGCCTGCAGTTCTTTGGATGTTGTTGTGGGGTCTTTTGTGACCTCTTGGATGAGTCGTCGCTGCGCTCTTGGGGTAATTTTGGTCGGCCGGCCACTACTGGGAAGGTTCAACACTGTTCCATGTTTTCGCCATTTGTGGATAATGGCTCTCACTGTGGTTCTCTGGAGTCCCAAAGCTTTAGAAATGGCTTTATAACCTTTTCCAGACTGATAGATCTCAATTACTTTCTTTCTCATTTGTTCCTGAATTTCTTTGGATCTCGGCATGATGTCTAGCTTTTGAAGATCGTTTGGTCTACTTCACTTTGTCAGGCAGGTCCTATTTAAGTGATTTCTTGATTGAGAACAGGTGTGGCAGTAATCAGGCCTGGGTGTGGCTAGAGAAATTGAACTCAGGTGTGATAAACCACAGTTAAGTTATGTTTTAACAGGTGGGGCAAACACTTTTTCAAACAGGGCCATGTAGGTTTGGATTTTGTTTTCCCTTAATAATAACAACCTTCATTTAAAAACTGCATTTTGTGTTTACTTGTGTTATCTTTGACTAATATTTAAACTTGTTTGATGATCTGAAACATTTAAGTGTGACAAACATGCAAAAAAATAAGAAATCAGGAAGGGGGCAAACACTTTTTCACACCACTGTATATATTTATATATATATATAAATATAAATATATATATATATATATATATATATATATATATATATATATATATATATATATATAACCTATGTATATGTTTTAATAAATAAAAATATGGTTACACTTTACAATAAGGTTCCATTATTTAACATTAATTAATGCATTTATTATCATTAACTAACAATGAAAAATATTTTAAACAACATTAATTAAACTTGGTTAATGATAACTGAAAACTATTTTTAATTGTTAGTTTGTGTTAGTTCATATTGCATTAATTAATGTTAGCATACACAACTTTTTATAAAATAAAATAAAAATGCATTTGCAAATGTTGAAATTAACATTAACCAAGATTACCAAATGCTGTTTAAATATTATACATTGTTATTTATGTTAACAAATGTAGTTAGCTAATGTTGTCAAATGGAATGTATATACATTACGATAAGAACTGAGAATTTTGAGGTAAATTGTCAAATAACATCAAAATGCAAAACATTTTTATGGTCTTAAAAATGTGAATATCATACAAAGATATTATTTTCAAATTTTTTTTTTTATTTTTTTTTTTTTGGGTTGAAATGTGACCTGGACGTGTTCTTGAGATGTTTTCATGAGATTCACCCTCATAGTGTCCAGTGCTGGCATATATGGCTGTTATAAAAGCCTCCAGGTTGAGCAGCTGAATTTTTTTAATAGAATTTGAGAAGGTGAACAGATCAGGCTGATGGCTACACACCAGGCTTTCAACACATCACAGACATAGTCTGAACCCCATAATAAGAGCAGGGCTCTGTGTGCAGAGGTGCAACTCTACACATGACACCTCCTACACAGCGGGTCAGCCATCATAACCATGACTTACTGTGGCTGCAGCTAAATGAGCGTTTCCTGCAGGATGAAAAGAGGCTTGGTTGAACTTGGATGGACCACAAGGTCAACTGTCAATCTCTGACAGCTTTATTTTCTTCTGCCTACTGCTTGTAAATCAGCGTTTTTATCATCTACACTTTGTCTGTGCCTTATTTCAAAGCCTTTATGTAAAACAACTCTTTTTATCAAGAGTCGCTCGATGACCAGTCCATGTGGTCACGATATCTACAGTATGTGCAGAAATCATTTTCTTTTTCCTACAGACAACCTAAAAGCATGCATACACAAACATTGCAGCACTGTAATAAAAGACATTCATGAAATATGCACAATTAAAATGAGTGGAGAAGAGTTACATTGTGCAAATCATGAAAAATGCTGATGCATTTTAATTTGCTGTCAAAAGAGTTTGCTCACATCAGGCGGCATAAAGGGACAATTCACCCGTAAATGGAAGTTCTGTCATCTATTACTAATCAACTATAAGACGAAGAAGTCACATTTTGTTACCTTGTCACATTAGAATGATATCTTATTTTATTGGCAATGAATTCCATTTGAGATCAGATGTACAAATTATATGGCCAGTTGCGCAGCCCACCAATAAAGTCAGGGAATTCAGCATTAGCTATGCCCATTACGACCAACAATACAGTCTAAATGGCCATATCTAGATGGTAACCCTTGTTCTGTGAAGTTCTCGTGAGATTTGCATTTGCTGCTGATAATGTTAGGGTTAGGGGTAGGCGCAGGGCTGCTGCGGGACTCCAAATAAACAAAGTGCATGTGAAAAAGACTTTTTCGCAGAAGGTGTGTTACCATCTAAACCGCAATACAGCCACACACCAACTTCCAGCAGTAAATTCGCTGTATGTGTGAACACCCATTACTTGTCAAAATGACGCTGCCCAGTACGTTCCACAAAAACATACGTTATTTTTACAGCATACAGTGAAAGAAACTGTTAAATACAGTTTAAACTTTACAGCAAACAGTGATGGATTGACCTTTGGATTTCAGTTGAGAGGTTTTATGGTTTATGATAGCAAAAAAAAATCCCTCTTCCATTATCCACACATCTCTCCTGTAAACTTTTGATCCTGAAGTCCTGCTCGTTAATCAGTATCCTGGCTCCTTTGTCTCTGTGAAGCAGCAGTCGGCGCTCCACAAATATTTTGTCTAACGCACGGCCAAAAGCAGCAGGTTAAATGGGGTGTGAAAGTCTCTGGATTATTAAGAATTAACAGGGCAGAGTTAATAAATCACGTCACGTCAGACACTACAGGAGACACATGCCAACCGGACAACCCCCCACCCACTCCAATGCCCAAACTCTGCACCCCAGACATACTTTCAATCACACGCAAAGTGCACCACCTCCCTAAACACACACACACACACACACACACACACACACACACACACACATTTTACAGTCCCTTGTTCCTTCCCAGCAACAGCCATAATTGACGGTCATTAACAATGAAGTTTCTCATTATTTACAGTCAAGAACTTTTAAGCGCAATAAGATTTATTCAACCAACATAATCCTCATTTTATGAGGAATTAAAAACTTGAAAGGAAACTGTTACATTCCTTTCTGAATACTGCTTGAGAGAATGAAGCAAAACTTGGCCGGGAACACAATGTTTTTGGAGACTTGCTGTGTAACTCATTCAGTCTGGCAATGTAAGGATTTATATATATATATATATATATATATATATATATATATATATATATATATATATATATATAAATAATCTGTTTGCCTCAATGAAAAATAATACTTCAGTTAAAAGACTTGACTGCTTGACTAAAATATAACACTTGACTGTGCTTGAAAATGGAATACAGCATTTTTTTATTAAAACATATTGTTCTAAAACACACACAACACACACACAAACACACATGCACACACACACACACACACATATATATACTGTATATATATAATGGTGGCCAAAAGTTTGGAATGATGTACAGATTTTGCTCTTATTTGGTACTTTTATTCACCAAAGTGGCATTCAACTGATCACAATGTATAGTCAGGACATTAATAATGTGAAAAATTACTATTACAATTTGAAAAAATAAATAAATAATAATTCAGAACTTCTTAAACTAAGATTGTTCTCCTCAAAACAATCCATGTGCAGCAATGACAGCTTTGCAGATCCTTGGCATTCTAGCTGTCAGTTTGTCCAGATACTCATGTGACATTTCACCCCACGCTTCCTGTACCACTTGCCATAGATGTGGCTGTCTTATCAGGCACTTCTCATGCACCTTACAGTCTACCTGATCCCACAAAAGCTCAATGGGGTTAAGATCCATAACACTCTTTTCCAATTATCTCTTGTCCAATGTCTGTGTTTCTTTGCCCACTCTAACCTTTTCTTTTTATTTTTCTGTTTCAAAAGTGGCTTTTTCTTTGTAATTCTTCCCATAAGGACTGCACCCCTGAGTCTTCTCTTTACTGTTGTACATGAAACTGGTGTTGAGCGGGTAGAATTCAATGAAGCTGTTAGCTGAGGACATGTGAGTCATCTATTTCTCAAACTAGAGACTCTGATGTACTTATCCTCTTGTGTAGTTGTACATCTGGCCTTCCACATCTCTTTCTGTCCTTGTTAGAGCCAGTTGTCCTTTGTCTTTGAAGACTGTAGTGTACACCTTTGTATGAAATCTTCAGTTTTTTGGCAATTTAAAGTATTGTATAGCCTTCATTCCTCAAAACAATGATTGACTGACTAGTTTCTAGAGAAAGCTTTTTTTTTGCCATTTTTGACCTAATATGACCTTAAGACATGCCAGTCTATTGCATACTGTGGCAACTCAAAAACAAACACAAAGACAATGTTAAGCTTAATTTAATGAACCAAATAGATTTCAGCTGTGTTTGATATAATGGCAAGTGATTTTCTAATACCAAATTAGCAATTTAGCATGATTACTCAAGGATAAGGTGTTGGAGTGATAGCTGCTGGAAATGGGGCCTGTCTAGATTTGATCAAAAATGACTTTTTTCAAATAGTGATGGTGCTGTTTTTTACATCAGTAATGTCCTGACTATACTTTGTGATCAGATGAATGCCACTTTAGTGAATTAAAGTACCAATTTCCTTTCGAAACAGCAAAATCTGTACATTATTCCAAACTTTTGGCCACCAGTGTGTGTGTGTATATATATATATATATATATATATATATATATATATATATATATATATATATATATATATAATTTTTTTGTTTGTTTAGTTTTTTTATGTTAAAATATTTTCTCTTATCGCCGCAAAATTTGCAGAGTGGCTCTAAGGCACTTTTTTTTAAACACACTTCTGTTTGTTTGAGTATCCCGTCCAGCCCAACACAGCAACAATGGCTCAACCAATGGCGTGGGATTATCGGTTTGTGCATCCAATGGGAGACGGGGAGAGCGTTTGGGAAATCTGTTTGCAAATTGTCATTACTTTTTGCAATTCCATTTGATGACATGACAGAAATTACACACCTATAACACTTTGAAAGAGAAATAGCACAATGATTGCTGTAAATCTCAAAATACTAATACTAGTGGGAATAAGCCAGGTTGAAGTCAGGTAAGGTGAAGAGTGATTAAAGGTTACAGTGCAAATTATTATTTTTTTCTTTAGTTCTCTACAACATCATAAAGACCCCAAGGAATGAATAAAAAATAAGAAATCAGTAAAATTGGCCTCACGGAGCCCACTGAGAAGGATTGTGGTATGGATTAGAGAGTTTTGCTTTGATCATGCTACATGTAATAGAGATTGATTTAGTGAGATTTACAACCAAAGGTGATTTACAGCCCTATGTGAATTGTCTCTTGTGCTGGACACTGGCCCAACATTACAAGAAGGATGTCTATAAAACAGTTGCTTTACTATGCAAGGGATCTGCCAACTTCATGACATTCACTAATATTCTATAACTGGAAACAGCTAATGTTTTAAGAGATACTCCCAAAAGAACGAGCGCTGAAATAACAACTCTGAGACGATACTGAAAAATCTAAATATGATAGATGAATCTTCTGAATGGATCAAACTTACTGTACAGCACATGAGAGTTATTACATGCTAAATAAAATAGAAATCATTCATGCATGAAGTTATTCATCACAGCTGAAACATTAAACTGGGGAAAGAAGTTCCTTAGACATTAAGATATGTTTTCAGAGAATATTATTTTGTTATATTTCTTACCCCTTTAGTTTTTTTTCTAGATCTAAGCATAAATCTAACAAAATTAAGTGAGGTTTAATACTTAAAACAAGACACATTTGCCATTGGTGTAAGTAAAATAAATGTAATTTAAGATATATTCTCTGAAAACATAGATGATTTCATAAGAAAATCTATATTAATAGAAGGAAGATATTTGACAAGACAGAAATACTGATTATGAACAATTGTTTTTGCTGTGTAGCAATCATCATAATTGTAGGGTACTTTGCATAACATGACAACTTTAAGACCAAGTAGAAACATTGATAGTGGCCTGCAAGAACGCGCAAGCAGCAATCCTACTATGGGCAGCGCCCACTTACCTGCCTTCCTGCAAATCAGTTAAGACAACTGGATTAATGTTGTTTTATTAATTAATAATTGTTTATGAATGTTTTATTCATGAATAATTCATATTCACAAGCAAAGCTCATAAGGTTTATTATGTGTCCCTGCCCACTTTCAGATCATTTCTTCGCACCTTGGTGTAGAACTTAGAACTGATTATTCTCAGTGAGTGGAATGCTACTTACTGCGGGTAACTACACCCTCCAGTCTGATGATGTTGGGGTGGTCAAACTGTCCCATAATGCTCGCTTCACTGAGGAAGTCCCGCCTCTGTTTCTCTGTGTATCCGGCTTTGAGCGTCTTGATGGCCACGCAGATCTCCTTCTTAGACGGTAGCTTCAAACGGCCACTGCATACCTCTCCAAACTCCCCTGGTGAGAGACAGTATTTTAGACAATATGAAAGCTAACATGAGAAGTACTATGATATTTGGTTTAATTAAACCATATTTCAAGTTAATTACCTCACCTCCCTGTAGTTTTCAGATTTAAGAATTACATTGATATGTATGGGGCTTAGCGAAGGGGCAATTGTAGCATAAAAGTGAATAGATATTAGCCTCAAACTGATGTCCAGCGCACATAGCCACACAGGTATAAGACAAACTTCAAAGTGCTCAACGGGGTTCAGATCTCCTCTTTTGGGTGATGTTGACAGAGAACTGGATGGACATTAGGCAAAGATGATGTCACCACACAGACATTCAGGCAAGGACTGTGTCCTGTTTGTGTAATTTGATGTGCAATTACTTTATTTCCCCATGCAAGTTTAGAGAGATGGGTGCAATCCAGGCTTGATGTCTGGAAAAAGTTAGCCAGAATAATTGCAAGCTGTCTAAACAGCCGATATGCTGGACTTGGCCAGCGCTCACATATGATGTTGACCATCTTAAATATCAACCTGGCTTAATCCTCAGCGGAGATCGCTCTGATAAGCTATGCAGACAAATGAAGGCCTACCAAAGCATGCTTATAGATCATTTTCCAAGTCTTTATACTATACAGTGGGGTTCAAAATCCATATTGTCCACATTGAAAACAACACAAATTGTTATGCTGCTAATATAATTTGTAATAATAATAAATAAAAAAAAGCCAGACAGAACCATTTTTACAAGAGTATTTTGAACCCCAATGTAAAAGAACACCCTTTTGGCACTTTTAGTCGCTTGTCGTGTACAAAAGCCGTAAAAAACACAAATATACAATAGAAATAACATTTGAGCCAGGGATCAGCACTTATCTATAGTGCGTAAGCCTTGATGTTTGTATGATGGCTTTATGGTGGTATATCAAAAGTGAACAGTTCCTTTAGTTGCTGGCTGCTGCAAAATCGTCTACGGCACTATGAATCACAAGGTATTATCTTGATACGTGCTCCACTGTTTAAGACATCAGGGATGCGAGGAGAGAGAGCAAGCAGTGGGGGGTGAAATCTAATATCCCAGCCGGAGGTGTTCTCTGCTTACCCATGCTCCTCTGCTCTGGCAGCAAGCAGTCTATTAAAGGCATTGAGGCAGTGTGGATGAGCGCTGGGAGGGACTCTTTCCCCATCTCAAAAGCCACACTCCTCCAGCTGCGGCGCTAAATGATTCTCATTTACACCACCTGCCATGTTTTTACAAGTTTATTTGTGTCCCAGGCAGGTAACTTTGTTTCATTGCACCAAAAGTATGAGGACTGATGCTGCATACCTGCTCCAACTACTTTGTCAATGGCAATGCAAGACGCCTCCAGTTCCTTGGCAAATTCATGCACGGCTTGACTCGGGTCTTCATATGTGTGAGGGTCCACATAGGTCTTGATGCCAGGCAGCCTCACTGAGAATAAAACAAAACAAACTTTGAATTACAGAAGGAAATGCCAGTGATTGAAAGGTTTAGATTTTAGGCTTTGGTTCTGCATAACTGAAATAAGCTGCATCAGAACTGTTTTGAATTTGTCATGGCACTCAACACGAAAACACTTTATTGTTAAGTAGATGCAGAGATTAATTAGCAGAGATGGGCCACTTCTATTAAAATTAATGGGAGAAATTGGAATGCTTAACCAAGGAGCTCTGAGAGCCCAATGGTCAATGGATGTAGAAAGGAAGTCCCACCTTACAGTTAAAAGAACCAATCACATTTTAGATACAGACATCACCTGTCAATCAACTCTAGAACGCGTATGTGCATTAGTTATACAAGCGGGGAAAATTGTGTTTTTTAGCATAATATGAGGTAAAGGATCACAATTTATGATATCAGTATTGTCAGATTTTATTGCTGATTTGAAGTATGTTCTTTGATCGTAATCTTGACCAACCGTTTTTGAGATTTTGGTCTTTCACCATTCAAGTAGATATGAGCTGCACTGGCATGACTGGAAATAGCCTCCCGAGAGCGTTCCAAAGATGGCCGACAGTGCACTGACTTGGTAGAAAGACTTTGGTAGATGCAATAAATAAATGACCAATTATCCACCTTTTTCCTACGTCCCATGATACTTAGCGCGAAATGTGGGTGTTACTTCCGTTGTCAAGTAAAAAAAGCTGTTGTTGCGGCATACGTCCATTCATTCTTTCATTGCGGTGTTGGGATTTTGAGGAGAGCGTGTATGATTTTGTGTGGACATATATCAATCACTATACCAGTGTGTTACTGAATGATAATAAACTGCAGAAAAGCCATAAAGACAAAGAAAGCACAGACAAAACAGGTGCGCTGTTTCTCCCAGATGCATTTGAGATTTAATCTAAGCACAAACGCAATATTTCAAGCAAAATTATTGGTTGTTTTTAGTGGAGTACCTGTGTTAGTTCAGCTTCAGATGTGTGTGCTTGTGCTCATCACCCTGCATGTTCAAATCAGACAGACACACTGAGGAAGAGCCGTGATGTTCTCATCCTTGGGTGTGTAATCCGATGGGATGGTTATTTCCTTTTAAATCCGCATGTAAGTTTAAACTTTTTTTCGGTGGGTGTTTGACTGGTGAGAGGTGGTGCTTTGCTGCCGTCCGGAGCGCATCAGGATGGCGTTTTAAACCTCAAATGCGATGTGGTTTTTGACTACCTCTGTATGTTATTTTTGTGCAATCACAAAACATTTTACACCCCGTTTACAACTATATTTAGCGCTGACCATTTGCGATCGGATCATCCGAAATGTGTCTTATTACCAGCTGTAAACAGGGTCTTAAAATGACTGCAGCCAGAGCTAGGGAATGCTATAGAATGACATATCGTGTTAGTCCCACCCACATTCGTTTCTCCAGTAAGATCCCCAGGAAAAAGGTGGATAATTCAGTATTCAAATACCAATTACGTCATAGCTGTCAGTTATATTTTGAATGGCAAGCATTCTATCAATGCAAGCCAATGGGAGATTTTTCAATAAATAATACATTAACAATGTTAACACACATATTGTTTATGTCTTGTGGCTATACTTTGAAAAGTGAGTATTTTAACGTTAAAAGAATTGTTCCCATTCACTTCCATTGTAAGTGCTTCACTGTAACCCAGATTTTTGCTTTGTTTAAAGAAAAGGAGGGACAAATTGAATTTTTTTTTTTTTGTGGTAATCAATATTATGCCACAAATGCTGTCAACTGAGCTTAACTTGTTTTGAACCCGGAATATTCCTTTAAGGTCCACATAGTAATTATTGGTTTATTTTGGCAGCCTTGGACTTATACTGACACCTAGTGGCGTGGATGTAGCATCATGCATAAGCAATAGTATACCTTTGCCAATGCAATTGTTGAAATGTGCTACTTGCAATCAGGCATGAGCAATTTATTCCTTGAATTGATTCCAGTCTCAGTCACCGTTCACTTTCATTGTATGGGAAACAGATGCAATGAAAGTGAATGCTAACTACGACTGACATTCTGCCAAACATTTTGACATTCTGGGTTTGAAATGGCATGAGGGTGAGTAATTGGTGACAGAATTTTCAATTTTAGGTGAACTATCATAAAATTTCCTTCCCGATACCTCTGCCACTGTGAAAAATAGTAGTATATTGACAAATGTCTGGCTGAAAGTTAGAAGCAAAGAGACATTATACAAACCTTCCACAGTTACTGGGGACTTGTAGGCTGTCTGACATTTAAAAATAAATACCACAGCAAAACCTTGTTGATTTTATACCATTTGTAAGGAATGGGTATTAAACACCTGGACAGAACAAGAATATTGGCGAGACTAAAGCATTGTGGGATATATACTTACAGTGGCCATTGCCAAAGGGCAGTCTCTTTTCATCTGGATGTTTGGACTTGCTGTACCTACAAAACCTGCCAATTAAAGTAATGAAAAGCATTAATTATTATTAAAGTCTTCAGTGTGATATTTTTTCCCTAAAGTAACAGGTTGTAAATTGTAGGGGAGGACTGACCCCCCAATTAAGGCTTGAACTGTGGCAAACTAAACAAACAAACAAAAAAAGGTTCTGCACTGTCACGTTCATCTGAAGAGTTAACCATAGCTTGAGCACTTTCTATTTGTATCAGTAGTTTCTGTACATGAACAAAACATAACTAATCTAATATATGAACTCATTATCACTCCATTCTAGATTTAAATTTCCCACATATATAACAAACATACAAACAAACAAAACAACAAGACTGTTGTCATTTGGCTAATTGTGCTGGGCCCCAAAAGTCAATTTGGGTTGCACAAGAAAAATTCAAAAGGATAGTTCACCCAACAATGAAAGCGATGTCATCATGTACTCACCCTTAGGTTGTTCCATGACTTTTTATCTTCCGTGGAACACAAAAGAAGATGCAATGACTAGTCCTAGTCACCATTCAGATTTATTGTAAGTAAAAAAGGTACAATTAAAGTGAATGGTGAGTGAGGCTCATTCTGCGTAACATCTCCTTTTGTGTTCCACAGAAGACAAAAAAGAAAGTATGCCTCAGTCACCATTCATTCACCATCCAGTCATATCTTTTCACATATAATGAAAGTAAATGATGACTCAGACTAGTCATTGCATGTTCATTTATGTTTTCTACAGAGAAAAGAAAGTCATATGGGTTTGGAACAACATGAGGGGGAGTGAATGATGGCAAATTTAAATTTTTGGATGAACTGTCTTTTAAAACACAAAACATTGTGACCTGAAAATTACATCTTCCCACCCATCCCCCTCAGCCCCCACTGAAGTCACTGTATAATTCATATACTGTGTACAAAAGAGACCAAAACCTTAAAAGACAAAAGTCTGCCAGAAACAACTTGACTGTTTTGCTTTGCTATGAGTCATGACAGCATTCTGGGTT